>NC_064616.1:835786063-836386972 GCF_023898315.1 Schistocerca nitens | reverse complement strand
GGCGTTGCTACTTTGGTGTAAACAACTGCATCATCTGCAAATAGCCTTAAAGAGCATTTGACACTTTCTACTAGATCATTTATATATATTGTGACTAGTCCTATCACACTTCCCTGGGGTACTCCGAATATTAGCTTTAAATCTGTCGAGTTAGTACCGTTAAGAGCGACGTGTTGAGTTCTATCTGCAAGAAAGTCTTGAATCCAATCGCGAGTCTGCTCCGATACTCCATAAGCTCATATTTTTTTCATTAAACGGCAATGCGGGACGGTGCCAAATGCCTTACTGAAACCAAGGAACACGGCATCAGCCTGAGCGTCGTTGTCCACTGCGCTGTGGATCTCATGGAGGAACAGAGCGAGCTGAGCTACGCAGGGCCTCTGTTTGAGTAATCCATGTTAATTTTTATAGAGGAGCTGTTCATTTTCCAAGAACGTCATAATTCTTGAGCATAAAACATGTTCCATAACTCTACAACAGATTGACGTCAACGATATAGATCTATAATTGTGTGGATCTGTCTTACGGCCTTTCTTAGAAACGGGAATGACCTGCGCTCTTTTCCAGTCGTTAGGGACCTTTTGATGCTCAAGCGATTTAGTATAAATTACTGCTAGAAGGGGAGCAAGTTCTTTCGAATAATCTTTATAGAATCTTATAAGTATCTCATCTGGTCCTGAAGTTTTCCACTACTAAGCGAAGGTAGCTGCTTTTCAGTTCCGCGATCGGTTATCTCAATATCTGATATTTCGACGTCCGCACGACGATTGAAAGGAGGGACGGTGTTACGATCTTCTGCTGTGAAACAACTTCAGAAGACCGAATTCAGTATTTCGGCCTTCTCTCTGTTATCTTCCGTTTCGGTGCCGGTGTGGTCGCTGAGAGAATGAATAGATGATTTTGACCCACTTACTGATTTTTCAAGAATCATAAAAGAAGGTTGTATACCTGGAAGAATCCTGGAGATACTAAAAGGTATCAGATAGATTATATAATCGTAAGACAGAGATTTAGGAACCAGGTTTTAAATTGTAAGACTTTTCCAGGGGCAGATGCGGATTCTGACCACAATCTATTGGTTATGAACTGCAGATTGAAACTGAAGAAACTGCAAAAAGGTGGGAATTTAAGGAGATGGGACCTGGATAAACTGAAAGTACCAGAGGTTGTAGAGAGTTTCAGGGAGAGCATAAGGGAACAATTGACAGGAATGAGGGAAAGAAATACAGTAGAAGAAGAATGGGTAGCTCTGAGGGATGAAGTAGTGAAGGCAGCAGACGATCAAGTAGGTAAAAAGACGAGGGCTAATAGAAATCCTTGGGTAACAGAAGAAATATTGAATTTAATTGATGAAAGGAGAAAATATAAAAATGCAGTAAATGAAGCAGGCAAAAAGGAATACAAACGTCTCAAAAATGAGATCGACAGGAAGTGCAAAATGGCTAAGCAGGGATGGCTAGAGGACAAATGTAAGGATGTAGAGGCTTGTCTCACTAGGGGTAAGATAGATACTGCCTACAGGAAAATTAAAGAGACCTTTGGAGAGAAGAGAACCACTTGTATGAATATCAAAAGCTCAGATGGCAACCCAGTCCTAAGCAAAGAAGGGAAGGCAGAAAGGTGGAAGGAGTATATAGAGGGTTTATACAAGGGCAATGTACTTGAGGACAATATTATGGAAATGGAAGAGGATGTAGATGAAGACGAAATGGGAGATACGATACTGCGTGAAGAGTTTGACAGAGCACTGAAAGACCTGAGTCGAAACAAGGCCCCGGGAGTAGACAACATTCCATTAGAACTACTGATGGCCTTGGGAGAGCCAGTCATGACAAAACTCTACCATCTGGTGAGCAAGATGTATGAGACAGGCGAAATACCCTCAGACCTCAAGAAGAATATAATAATTCCAATCCCAAAGAAAGCAGGTGTTGACAGATGTGAAAATTACCCAACTATCAGTTTAATAAGTCACAGCTGCAAAATACTAACGCGAATTCTTTACAGACGAATGGAAAAACTGGTAGAAGCGGACCTCGGGGAAGATCAGTTTGGATTCCGTAGAAATGTTGGAACACGTGAGGCAATACTAACCTTACGACTTATCTTAGAAGAAAGATTAAGAAAAGGCAAACCTACGTTTCTAGCATTTGTAGACTTAGAGAAAGCTTTTGACAATGTTAACTGGAATACTCGCTTTCAAATTCTGAAGGTGGCAGGGGTAAAATACAAGGAGCGAAAGGCTATTTACAATTTGTACAGAAACCAGATGGCAGTTATAAGAGTCGAGGGGCATGAAAGGGAAGCAGTGGTTGGGAAAGGAGTGAGACAGGGTTGTAGCCTCTCCCCGATGTTATTCAATCTGTATATTGAGCAAGCAGTAAAGGAAACAAAAGAAAAATTCGGAGTAGGTATTACAATTCATGGAGAAGAAGTAAAAACTTTGAGGGTCGCCGATGACATTGTAATTCTGTCAGAGACAGCAAAGGACTTGGAAGAGCTGTTGAACGGAATGGACAGTGTCTTGAAAGGAGGATATAAGATGAACATCAACAAAAGCAAAACGAGGATAATGGAATGTAGTCATATTAAATCGGGTGATGCTGAGGGAATTAGATTAGGAAATGAGACACTTATAGTAGTAAAGGAGTTTTGCTATTTAGGGAGTAAAATAACTGATGATGGTCGAATTAGAGAGGATATAAAATGTAGACTGGCAATGGCAAGGAAAGCGTTTCTGAAGAAGAAAAATTTGTTAACATCGAGTATAGATTTAAGTGTCAGGAAGTCGTTTCTGAAAGTATTTGTATGGAGTGTAGCACTGTATGGAAGTGAAACATGGACGATAACTAGTTTGGACAAGAAGAGAATAGAAGCTTTCGAAATGTGGTGCTACAGAAGAATGCTGAAGATAAGGTGGGTAGATCACGTAAGTAATGAGGAGGTATTGAATAGGATTGGGGAGAAGAGAAGTTTGTGGCACAACTTGACTAGAAGAAGGGATCGGTTGGTAGGACATGTTTTGAGGCATCAAGGAATCACAAATTTAGCATTGGAGGGCAGCGTGGAGGGTAAAAATCGTAGAGGGAGACCAAGAGATGAATACACTAAGCAGATTCAGAAGGATGTAGGTTGCAGTAAGTACTGGGAGATGAAGAAGCTTGCACAGGATAGAGTGGCATGGAGAGCTGCATCAAACCAGTCTCAGGACTGAAGACCACAACAACAACAAACACTGATTTTACATACGACCAAAATCTCTTAGGGTTTTTACTCAGGTTGGTTGACAACGTCTTACTTTCGAAATCACTGAATGCTTCTCTCGTTGCTCTCCTTACGCTCATTTTCGCTTCGTTCAGCTTTTGTTTGTCAGCTAGGTTTTTACTTCTCATGAATCTGAGATGAAGTGCTCTTTGTTTACATAGCGCTTTTCTGACACGGCTATTAAACCGTGATGGATCATTCCCATCCCTTAAAACCTTACTCGGAACATACTTGTCTGGAGCATATTGAACGATGCATTTAAATTTTTTCCATTTGTTTTCCACATCTTCGTCCTCATTACCGAATATTTGATGGTGACTGCTGAGATATTCTGAAATTTGTATCCTGTCACCCTTGCTGAGCAAATATATCTTCCTACCTTTCTTAACATTCAATGTAGGACCCGTCGTCGTAGATGCTGTCACAGCGTTACGATCACTGATACCTTTTTCTACGTCAACTGATTCGATAATTCAGATCTGTTTGTTGCCAGGAGGTCTAAGTCGTTACCCTCAGGACTTGGTTCTCTATCTGCTCAAGGTAATTTTGGGACAAGACATCCAGAATAATGGCACACGATTCTCTGTCTCTGGCACCAGTTTTGATGACATAACACTCTCAATCTATACCTGGCAAGTTGAAGTCACCCCCTATTACAACGCCTTTTACTGGCGAATGGTACAGAAACTCCGCCCCACAATATGCATCCGATTGTTCGCCTACACCAGTCACAGGAGTCTACACGTTCATGTAGACAAGTATCACTCTGTTGCTTCGAGGACCACTCTATGGTCAGAACAGAGTTTGTGTGGTCACCCAGATCATTCGGATGCAATCCTATTAAGCACGTCTGGGAGGAAATCGAGATAAGTGTCCACACCTTGGAGACAGCCGAACCAGTTTCCGTTAGTTTGAGCGACGAATGAGCAGTCACAGATCGGTATGAATCTCCATTGCTTTTGCTATGTCTTGTAGTCTGTTCCATAACAAGTCGTTGCCGTTGTCATACCGAAATAGGACACGAGACGCTAATAGGTAGTAGTGCTTAATTGTATCCAAAGACTATAACTTGATATCGTATTCTTTGAAACAGACATTACATCTACACTGAAACATGCTCATCATTTTTGTGCTCGTCATGCTTTTTAGCCTAAAAGCATATTAAAATAAGACTTACGAACGAATGTGATTCATAAATATAGTATTTATTATTACAAGCCTCCATTATCAGGTAAGTTTCTAGCCACTATCAAAAATGGTTCAAATAGCTCTGAGCACTATGGGACTTAACATATGAGGTCATCAGTCCCCTAGAACTAAGAACTACTTAAACCTAACTAACCTAAGGACATCACACACATCCATGCCCGAGGCAGGATTCGAACCTGCGACCGTAGCGGTCGCGCAATTCCAGACTGAAGTGCCTAGAACCACTCAGCCACACCGTAGCCACTATCAGTTTATTATACTCCAGAAAGCTGAACGCAAATAAAATAGTAAATGAATTATATACATACAATGGACGCGAAATGAGAAGTAATAAATAAATTTACCAATTATACATAGGCAATGACAAAGTGAATGATAAGCAAGTGGTGGAATGGGTATTGTGTCATCTGTCTGTTCATAGTAAGTTCTCGTCTCCTGCAACAAGAATTCCATCAATGCAGCCCACTTTTAGGCTAAGTCAATATGATAATAACATTTTGTTAATTTTCTTTGGACATATTATGATATTTCAGCAGTTTCATTATTTATGTTGTAACGTTGTTGCATTAATTTGCTATGAAAGCGGTGCTGATAGACGATAAAAGCGGGTTAAAAGCTGTGAAAAGAGAATTTAAATAAAAAGAAATAAATCAGTTTATATTTGGAAATTTATTTTAACATTGATCATTGAAATTTCAGCATATTAAACTTGAGTCATAACTAAGCTGGAGCCTTATTTAGGATTGTGTAAATGTGAGTTTGTAATCTTACGGAACACATCAAATAGGGAGCCAAGATTGGGAGACTACATACAACACTGCATTCATAAAATAACACACGAAGAACATGGAAACATATGCAAGAGGAAATTAACCATAACCAACCAATTCAATTTTCCCCCAAAGAAGTTACGTTCGCAGCGCAATCCTGTCCGTCATGTAATTACCACACACTGGTATACTAAATTCATACTAACTCTCTGTGAAATCTTCCCGAAAAGAATAGCTGAGGGCTACTTTGATGATTACACCACATGTTTCACGTGGTCAACTTGGTTTACACAAAGAGTGTAACTTCACAATAATTTTGATAATTAAAATAAATTACACCGAAACGCAATTTACAAAAGAAAAACCTCGAACTGGTTACTAACTTCTTACTATTAATCTGATGGGTCAAACAATTGTATAAGCACGTGGTACTGGTCTCACAAAGCACACCCCACGTGGGTTGAACATAAAGAAAAGTTGCTATATTGAAAACTATTGTCAAGACGAGACGTTATAATCTCACGCACATTCGCATTTAAGATTGATGATGCTAGTTAGAGGTACTGATCAACACGTGGTTCCACTTTACTCACAAAGTAGTGACAAAGCAACTACCGGAATATTTTCTGAACTTCACACTCGAATTACACTGCGTTGCAATTTAAGGTAGCATTAGATATTTTAGAGCTAAACCTGAAATAAAGGTGATTAAATTTTCAGTTAGGCTGAATTTAAGAAATCCATTGTCCTACGGACTTAGCAGACACGCGCTTACCCAGAGATCTTACCACTTCAGACGCTCGCCGCGGACAGACTGACCTGGGCCACTACCGAGCGTGCTTCCGTATACAAAACGGAAGTGACCACAGAGGCAGCTTCCTATACCAACATGACAAGGGACGGACAGGACCATACTAAGGATAGAAACCTCTTTGCTTTTAGAAAGCGTAGCTACCTGTTCCGACGTTGGTCCTACTGTTCTCTAGCAGACAGGCTTGCCTGCTACCATCCAGCATGCAACTAGAAATACATTTGCTCATTCATCCTCTCACACAGAAGGGAAGGGGGATGACAGTATCTTATCATATACAGTATATAAAAGAAAGCGGATGTAGGTTCCGTATGAGAATGTGTGACATGAATTACATATAAACTGTGTTTTAAAGTGTAGTAGTGTGACAGTTCGTTCTTGTTTATGTGTAAAAGTAACACGTTTCACTGCTCAGTCTCCTCCCAGTTAGTCAGAAACACCACAGTACAGTTAGAAGAGGAATTTATGCCGTAAATGACAACATATTTAAGAAATTAACATGAAAGGAATCCAACAGAGACCTTTCATAACCCCAACGCTCCGGGAAAAGACTGTCCAGGGAATTTTCTGGCAATGCTAGGACATTCCCAATCAGGCTTCTCACACCCAACTTAAACCAAAAATGTAAAGAAAAAGCAAAAGGTCAACAGTTACTTACTAAAACACAATAATTACAACACATCTTTAGAATCTACCAATTTCAAAGAGAAAAAAAACAATCTGTGACACCTATTTAAAAGATAGTGTAGACCTAATTCGGTCAGCAAGTAAAAACAATGGTTCCTGTGTCATTAATATGAAAACAATTTCTGGTTGTTACCCTTATGGAGTTCACCAGTATTTGCTCATTGCAAGAGCCAACTGATCACAGGAAAATTTATGACTGTTTATTAACAAGTAAATTTATGAAAATAGCAAAGGTGCCACAGCAATTAAAAAAAACATGAAAATAACATCAGTATTATAAAGCAGAACATTACAATGCACAATCCGCAAAAGCAAAAAAAAGATAAGAGAAAAAACATGTTTTACAAAGTGGTTATCGCAAAAAAAATTCTATATCTTTTACAACTAATAATTTATAGAATTAAAATAACTTTGTGGCACTAATTTAATCACTCTACTATATTTCAGTTAGTTAGCAAACAATGATCACTGTGTCATTACACTGAAACTACAATGAATTATGTGATTGTTACCCTTAAGGGGTTCCTCACTATAAATATGCCCCATGAAAAGGCTAATGGATCACAGTCCAATGAGAATGAATAGCTATCTGACTGATAAACGAAGCAATGCCACAGGAATGAATTTACGAAACAAAATATCACAAATCTAATACATCACACAAGAACAAATATTGATCAATAAAACAGCTCTGAAAGTATAGTAGTCAACGTCTAAAGAAAAACACCAATAAATAAAACACCCGCAAAATACAAGAGTCAAAGTCTAAAAAAAAACAATAAATAGAACACCTGCAAAATACAAGAGTCAGTCTAATAAACACCAATAAATCGAACCCCTGCAAAACATACGAGTCAAAGTTTCTCTGACAGAAACACACGTATATGCATTGAACTAAGAACCGTATAATCACTGTTCACTGGCAAACTCAGTAGTTCCACTGTTCCGAAACACAATATAAAAGGAGGGGGGGTTCGGCGCCGCAGCTGTCAGTACGGATTTTTGTCCATCTGTTGCATGCAATCCCGCCGTCTCTGCCCTCTCATAAAGTTTCTCTTGGTGGCCCGTGTCACGTGCATCTCGATTTGGTTCCATGTTTGTGTTGTCAAATTCGTGCGGTATCCTCGTTTGACACGCCAGGTTGATATTCCTGGGCAAGGATGACACTTAATGCCTCTTCTTTGTGCCACCCTTAGCTACCAGAGAACATCGAACTATGATTTACTGTCGCTTGACAGTGGGCATCCGCCAGGAAATGTTGATAGGCGTCGTTGAAGTCCGCCAGTTTCTCTGGACAGTATGTGTCAAAATGCTCCACGCCCCTTGTGTTGTTACATTCTTGAGTTATCCTCAATTGACTCGCCGGTTTGATACTCCTGGGCAAGGATGACACTTAGTGGCTCTTCTTTGTGCCACCCTTAGCAACCAGAGAACACCAAACCATGATTTACTGTCGCTTGACAATGGGCTTCCGCCAAGAAATGTCGATAGGCGTCGTTGACGTCTGCAAGTTTCTCTGGACAGTACTTGTCAAAAGGCTCCACGCCCCTTTATCCCCTGTCTTCTGTCGTTTCACCGCGGCCGTCTCGTCACGGTCGCGTGCGTGTTGTGCGTTGCCAGCAGATGGATTTCCGCGCGGTGGACGGCTCGGCCATCTCAGGTCATCGCCTCCACGAAGGGTCGCACTGGGGTGGCCGCCCATTAGCTCCAGGTGCAAGGGAAAGTGTTTGCCGCGTACCCTTCTTTTGTGGTCGACCGCGCTCCCGAAATGGCCCGGTTGACAGTGTGTCCTGCTGGGAAACCCGCCAGTTTACAACTAGTCCTCCTCCTCGCTGCTCCCGCTGTCTCGTAAGAGTTTAGCCGGATCGTGTTCACGTTCTCAACTGCATTCACAGAAATTGTTCATCATAGTTATGTGATTACAAAAGTCATACATAATACCATTAGTATTGTCTTTCATAATTTTTATGAACAAAAGTGAGACTTAATTTTTTTTAATAAAAAAAGTTAGATGAATCGAGAATATAAAAATAAAAGTTAACTGACTTGACAATATAAAAAACAAAAGTGAAATGACTTGATAGTATAGAAATAAAAATTAAATGAACTGACAATATAATATCTAAATCCACATCACTAACGTAGTTCACTTGCGTTTTAATAAATCAAATGCTACTTATTAATTCACTAAAATAAATAGGATTATGCCTTGTGCAAGTATAGGTCAGGACAGCATAGGGTTCACATGTTATTTACACACACACACACATGCACACCTGTTGTCTATACTACAAACTAACTACCCATAAACATGTATTACTCAAAATTCTACTTCAATCCACTACTAGTTAATCCAACAAGCTACTTCAATGCTACTTCAACACAGCGTTTATACCACTACAACATTGTTCTAATTCGTCCTCTTCTTGACGCTCACGGCATACGTCTTGTCACATGAAAAATATGGAGAAACGTTCCTTAAACATACATAGTAGAAAGAACAATGGTTATTTGCACGTTAAAACATTTATACCAGTTCACACACCTGAAAAGAGACTCGCAATTATACATTTATCATACTCACATGTTTACACACAAAACAGTAAGACAATTTCATCTAAAGTTACGTTATCACGAGAATTAATCATGCAGATGACTCTGAGAAGGGTAAAAATTTTTTTATCCTACAGGTTATATTACATTTTCTTACCCATTTCTCTTCAATTTCGTTCCTTCTTTAAGTTACCTTTCGCTTCTAAATCAGTTATTTCGCCTGTGGTGGTTATTCTGGATTCATTTCTCATGAATGGCAAAATTGTGGTCTCCTCTATTCTGTAAAACAGTTTCATCTTAACATATTGAACTTACAACAGACACAAAAGATGCGAATCCTCCTGTAGTTTAAATGAAAAATGTTTTGCTTCATACTTATTACCTTAAACCAAGCTTTCCTTCAGTCCCATAATCAAAATTATTTAATCTTCCTCTACCTTCAAGAGGGAAATTTCCTCAGTACAAATCATATAGGCTGCTGTGCATCCCACACCAGCGAAAACAGTAAGCTGTAATGCTCACAGCATCACCAAAACACATAAACGTCGCTTTTCTAGGACAAGTATTAACGCAGAATAATGTTTCAGGCTTTGGCTCAACATCAATCAAGACTACAGAAAGGATCCATATTTCTGTTCCATTCTCCATTTGCTGAAAAACTGCTCGTATTTGACTACCACAATAATATTTCAAGGCCACGTAAATTACACAAACCACAACTCTTCTTTCACCTTGAAAGGAATCAATCTACTTACGAAATCCACAGACAGCACTTTATGTACTCAGCTATAAAGAACAAAAAAGACATATATCATCAATATTAACATATTAGCGTATATTGGGAAGCCATTGGTTAAACAATCGTATTATCGCATCCTGTTTTCAAGATTCCAAACTTACTCATTCCTTTCTCAGAGTTCTCCTATCTTAAAATATTCATACAGCACGCATACTATAGTAAGAGATCCTCATTTATACTGACAGATATAGAATAGTAATAGATAGATAGTAGCACTGAAAGCAGAAAATCGGAAACAAGGCTACTAACAGCTGGGGACCTGGGTTTGCCAGACGCATAATACCCACAGATCGGATATTCCCCTGAGTTTTGCGTTTTTCAACACAGATCTTGCTTCTCTCAGGAGCGACTCTTCTCAATTTACACCAAAAAACCATAAACAGCATTTTACTCGTTCACAAATAAACCTTTTATCTTCACATTTGAACCAACCTAAATCCTAATTGCACAAGGCAAGAAAAAAAAACTAAAAACGTCACTTCAATCAATCACATAGAAACATCTTTATCATTATTTTTACCCACATACTATTCAAAATGCATATGTCACAAATGTAAACTATTCAATTCATTCTCCTCTCTACACACCCTATGTACTCATTTGCCATGTCACTCATTTGTTCCGATTGGGCGCCTTCTGCGCTGACCATTTGTCATTGCCGGTTTTTTTTATTTCCATTTGCTGCGTTATGTCCTGGGTTAGCCGGCCGAATTTCAGCATCATGTGGTGCTCCGCCTACAATCCTTTTCGCACCGTGTTCACCGTAATATCGATTCTGGTTGTTGTAACTGTTGCGTTCACGATCCTGTCCACGTCCTCGATCATTTCCGTTGTTCCACCTATGTTCGCAACTGTTACCCCAGTTTCTATACGGCAGGTCCCGATTATTGTTCCGTTCGCGTCGCGACGACCAGTCACGCCGTTGATTAGTACTACGGCCACGACTGCGATCGCGCTGCTGTGCCCCGTAATAACTTTGTGCCTGATTAGTCGGGCATTCTGCTGTATATATTCCAACTCTTGGAGAAGTGTCTTAAACGTTTCCACGTCCTCTTTGCATCGTCCCGCAAGATTGACGTGGCGCAAGTGCATCGGCAATTTGGTGATGCATATCCTAATTACACTCCTGGAAATTGAAATAAGAACACCGTGAATTCATTGCCCCAGGAAGGGGAAACTTTATTGACACATTCCTGGGGTCAGATTCATCACATGATCACACTGACAGAACCACAGGCACATAGACACAGGCAACAGAGCATGCACAATGTCGGCACTAGTACAGTGTATATCCACCTTTCGCAGCAATGCAGGCTGCTATTCTCCCATGGAGACGATCGTAGAGATGCTGGATGTAGTCCTGTGGAATGGCTTGCCATGCCATTTCCACCTGGCGCCTCAGTTGGACCAGCGTTCATGCTGGACGTGCAGATCGCGTGAGACGACACTTCATCCAGTCCCAAACATGCTCAATGGGGGACAGATCCGGAGATCTTGCTGGCCAGGGTAGTTGACTTACACCTTCTAGAGCACGTTGGGTGGCACGGGATACATGCGGACGTGCATTGTCCTGTTGGAACAGCAAGTTCCCTTGCCGGTCTAGGAATGGTAGAACGATGGGTTCGATGACGGTTTGGATGTACCGTGCACTATTCAGTGTCCCCTCGACGATCACCAGTGGTCTACGGCCAGTGTAGGAGATCGCTCCCCACACCATGATGCCGGGTGTTGGCCCTGTGTGCCTCGGTCGTATGCAGTCCTGGTTGTGGCGCTCACCTGCACGGCGCCAAACACGCATACGACCATCATTGGCACCAAGGCAGAAGCGACTCTCATCGCTGAAGACGACACGTCTCCATTCGTCCCTCCATTCACGCCTGTCGCGACACCACTGGAGGCGGGCTGCACGATGTTGGGGCGTGAGCAGAAGACGGCCTAACGGTGTGCGGGACCGTAGCCCAGCTTCATGGAGACGGTTGCGAATGGTCCTCGCCGATACCCCAGGAGCAACAGTGTCCCTAATTTGCTTGGAAGTGGCGGTGCGGTCCCCTACGGCACTGCGTAGGATCCTACGGTCTTGGCGTGCATCCGTGCGTCGCTGCGGTCCGGTCCCAGGTCGACGGGCACGTGCACCTTCCGCCGACCACTGGCGACAACATCGATGTACTGTGGAGACCTCACGCCCCACGTGTTGAGCAATTCGGCGGTACGTCCACCCGGCCTCCCGCATGCCCACTATACGCCCTCGCTCAAAGTCCGTCAACTGCACATACGGTTCACGTCCACGCTGTCGCGGCATGCTACCAGTGTTAAAGACTGCGAAGGAGCTCCGTATGCCACGGCAAACTGGCTGACACTGACGGCGGCGGTGCACAAATGCTGCGCAGCTAGCGCCATTCGACGGCCAACACTGCGGTTCCTGGCGTGTCCGCTGTGCCGTGCGTGTGATCATTGCTTGTACAGCCCTCTCGCAGTGTCCGGAGCAAGTATGGTGGGTCTGACACACCGGTGTCAATGTGTTCTTTTTTCCATTTCCAGGAGTGTAGTTCCGCAGGTCCGTATGGATCGTATAGAAATTGATTCGCCTGCAGCATGTGGTCGAATAGGCGTGCTGGGCTGCTGAAATCAGACTGGTTCACATTTGGCAGCATAATTATGCCATGCTTGACCCTATATTGTGCCGCTTCCGACCAATAGGCGGAGAGAAAGGCTTGTCGAAACTCCCGAGTGGAGTTGCAGTGACGCGCTGCCGACCTCATGCGAATCGCCGGTTCGCCTTCCAAATAGCCACACATATATTCTATCTTATGTGAACTTGCCCAGTCAGGGGGGAAGACAGAACTCAAATTGCTCGAACCATGATCGCGGATGTATTCCTTTTTGCGAATTTCGAAATATCTCAAACTTTCTCACCGTAAGGAAATGTTTGAAATCAAATCCCCGCATTTCCTCCCGGCAAGGCCTTTGAATGTTTCTATTTTTCCCATGTCTGCCCCTCAAAATACATTCTTCCCTGTCGTCAAAATCTCCCTCGTGGCCGGAGTCTCTCTCTGCACTGTTCGTACGGCTATTTTTAGTGCTATTGGCGAGTTCGTAATCACACGCCATGCGGTTTTCGAGATGCGCCACGCGTTCTTGTAATTCGCCTGTTACAGCTTTGTGCCGCCTGTTCACTTCGAACTGTCCCTTCTGAAATCTAAGGAGCGAGCGCACTTCTTCGGTCTCTGCGGCCGCTACCGGTGTAGTATTGTTCTCGCTTTCCGTCACCTTCATCATGCCTACGATGTCCGCTAATGCCGCAATCTTATCATGTATTTGTCTGTTGTCCTCCGCCCCAGTCTGCTTAAATTGTTCTACTTGCTGTTCCAGTGCATGAATCGCTTGACTGTTGTCCGCTACTGTATTGCTAATGGACGTGGGACAATGCGTTTCCGCCTCTTGGACCCTCGAGATTACCTGCTGGTGTTCTCTTTGGCATTCCTCTCTCAGCGCTTGGAAATTCCTAAGTAGCTGTTCTTTGCTCTCCTTAGATTCCACATCGAGACTCCGCTTGCCCTATTCTAAGGCTTGCAGACGGTCATCGATTTGTTCAAATGTACGGCCTAATTCTTTCATAATCATCATCATCATCATCATCAGCCAATTCAATCATTAGATGATGTGGCCTCTTCGAGTTGTGGATTCAGGTAGGCTTTCAGAAGTCTTCTCCAAGTGGGACGGTCTTGGGCAGTACTCTGCCAGGTGTTACCAGCGATCTTCTTGATTTCTTTGTCCCATCTGTCTGGTGGTCTTCCTCTAGGCCTCCGGTGCTCTCTCGGACTCCACTCCTGTACTAGCTTCGTCCATCTGTTGTCTTTTCTTCTTGCAACGTGGCCAGCCCACTGACATTTCAAGGAACCTACTCTCTCTAAGATGTCATTAACCTTCGTCACAGACCGGATGTCATCTGCCCTTTTTCTGTCCTTTCTTGTATAGCCCAGCATTGATCTCTCCATGGCTCTCTGTGCTGTCCTAAGTTTCCCTTTTGTGAATGAGTTCAGTGTCCATGTCTCGCAGCCATACGTCATCACAGGAAGAATGCATTGATCAAATACTGCTTTATTCAGATTTACTGGCATTTTTGATCTGAATACTTTTGAATTCTTCCCAAATGCTTGCCAGCCAAGCTTGATGAGTCGATAGATTTCTGGCCTTATGCCTCCCTTCATATTTATAATCTGGCCAAGGAAGACATATTCACTGACCTCTTCTAGTAGACTGTCCTTGACTTTCACATCTCCAGCTGGGACCCATTTGTTGGATATTACTTTTGTTTTGGAAAGGTTCATGTTCAAGCCAACCAGCTGACATTCCGATGCAAGATCTGTAACTAAGTTTTGGAACACTGCGAAGTCTTTGGCCAGTAAGGCAATATCATCAGCAAATCTCAAGTTGGTAAGCCTTCTTCCATTAATTCTAATTCCCTTACCTTCCCAGCTCAGCTTTGACATAGCCATTTCCAATACAGCAGAGAACAGTTTTGGGGAGATGGGATCGCCTTGCTTGACACCCCTCATGATGCGGAATTCTTGAGTTGATTCGCCGATGTTAACATAGGCTGAAGAATTCTCGTAGATTTTCCTGAGCACTTCAATGTATGCTGCTCCCACTCCTTGCTCACTCAAAGCTTGTAGTACAGCTACATGGCTAACGGAGTCAAATGCCTTTTCAAAGTCAACAAAGACAATGCAGAGAGTCAGTTGGTATTCATTCGCTCTGCTTATCACTTCACTAACGGTCAGAATGTGGTCAATAGTGCTAAAATTGCTTCGGAATCCAGCTTGTTCCATAGGTTGGGCTGAGTCTAGGGTGGAACTAATTCGGTTTAGCAAGATCTTTGTGAAAATTTTGTACAAAATTGAGAGCAAGCTGATAGGACGGTAGTTTTTAATATTGTGAATACTTCCTTTCTTGTGTATCAAAATAATCTTAGCCTTGTTCCACGATAGTGGGATTGAAGCATAGTGCCGGCAGGAAGTAAATACTTTTGCCAGGTGATTTATTGTTACCTCTCCTGCCAGTTTGAGGATGTCAACGCTGAGCTCATCATCACCCGGCACTGTTCCCTTCTTCATGCTATCTAGAGCACACTTGACTTCCGATGGGAGTATATGTGGAACACTAGGTATATCATTTAAATTAGATACACTCAAATTTTCCCCTGGATTGCTATACAAATTGCTATAAAAGTCTCTGATGAACTTCAAAACCGCCTCCTTTTCAGTGATTCGACTGTCATATCCATCGAGTGCGATAATCTGCTTTTTACCTATTGTGAGTTTGCGTTTGGCTGACTTTAAACTTGTCTTGTTCTCCAAGCTTGCTCGTAATGTGTCATCAGTGAATACAATCTGTATTTTATACCTATTCGACACTTTCATAATATCACTTTTTATTTCACTTGCCAGATTGTTTATTCTTCGTGAGATATCATCGGACACTCTCTGCATCGACTTGTCGACTTTATTTGTCTGCTGGATTAGTTTTTCGTCTATTTGTTCGCCTAGCTCACGGATCGATTTTTCAGATTTCTCTGTCATTTGTTCGCCTAGCTCGTCGATCGATTTTTCAGATTTTTGCGTCATTTGTTCGCCTAGCTCACGGATCGATTTTTCAGATGATTCTTTTTGTTCTCGGAACGATTTTTCAGATTTTTGCGTCATTTGATCGCCTAGCTCTCGGATCGATTTTTCAGATTTCTCTGCGTTTTCTTTATTTTGTTGCAATAAGGCTTTCATGAGTTCTGCCAAATCAATTTGGTTAGTTGGAGGCAAATTAATTTCTGGCTCTGATGTGAGCCCGTTCGTCCTGTTTTGCATTTCCTCTGAAGTATTCCCCAATGCATTTTCGGAACCGTCCGATGCGTTAATATTGGAAATCAAATTATCCCCTTGGTTCATGTTGCTTAAGTTATTGGACCGTCTACTTTTAGCTTGGTTACGTGTTTGCATTAGTTCAATTTATACGTGGTACGTAACACACTAATCAGAATAAACGTATCCCCCAAAAATTACGACGGTCACACGAAAGGTACCCAACCTAGTACGCACTTTTTCACACGGAAAACAAATTTATATCTTTGATCGAAGTCAGTGCAAGTTACAAGCGAGAAAAAAAAACACATACATATAAAACACACAAATATAGAAAACAAAAGAAGACAAACAACACAACGCCGCTCAACAACGCCGTGAATCTTTTGAAAGTCTGCTCAGAAACAACGCAGAAGTTGTTTGAGCGCTGCAGGGAAAAAAAATTAAGATTATACAACGCTCGCAATCTAACGTTTCAGAGATTCCAGAGTCTAACGGAATCACAGATCAGGGTCGCCATGTGTAATGTTGTTGATTTAATTTGTTCTGAAAGCGGTGCTGATATTCAAGACCATAAAAGTGGTTTAAAAGCTGTGAGCTGTCTGGGGAAGTTAACCTTCCATTACTGAGCAACTGTTTCACCAGGTATCCAGTCTAGCTTACCAAATTCCCAACCAGACTACAATTAATTATAATCTTTTAATAGTCATACGACAACCGGTGCTATGTATACACTCCTGGAAATGGAAAAAAGAACACATTGACACCGGTGTGTCAGACCCACCATACTTGCTCCGGACACTGCGAGAGGGCTGTACAAGCAATGATCACACGCACGGCACAGCGGACACACCAGGAACCGCGGTGTTGGCAGTCGAATGGCGCTAGCTGCGCAGCATTTGTGCACCGCCGCCGTCAGTGTCAGCCAGTTTGCCGTGGCATACGGAGCTCCATCGCAGTCTTTAACACTGGTAGCATGCCGCGACAGCGTGGACGTGAACCGTATGTGCAGTTGACGGACTTTGAGCGAGGGCGTATAGTGAGCATGCGGGAGGCCGGGTGGACGTACCGCCGAATTGCTCAACACGTGGGGCGTGAGGTCTCCACAGTACATCGATATTGTCGCCAGTGGTCGGCGGAAGGTGCACGTGCCCGTCGACCTGGGACCGGACCGCAGCGACGCACGGATGCACGCCAAGACCGTAGGATCCTAAGCAGTGCCGTAGGGGACCGCACCGCCACTTCCCAGCAAATTAGGGACACTGTTGCTCCTGGGGTATCGGCGAGGACCATTCGCAACCGTCTCCATGAAGCTGGGCTACGGTCCCGCACACCGTTAGGCCGTCTTCCGCTCACGCCCCAACATCGTGCAGCCCGCCTCCAGTGGTGTCGCGACAGGCGTGAATGGAGGGACGAATGGAGACGTGTCGTCTTCAGCGATGAGAGTCGCTTCTGCCTTGGTGCCAATGATGGTCGTATGCGTGTTTGGCGCCGTGCAGGTGAGCGCCACAATCAGGACTGCATACGACCGAGGCACACAGGGCCAACACCCGGCATCATGGTGTGGGGAGCGATCTCCTACACTGGCCGTACACCACTGGTGATCGTCGAGGGGACACTGAATAGTGCACGGTACATCCAAACCGTCATCGAACCCATCGTTCTACCATTCCTAGACCGGCAAGGGAACTTGCTGTTCCAACAGGACAATGCACGTCCGCATGTATCCCGTGCCACCCAACGTGCTCTAGAAGGTGTAAGTCAACTACCCTGGCCAGCAAGATCTCCGGATCTGTCCCCCATTGAGCATGTTTGGGACTGGATGAAGCGTCGTCTCACGCGGTCTGCACGTCCAGCACGAACGCTGGTCCAACTGAGGCGCCAGGTGGAAATGGCATGGCAAGCCGTTCCACAGGACTACATCCAGCATCTCTACGATCGTCTCCATGGGAGAATAGCAGCCTGCATTGCTGCGAAAGGTGGATATACACTGTACTAGTGCCGACATTGTGCATGCTCTGTTGCCTGTGTCTATGTGCCTGTGGTTCTGTCAGTGTGATCATGTGATGTATCTGACCCCAGGAATGTGTCAATAAAGTTTCCCCTTCCTGGGACAATGAATTCACGGTGTTCTTATTTCAATTTCCAGGAGTATATATATATATATATATATATATATATATATATATATATATATATATATATATATATATATATATATATATATATATATATATAAGAGAATTTAAATAAAAAGAAATAAATCAGTTTATATTTGGAAATTTATTTTAACATTGATCATTGAAATTTCAGCATATTAAACTTGAGTCATAACTAAGCTGGAGCCTTATTTAGGATTGTGTAAATGTGAGTTTGTAATCTTACGGAACACATCAAATAGGGAGCCAAGATTGGGAGACTACATACAACACTGCATTCATAAAATAACACACGAAGAACATGGAAACATATTCAAGAGGAAATTAACCATAACCAACTAATTCAATTTTCCCCCAAAGAAGTTACGTTCGCAGCGCAATCCTGTCCGTCATATAATTACCACACACTGGTATACTAAATTCATACTAACTCTCTGTGAAATCTTCCCGAAAAGAATAGCTGAGGGCTACTTTGATGATTACACCACATGCTTCACGTGGTCAACTTGGTTTACACAAAGTGTGTAACTCCACAATAATTTTGATAATTAAAATAAATTACATCGAAACGCAATTTACAAAAGAAAAACCTCGAACTGGTTACTAACGTCTTACTATTAATCTGATGGGTCAAACAATTGTATAAGCACGTGGTACTGGTCTCACAAAGTACACCCCACGTGGGTTGAACATAAAGAAAAGTTGCTATATTGAAAACTATTGTCAAGACGAGACGTTATAATCTCACGCACATTCGCATTTAAGATTGATGATGCTAGTTAAAGTTACTGATCAACACATGGTTCCACTTTACTCACAAAGTAGTGACAAAGCAACTACCGGAATATTTTCTGAACTTCACACTCGAATTACACAGCGTTGCAATTTAAGATAACATTAGATATTTTAGAGCTAAACCTGAAATAAAGGTGATTAAATTTTCAGTTAGGCTGAACTTAAGAAATCCATTGTCCTACGGACTTAGCAGACACGCGCTTAGCCGGAGATCTTACCACTTCAGACGCTCGCCGCGGACAGACTGACCTGGGCCACTACCGAGCGTGCTTCCGTATACAAAACGGAAGTGACCACAGAGGCAGCTTCCTATACCAACATGACAAGGGACGGACAGGACCATACTAAGGATAGAAACCTCTTTGCTTTTAGAAAGCGTAGCTACCTGTTCCGACATTGGTCCTACAGTTCTCTAGCAGACAGGCTTGCCTGCTACCATCCAGCATGCAACTAGAAATACATTTGCTCATTCATCCTCTCACACAGAAGGGAAGGGGGATGACAGTATGAGAATGTGTGACATGAATTACATATAAACTGTGTTTCAAAGTGTAGTAGTGTGACAGATCGTTCTTGTTTATGTGTAAAAGTAACACGTTTCACTGCTCAGTCTCCTCCCAGATAGTCAGAAACACCATAGTAAATTTAGAAGTGGAATTTATGCCGTAAATGACAACATATTTAAGAAATTAACATGAAAGGAATCCAACAGAGACCTTTCAATGTTTCATTCCTCCTTTTGTGAAGTTTGTTTTACATTTTTGTATGTCACTCCTGGTTCGTTTACAGAAAAGAGGTGTGAAAAAAATAACGGAATAAAAATTATTGGTTTCTCCGTTTAAAGAGGACACAACTCGATAATAATTGTCCACCGCTAGTTTGGATATTATCCCTAATGCTGAAGTGTCCTCCACAACGTTGTTAGAGACAGCATACACAGAATGAGACATCTAATCTGTTAGCTTGAAACATTTCTGGGGTTGATGAAAGTGATGAAACAAATGGTTGTACTATTTTTTCCGTATAATGAACGCTCGTAACTTTTTCATAATGCGTGATAAGAAAATAGTCATAATTACTGGATATACGTTCTGCCTGTTATGCAAACACCTGTTTTTCATATCAACCCAAACATGTATCAACAACAATGCGTCAGAACAGTGGTCACGCTTCATTTTAAACTTTTTCTGCATTATTGGGTTATGTTGAACCCTGTGTGCATTATCAGATGTTGGTAGCTTGTCACAGAGAGGTTTCCAGAATCCTTTGAGGGTTCTTGATTCACTTTGTAGGACGTACCAGAAATTAGTTATATGTGGTGACTTAAATATAAATTATTAATATGATAGTGCAAGAAAAAGGATGTTGCTGCATCTCCTAAATTCATATGATTTGATGCAGACCTTTTTCCCCAACTAGGGTGCAGGGGGACAATAGCACAGCCATAGACAATATTTTTATTCATTCTTCATTAGTAGATGGCCATTCTGTTAGTAAAAGGGTGAATGAGCTTTCAGACCATGATGCACAAATTTTAACATTAAAAGGCTTTAGTATTCAAGAAAGTGTCACATTAATTACAAACTACGTAGGAAAGTTAATCCAGCAGCAATACAGAGTTTTTTAAGCCTTGTCAAGGAACAAGAGTGGCAGGATGGCTATAGTGCCGATAACATAGATGATAAATATAATGATTTCCTTAACACATTTCTCATCCTCTTTGAGAGTTGCTTTCCACTGGAACGCTCTAAACGGGTACTAGCAGTAATAGGCAGCACGGGTGGCTTACTAGTGGGATAAAGATATCATGTAGAACAAAGCGACAGTTATATCACAATGTTAGAAGCAGTCACAATCAAGCTACAGTACTCCATAACAAACAGTATTGTAAGGTACTTAAAATATTATTAGGAAGGCAAAAAGTATGTGGTATGCAAATAGAATAGCTAATTCACAGGATAAAATTAAAACCATATAGTCAATTGTGAAGGAAGTGTCTGGTCAGCAGCACAAGGTCGACGATATAAAGTCAGTTCGAAGTAAGAATATTTCTGTTACATAAAAATTTAGTTTCTACAGAGAATCATATAACTTTTTTGGCAAATGTCTATCCGAGATCGGTGTCTGAAACACCCCTCTTTGATACAGACAAAGGGGCGATTGAGTCAATAATTAAATTACTGAAGACTAAGGACTCTCATGGTTATGTTGGAGTGCCTAGCAGAATATTAAAGTACTGTGCTGCACATGTTAGCTCTGTATTTAGCCATATTTGTAATTTTTCCTTTAGGAATTGTCTGTTTCCTGAACGACTGAAGTACTCAGTAGCAAAGCCGCTTTATGAAAAGGGAGAAAGGGATACTGTAGACAATTTTAGACCTATGTCTATGCCGTCAGTGTTTGCTAATGTTATTGAAAAGGATGTGTATGTAAGGATAATTGATCATTTTATATCACTCGATTTGCTATCAAATGTACAGTTCAGCTTTAGAAGTCGTTTAACAGCTGAAACTGCTGTATTCTCTTTTCTCTGTGATGTATTGAATGGGTTAAACAAAAGGTTTCGAAAGCTATCCATATTTTTTGAATTCATCTAAGGCATTTGATTGTGTTGATCACAAAATATTGCTTCTGAAGTTGGAAAATTACGGAATACGGGGAGTAACTCATATTGGTCCACCTCTTACTTTAGCAACAGACAGTAAGAGGTCATTATTCACAATGTTGAGATTGGACTTGATGTGGGGTCTGAGTGAGGTACGGTCAAGTGGCGGGGAGGGGGGGGGGGTGCCCCAGCGATTAGTGTTTGGGCCACTCTTTTACCTTATTTATTTATTTATATAAATGATATGTCCTCTAGTATTATGGGTAACTCTAAAATATTTCTGTTTGCTGATGACACTAGCTTGGTAGTAAAGGATGTTGTGTGCAACACTGGCTCGGTTTCAAATAGTACAGTTCATGACTTAAGTTGATGGCTTGTAGAAAATAAACTAATGCTAAATCACTGTAAGACTCTGTTTTTCCCGTTTCTATCACACAATTCAACAAAATCTGACGTTTTAATTTCACAGAACGGGCATATGATTAGTGAAACTGAACAGTTCAAATTTCTAGGTGTTCAGATAGATAGTTATCTGTCGTGGAAAGCCCACGTTCAGGATGTTGTTCAAAGACTTAATGCTGCAATCTGTACTACTCGAATGAAATCTGAAGTGAGTGATCGTTCGACACGAAAATTAGTGTATTTTGCTTATTTTCATTCGCTTATGTCGTATGGTATTATATTTTGTCGTAACTCTTCCCATTCTAAAAGGGTATTTTTGGCTCAGAAACGAGTGATTCGGGCAGTAAGTGGTGTCAGTTCACGAACCTCTTGTCGACCCCTGTTCACGAATCTGGGTACTTTGATATATTGCTTCTCAATATATATGTATTCCTTACTGTCATTTCTTGTTAACAATATTAGCTTATTCCCAAGAATAAGCAGCTTTCACTCAGTTAATACTCCGAAGAAATCAAACCTGCATTTGGATCGGATTTCCTTAACTCTTGTTCAGAAAGGTGCGCAGTATACTGCTGCATCCATTTTAAATAAGCTACCACTCGAATTTAAAGACCTTACCAGCAATCCACGCGCTTACAAATCGGAACTGAAGAGTTTCCTCATCTGTCACACCTTCCTGTCTGTCAAGGAGTCCCTTGAAATATCAAGCTTTTTCTTGTTATATTGTTGATTACGTTTACTTAAACTTATGCACTGACTCTTTTCGGGTTCATAAAAATTTTATTTTTATCTGTTATTACTTTTATGTTGTAAATTCATGTACTGACATGTTCCATGAACTTGGGGATTTGCTCCTCAATTTGCTCCTACGGAACTTGACGTGTAAGTAAAACAATAAACAAACCTTACTGTCGTCCGCCATACGGCCCGAAAACATAGAATGATGGTCTGGGATGCCATTTCTTTTCATAGCATGAACCCAAGATTGTCATCCGCGGGATCCTTAAAGCACAGCGGTACGTCAACGATATTCTACGCCCAGTTTTGTTGCCCTTCATGGCAAGCCATGCTGAGTATACATTTCAGCAAGATAATGCCCGACCGCACACTTCGAGAGAGTGTATTGCTTGTCTTCGTGTTTGATAAGCCCTACCTTGGTCAACAAGGTATTGTTTGGAAATTTGTGACACGTTCCTGTGGAACCAAAATGCTGAGGTCATCGGTCCCTAGGCTTACACAGTACTTAATATATCTTAAAATAACTTACACAGACACCCATGCCCGAGGAAGGACTCGAACCTCCGACGGGGGGAGCCGCGCGAACCGTGGCAAGGCGCGGAGACCGCGCGGCTACCGCCAAAGTTGCCGGATCTTTCCCCAGTTGAGAACGTTTGGAGCATTGTGACCAAGGCCCTCTCAGCAGCTCGGGATTTTGATTATCTAACGCGCCAGTTGGACAGAATTTGGCACGATATCCCTCAGAGGGACATCCAACAACACTATCAATCAGAGCCAAGCCGATAAACTGCTTGCATGAAGGCCATAAGTGGACTAACGCATTATTGACTTGCTCAAGTTGTGAAGCTCCTTATCTTGAAGAAAGCATCTAATTTTTCTGAAATTGTAATCATTTGTTTGTCTACACATGTATATCACATGTACTGATTTCCGTTCCATTCGGATAATTTCTTGGTGGTGCGTCGGTTATTTGTGTTGGAGTGTGTTTAACACTTTAAGTCGATTGTAATCATAAATTTGAAGCTGTTTTATACATGGGAGTTCGATTTTTTAAGGAACTGAGGATTTAGTGGTGTCTGCTAGTCTACTTGAAATTGTATATAACACTCTATGTAAGAGCGCAAATTATCAGACATGAAGATGTAGCTGTAAAAATCGCATAAGGTGACTCTAAATCAGAGTTAGGGGACCTATAAACAACAACAATTAGAAGTTTAGTTTCATTAAATTCAACTGCCACTGCACAACAGTCAAATATATGTTCAGTGTAGTGCCGTGATACGTCTATGGACTCAAACTGAATACTGTTTTTTACGTGCATAGCCACCTCGCCACCCCGCGAGGAACTCCTTGAAAAACGGCCAGCTAATTTGTATCCTGGTAAAGGAAGCCTCTGAATTGTCAAATTATTTAAGTGGTGCTCTGACATACCAATAATTTGAGTCAACATCTATAAGCAGTTCACTAACTTTATCTCTAATACCTCTAATATTTTGATGAAATATGCTAATTCCTTCTCCACTTGGAAACGTGACGTCCCTTAGAGGGACTTCCTTTGCGCAGGTATACCTATCAGTTGCATCCCACCGCTGTCCGAGACGCCTGAAGGTACGTCTTTCCTGGTCATCAGGGCTCCGTTCGAAGCGGGATTCATCACTGAAGACAATTCTACTCTATTCAATGAGATTCCAGGTCGAATACGTGTCTGGAGACGCCCCAGACAGAGGTGGGATACCAACCTCAGTGTCGCCTGTAATACCGCCCGACAACCGGAAGGCGCTAATTCATTTCATAGCAGGACCTCTTTGGTTGTCCCCCACGGCATTCTTACAGCACAGCGGTACCTCGATGGTATTCTGTTCCCCGTTTCGTTGCCCTTCATGGCAGGCCACCCTGGACATACATTTCAGCACAGTAATACCATCCCGGACACGGCGAGATTGGATTGGATTGTTTGGGGGAAGAGACCAAACAGCGAGATCATCGGTCTCTTCGGATTAGGGAAGAACGGGGAAGGAAGTCGGTCGTGCCCTCTCAAAGGAACCATCCCACCATTTGCCTGGAGCGATTTAGGGAAATCACGGAAAACCTAAATCTGGATGGCCGGACGCGGGATTGAACAGTCATCCTGCTTGTCTTCGTGCTTGCAAAAGCCCATCTCCGCCTCCAAGGCCGCTGGATCTCTCCCCAACTCAGAACATTTGGGGGATTATAGCGAGGACCATCCACACTTTGACAATATAACACCCCAATTGGATAGAATTTTGCACGTTCATCCAACAACTCTATCAGTCAATGTCAAGCCGAATAACTGCTTGCGTAAGAAACAGGGGTGGACCAGAGCGTTATTGACTTTCTTATTTTCTGAAGCTCTCTCTCTGGAATGAATCATACAATGTTTCTGAAATTGTAATCGTTTGTTTGTCTGTACATGTAAATCATATCTACCAAATCCTTTTTTTAAAATTACGTTTGAAGTTCGTTGGAAGTCGCCTTGTTCTCTCATTGTCTAACAATGGACGGATTTTGTCTAGCGAACTCGCGCACAGTTCTAGGCAAAAACTAGTTTTTCACGTATCTCAATGTTTATGATGTCATATTTCCTGAAAGAAAATTGGAAATTTGTAGTAAGTTCCTAGAGGACCAAAGTGCTGAGGTCATCAGTCCCTGGGCTTACACACTACTTAATGTAACGTAAACTAACTAAACTAACTAACGGTATGGACAACACACACACACACACGTGCCCGAGGGAGGAATCGAATCTCCGACGGGGGGAACCGCGCGAACCGTGGCAAGGCGCCCCAGACCACTTGGCTACCGCGGGCGGCTCATATTTCCTGAACTGCTAGTCGTACTACGATATAATTTTACAGGTACATTCAGTGATATATTTCGTATCCAGCCTGGTAGGCGCCGCGTGGCTCTGCTCCTGTAAACTGAAGGGCAGGCCGAATGTAGGAAGCGAGTAGGAGCAGGAAAAGGTGAAATGCTTCGGTACTGCATATAATTTATAACTCATTTACTGGGGTATGAACATATACAACGGATACATAATAAATTGAATACCTAACTTTGCACTGAGGAGCACGTAGCTGCTAAGCTGGATGTATCAAACCTCACAAAAGTTACACAGGCAAAATCTGTAGTGGATCGCCCACTATGAAATACAAACAATGTTGCTTGGTCGTCTACTCGGAATCAAATGGGCTGAATCTGGAGCGGCGCTCGTAGAGCTGCACAACGGGGGGCGCTGTCGTCGGTGTCAGTGTCGTAGTGCCAACCTACGTTGTGGCATCGTAGCTATCGATACTACAATATATACGGACATTGAAACTGCCTGGCAGATTAAAACTGTGTGCCGGACCGAGACTCGAAGTCGGGACCTTTGCCTTTCGCGGGCAAGTGATCTACCAACTGAGCTACCCAAGCACGACTCACGCCCCTTCCTCACAGCTTAACATTTGCCAGTACCTGTGAGGACGAGACGTGAATCGTGCTTGGGTAGCTCAGTTGGCAGATCACTTGCCCGCGAAAAGCAAAGGTCCCGAGTTCGAGTATCGGTCCGGCACACAGTTTTAATCAGCCAGGAAGTTTCATATCGGTGCACACTCCGCTGCAGAATGAAAATCTCATTCTATACGGACATTGATCGCAAAATATGTTGTAAACAGAGTTAATAGTAAAGAACCAACACATTGTCATGTCTGGTAGGGCAGTTTGCTGCATGACCAGCGAAAATGTAATAAGCGATGAACTTTCGTCTGTTCATATTTTGTGGGGGATGTCGGAGAGAGAAGGTTTCGTAAAAACCTGAAATTATGTTTAAAGTTTGTTGCATGTCATGAAGTGCTCTCATTCCCAAATACTGGA
Organism: Schistocerca nitens; assembly: GCF_023898315.1. Classification (NCBI taxonomy): domain Eukaryota; kingdom Metazoa; phylum Arthropoda; class Insecta; order Orthoptera; family Acrididae; genus Schistocerca; species Schistocerca nitens. The sequence goes on along the minus strand of NC_064616.1, from coordinate 836,360,455 downwards.
CGAATTAAGTCTGGGCGTTTGTGCCCGTTGAGTTACGCTGCCTCATAGCATACACACAGGTTCTGTGTTAAACCTTCACATAAGGTTATGCTACCTAATGTGCAGATTATAAAAGCATTTTAAATTTTTAAATTCGGCCAATAATTATTTTGAAAAACAAATTTTTGTTGTCTATGGAAGCCCTTAGATAGGTACACCTCCGGGAAAAAAATGCGAAACCCTCAAGGACTGTATGCAGTGGCGCACCATGGTATATGTCCATACGGAAGGGTTGTTGCGTTACTGATTCATTTGTGACCGTCATCGGCGATCAGTTGGACCTCAGTAGGCCAATCTGCTCTTCCGCTTTAATACCTAACGTCAATACATTTTCGTATCTCTCCAGCATTAAGTAAAAGTCACTCCACTAAAACTAATATCTCTCCCACCATCCTCTCGTCCCCATGTTTGTCTTTCTTCGTCCAAATTTTAGGTGTACATTTGCAACATTTAGCAAGAAACTTTCGGTAGACAGGTTAATGAGAATAAACCTTTCAAATTCGCTATTGCAAATGTGCTTTCTTCCGAAACGAACGCAAACGTGTCAGTGAATACTGTTTATTGCTGCGTCCTCTAATAAAGACAGTTGCAGTGATACATACGAAACACCAAAACTCTTTTTTTCTGTCTGCATAATTTCTGTTCATGAATTTATTTACAAACGATAACGCCCGAGTGCAATGCATCACAGCGAATACAAATTTGAAACAGTGCGTTAGGAATAACAAAAAAGTCTATGCAGATGTGCGTAAATTGCGTGTACCTGGAAAAGGTGTGGACCATGGGAGTATGACATATGTTTTTCGTCCTGTGGGAAATCAGGCCGTTTGCCGCCACTGTGGAAGAACACGCACGGCCACGAATCCACTGAAAATATACTCTAAATTAATATTAGCTGAAGACAACACGAGTGACCAATATACGCAACAGCGTAAATTCTTTCACTTTTTGATTAGCTTGTCAACAACAGGCTAATTGAAACCAGGCAACAGTGTTAAAAACCCGAGATGAACACAGGTTAGGACTGTTGACAGAATTTATCCGTGGAATAATGAATGATGGCCATTGAAGCAACGTCTTTCTATTTTTGTATTTGTAATCGCTCATTCGTTCGCAGTCTTCAGTAGAACTCGTCATAATAGACAAAGCCAGAGAATAGGGAAAGAATCAAGAAACATGATTACAAATCCGTCACTGTGCTATACCAACGATGGCCTATAATGCTGGAAAATTTTTTTTATGAATTACTTTGTCTCTTTCATGAATTACCCACTCTTAACATGTGTATTCTTGTCTGCTAATTTCTAAAATGGCCGACGAATTAGTTCGTGTTTCGAATACATGGAACATTAAGATAATTATTATTGTCAGTCACGACAGCATTTATGTTTTTAGATTACCGGTTCTGACCGTCTCAGGCGATCAACTTCAGAGTCAGGTGCTGCATATGAGGAGGGAGTGACTACTTATGCTCCCCCTATGCGGCAAATTGATCTTAAAATGACTGTTTGAAACGCCCGAAACCGCCAGATTAAAAACATAAACATAGTTGGGTCCGGTAATAAAAGTAATTTTAACAAACATAACCGTAATGCTCACCTTTAGACGATATAAATGTCGCTTTTCACAAATACTGAGAATATATGTTAATGCGCTCACCTGTCCCTTGTTTCCTTTTGCCCTGCTTCATGTATCGTGATTGAGCTACATCTCTCACTGCTGACCACCAGAAATCGGCCAGCATAGATGGTTTCCAGATACCCTGGAAACGTTCCTCGAAGGTAGAGAAATGAAATAAAATGTCGTGTGGTGAAGGCCTGCATGCAGGTAAACCTGCTCGCCTGGTGCAAACCTTTTGAGATGACGCCACTATGGTGGCTTGCGCGTCCATGAGGGTGAAGTGATGATGAAGACGACACAAACAACCAGTCTCTGAGTAAAGAAAAATCTCCAACCCAGCCGGGAATCGAACCCGTCTGACAAGCCAGCGCACTGTCCACTCAGCTCCGGTGGCGGAGGCGAAGGTAGAAATCTGCTGGTGGAAACGTGTTCTACATTCACCACGTACTTCACCAAGAATTGCATGGAGAAAGTCATCATGAGAATGGAGGAAACTCATTTTAAAGAAATGGTTCTTCGCATTTTTTGGTAAGCCTACAGCATCTTTTCGACCAATACTTTTGCACCTGGGATTCAGTTGTTGCTAAGGAAATTTTTCCACACTGGAACGAAGCCAAAACTTCATCTTCTTCTCCCCCCAATAGTTTCTCAAGATTTCAAGTTTTTCAGAATGCTTCCTTTATTTTTATCTCACTGAGTGTAGGAACATTTCTAGAAAAATAGAAAATAAATGCTTCCCTTTCTTACTGAGCGTCTTCACAAAACCTTGCATCAGATCTAATTTGGCGTGTATCGCTGCCAAAAATATGTTGGTTGGCTCAACTGACATTGCAAATGAAACCTTTTGATACCTGACATTAAACGTTCTCTCATAGGACACTGATGCCTTTCATAAAGTAGTGACTTATTCGGGCGTCTCACTCACAAAAGAAGCAACAATTTTTCGTATAGTGTTGCTGATGACCAATTAACTTAACAACAACCTTCGATTTGTGACATGTACATCAACCGGGTGTGTTACATTTTACGCACTGAAGTAAGTACTGAATAGTTTGACGAGTGTCCTCCTTGTGCATAACATATTGAACCTGAATAATAATTCCCTTATTTTTAAGTATTCCCTTAATGCTCAATTTTGAAGCATCAATGAAGAAGTTTCATTCGTAATCTCTGTATGCTACATTTGAAACATTAATTGACCTGTCAATAACTACATACACGAATAATTCAATATTTTAAATAAATATAGTCTCCAGGGTACACAGTCAATCGTTATACGGATATTTCCGATGAGGCCATTCAGCTTGTGTTCTTTCCATGGTACTATCGCACGTTCACTGGACACATAGTAGTTGAATTATTCATTTCAAACACGTTACAGATTCAGAATGGACGTCACCCAAATCGATGGATACTAACAAGGGAACCTCCCCATCGCACCCCCCTCATATTTAGTTATAAGTTGGCACAGTGGATAGGCCTTGAAAAACTGAAAACAGATGAATTGAGAAAACAGGAAGAAGTTGCGTGGAACTGTGAAAAAATAAGCAAAATATACAAACTGGGTAGTTCATGGGAAGATATGCAACGTCAAGGAGAGAGAAAACGCAGGAGCGCCGTGGTCTCGTGGTAACGTGAGTAGCTGCGGAACGAAAGGTCCATGGTTCAAATCTTCCATCAGGTAAAGAGTTTAATTTTTTTTCAGTTTATGTCACAAACTCTTATGTTTTCATCACTTTTTTGGGAGTGATTATCACATCCACAAGAAAACCTAAATCGGGCAAGGTAGAAGAATCTTTTTACCCCTTCGCCAAGTGTACAAGTTAGGTGGGTCGACAACATATTCCTGTCATGTGACGCACATGCCGTCACCAGTGTCGTATAGAATATATCAGATGTGTTTTCCTGTGGGGGAATCAGTTGACGTATGACCTTGCGATCAAATGTTTTCGGTTCCCATTGGAGAGGCACGTCCTTTCGTCTACTAATCGCACGGTTTTGCAGTGCGGTCGCAAAACACAGACACTGAACTTATTACAGTGAACAGAGATGTCAATGAACTAACGGACAGATAATAACTATGCAAAAATAAAGAAAGTAAAATTTTCAGTCGAGGGAAGACTTAAACCAAGGATCTCGCGTTCAGCAGCTGCTCACGGTACCACGGGACCACGGCGCTTCTAAGCATACTTCGTCCATGATGTTGCTTATGTGGCCCATGGACTACTCAGTTTGTATATTTTGCTTATTTTTTCACAGTTCCACACAACTTCTTCCTGTTTTGTCAATTGATCTGTGTTCAGCTTATCAAGGCCTATCCACTGTGCCAACTTATAACTAAATCTGAGGGGGGTGCGATGGGGAGGTTCCCTTGTAAGAAGAATGGAGGAAAGGTCACAAGTTTTTCTTCAATATGAGACACAAGTTCGAATAGTAGCTGTAATACTAAAATACTTTATAACTGTAACACTCCTATATCTTATGCCTGAATGTTGCATTTATTCAGTGAGGGAACAATCAAGATAATTTTTTGGATTCAGCCAAGTTTTGTTACTTGAGTAATGTTATTTTTACATTTTGGCTGTTTAGTAATATAATAAACTTTAGTTTGCTATGACTTTAATCTTGAGTATGAAATGTACCTTTCACAGACTTAAAACTGTTGTAACTCCATATTATTGGTTACAGGAAACATAGAACTTCGAAAAAGAAAGCTCCAGTTTTTATTTACAAAGTTTAGGTGTAGTTTGTCTGCCACCGATACCTTTCATTAGTACTAATTGACGGTTAATAATTATCTGTGTATTGCAAAAATGGCGTCTTAATTGAATAAGTGGAAAAGCGCAACCAGGATGCTGAACAAACGCCAGTGGACTGAGCCACACACTGTAACGTGTCTTGTAGAAATACAGAATTTGCAATACAAAAAGGGAACAAACGTTATTTTTATGTTACCTGGTATGTGAGCGTCCTTGAAATGACCTTGACCATGTTTATGCACGAACTCACCAGATGGCATGTCTGTGCTTAGCAACACACTGTTTGGTTCTTTTGGCGCATTAGTTACGGTGACACAGTGACACAAGGGATACTGCTTATGAGCAGAGAGTGAACATTAAGTTCTGCGTTAAGCTCCGGGAACACCGCTAGTGAGACGTGGACATTGATTAAGCAGGCATATGCAGTGGAAGCACTTTCAAGAAGTCGTGTTTTCGAGTGGCACAAAAGGTATCGTGAAGGCAGAGATTCAGTGCAAGACGATCCCAGAGCTGGTCGCACGTCTAAAGCACATACCGATGCAAAAGTGGAGCATGTAAGGCAGGTATTGCAAGAAGACCGTCACGTAACTGTGTGTGCGATATCAGAACTTAATTTCATTCGTGAGGTGTGCCAAAAGATTTTACTTGGAGATTTAGGGAAACGGAAACTTATGGCTACACTCATCTCTCACATACCAACAGAGGATCAGAAAGAAGAAAGACAAAGAATTTCTGCTGAACTACTGAATAGAGCCAAACGTGATCCCACATAACTGTCAAAGATTACTGCAGGGGATGCAAGTTGGTGCTACTAGTATGACCCCCATACAAAGCGTCAAAGTCCTTAATAGCGGAATCCTGGATCACCAGTCTCGATAAAAGTCAAACAAAAACCTTCGGGAACAAAGAAAATGTTGATAGGATCCTTTGACAGTAAAGGATTATCCTTTGACAGTAAAGGATTAGTTCACCACGAGTATTTCTCTCCAGTTCAAGCTGTGAACCAAACTCTTTACATCGAATTCTTGAAACACTTGCGACAAAAGAGCTTACAAGCATCGCAGTTGAAAATTTCCCTGCTTGCTTCCAAGACCTCCAGAAACATTGGCAACTGTGTATAACCGCCAAGGGGACTACTTCGATAGGGATCATTACTTGGTAAGTGCAAATTTTTATTTTTTAAAAAAACCTGTCCTGGAACTTTTCTGACAAAGGGTGTATCTTTATTTATGTGAGGTCAGTGAAATTAGTGAGGCATCCTATATAGTTGTTCGACAAGTGTACATGAAAAATTTAATGCAGTTTTACTTTGTCAGAAACTAGTATTACCTAAAACAGTGGCAGTTCCATACTTCAATCAGATATACTCATCAGAATTCCACCTTAAATACTGAAAAATAATTTTATAAGCCCGCGAAAGAAAGCTACCATATGTGTATAAAAATGGGCACATCGTTTGTAAAACATACACAAATTTTAAGATAACCAAGTTAATTTTTTCTTTCTTTTACTGTTGGCATATAGATATCGTTTTATAACTAGTCGAATTAAAAAAAATTCTTAAGAAGGAAATAAAACGCATGTTTTGGTAACACTTGATCCACAACACAGAAAACTTCCGCCATGTGCGAGTAATTTAGAACTGAAAATAGTCGTTTCTTAAATAAATAATAATATTGCTAGAAAATTCACTGACATACTTTCCTAGAAATCACTCACATATGTCATATATTATCTTACTAAGCTCCATATTTAAAGATAAAGTCCACAGTGCATGATGACCTCTTTCAATGTAAACACTGTCTATAGTTTAGACAACAAGAGAATAAAAGCTCTTGAAATGTGGTGCTACAGAAGAATGGTGAAGACTAGATGGGTATATCACGTATCTAATGAGGACATGCTGAACAGAAAAGGAATTTGTGGCACAATTTGACTAGAAAAAGTGATCGGTTGGTAGGACATGTCCTGAGGCATCACCAATTTAGTATTGGAGGGCAGTGTGGAGGGTAAAAATCGTAGAGGGAGACTTAAGAGACGAATACACTTAATGAGATTCAGAAGGATGTAGGGTGCAGTAGTTACTTGGAGATGAAGAAGCTTGCACAGGATAGAGTGGCATGGAGAGCTGCATCAAACCAGCCATTGGACTGAAGACCACAACTACAACAACAACAACAACTAGGCCGTACTGTTATATTATTTGAGACCGGTTTCAACCCTTTTAAGGTGATCCTCAGATCCATGGATTACTCGAGGAATAGGGGTATCTTGTAAAACAAAAAGAAAACTGTATCTGTCAATCCGAAACATTTCCAATGTTGAGGCTATAGCACATTATAAGAAATATTGCAAAATATTAAAGACTGTAATACGGATGTCAAAGCAAATATATTACAAGGAAAAGATAGTCATATCAGATAACAAAATAAAGACAATATGGGATATAGTGAAGGAGGAGACCGGTAGAACCAGACATGAAGAGGAACAAATAGCATTAAGAGTAAATGATACATTGGTGACAGATGTGTATAGTGTTGCAGAACTTTTTAACAAACATTTTATAACTGTTACTGAAAAGATGGGGTTGTCAGGTTCGATAGGTGCTGCTATGAATTACCTTAGACCAGACATTTCAAGTAACTTCCATAATATGAATTTGACCCTCACTACCCCAACAGAAATAATGTCCATCATAAAATCTTTAAAATCAAAAACATCTAGTTGGTATGATGAAATATCAACAAAGTTAATTAAAGAATGTGATTCGGAGTTAAGTAACATATTAAGCTATCTGTGTAACCAGTCGTTTATCAGTGGAATATTTCCTGAATGGCTGAAATATGCTGAAGTTAAGCCACTGTTTAAGAAGGGAGATAAAGAAATAGCATAAAGTTTCCGTCCAATTTCACTGTTGCCAGCATTCTCAAAAATTTTCGAAAAAGTAATGTACAGTTGTCTTTATAACCATCTTATCTCAAATAACATACTGCCAAAGTCACAGTTTGGATTTCTAAAAGGTTCTGTTATTGAGAAGGCTATCTACACTTACAGTGAAAATGTGCTTAATTCATTAGACAAAAAATTGCAGACAACTGGTATATTTTGTGATCTGTCAAAGGCATTTGACGGTGTAAATCACAATATCCTTTTAAGTAAACTAGAATATTATAGTGTAACAGGAAATGCTGCAAAATGGTTCAAATCTTATATCACTGGCAGGAAACAAAGGGTGTTATTAGGAAAGAGACATGTATCAAGCTATCAGGCATCATCCAACTGGGAACTAATTACATGTGGGGTCCCACAAGGTTCCATTTTGGGGCCCTTACTTTTTCTTGTGTATATCAATGACTTTTCATCAGTAACGTTACCAGATGCCAAGTTTGTTTTGTTTGCCGATGATACAAACATTGCAATAAATAGCAAATCAAGTTTAGTCTTAGAAAGATCAGCCAATAAAATATTTGTGGACATTAATCACTGGTTCCTAGCCAATTCTTTGTCACTAAACTTTGAAAAAACACACTACATGCATTTCAGAACTTGTAAGGGGTGTCCAAAGAGTATATGTCTAACATACGATGACAAGAAGATAGAATAAGTGGACAGTGTTAAATTCTTGGGATTACAGCTTGATAATAAATTCAACTGGGAGGAGCACACCACAGAACTGCTGAAGCGTCTTAACAAATCTCTGTTTGCAATGCGAATTTTGTCAGACATAGGGGATATAAAAATGAAAAAGCTGGCATACTATGCTTACTTTCATTCCATAATGTCATATGGGATTATTTTTTTTGGGGTAATTCATCAAGCCAAGCTAAAGTTTTCCGGGCACAAAAACGTGCAGTAAGAATGATATGTGGTGTGAACTCAAGAACATCCTGCAGAAGCCTGTTTAGGGAACTAGGGATACTAACTACTGCTTCCCAATATATTTATTCCTTAATGAAATTTGTCATTAAAAATATATCACTTTTTCAAACCAACAGCTCAATTCATGGAATCAATACTAGAAATAAGAATAATCTTCACAAGGATTTAAAGTCACTTAGTCTTGTACAAAAAGGTGTGCATTATTCAGGAACACACATTTTCAATAACTTGCCAGCAGCCACAAAAAGCTTAACAACCAATGAAATTCAGTTTAAGAGAAGCCTAAAGGATTTATTGGTGGCCAACTCCTTCTACTCCACTGATGAATTTCTTAGTAAAACCAACTGATTTGTATATAAGTACAACATAACTTCTGCACAATTTCAGTGCAGAATGTGTTCATTGAAAATGTGTGTGTGTGTGTGTGTGTGTGTGTGTGTGTGTGTGTGTGTGTGTGTGTGTGTGTGTGTGTAGGTACAATCTAACTTCTGCACCATTTCAGTGCAGTAACGTGTTCATTGTAAATAAGTATTACAGTAGTTGTATTACATGTTTATTACCTTATAAATAAATAAAAAACTTTTTTATTTTAAATTCAGTGCATTAGTATTTGTAAAATGACTCTTAGTGTTCATTAAAAAATGACGATCATTCCACTTGGGACCTGTGGAATGGTACATTAGCTTATTTGTTTTAGTTGTAAATATTTGTCATGTATTGTTGTTTTTCTGACATGTTCCACATCCTGGAGGACCTCCTCACCACGGATCAATTGGAATGAAAGTAAATCTAATCTAATCTAAACTGAAAAGGAAAGAAAAGCGAATGCGATGGCACGAAGATAATAGTAAAGTTACAACAAAATACATTCAGTGGCAATACGCAAAATAAGAATAAAAGATAAAACAAATCGAACCGAATTACAGCACACCGAAGGTCATTAGTTGAGAAATATTCAGGTAAAATTGTTTACGTTATGAAAATTGAACTGTGCACATATTGTCACATGGTTGACAACATACTTCAGTAGCTGTATATAGTAAAATCAGTCTACATAATAAATTAATATTTTAAAGTAAAAGCCTCCTTAGTTTAAATTAATACATATTAATTATTATGTAAGTAGTTTAAAACATACAAGCTTCCAGAAAAACAAACGGAGGAAGTCACATGAAGGCACCACCTACATCAGGTTGAGTGTCGAGCATGGCAGTGATGTTTGGTTATGCTCGCTGCAACCAGCCAGTCGCGCAGACAACGCAAGTATAGTTAATGCAGTGTCTGTGTTATTCCGAATTACAATGCAATATTCCTTCAGACATGCATGGATGTCTGTACGAACAGGTATTGTGGCGAATACAGCCGTTATGAAATACGAGTACATGAAATGTATTTGCAGTTGCGAATATGGACATCCACCAGCCATATAATGGAATGACAATGAAAATGAAAATTTCTGCTGGACGGGAACTCGAAGCAGAATTTCTCAATTACGGCGAGCTGTCGCCTTACCATTAGGCTATCCGAGCACGACTCACGGCCAGGCCCAGACTTCCATATGTCGTCGTAATCCCTGTGTCTACAGACTGTACTCGTACAATCATTACGTATATTCCCATACAGAGTAGCCATTGTACTTGAAAGTCAATTGCTCAGTGTCTGCGGATAAATACGATATTGCAGTTCCTGTCTTGTTTCGAATTACGATGCAATATTTCCTTCGGACATTTATGCATGTGAAGGAACACTGCATCGTTCTTAACACTGGCACCGCAATATCGTATTTATCCGCCGATACCAGGCAGCGACTTACAATTAAAATCCCTCACCTGTACAGAACGTACATCATATGTATACGAGTACATATTGTGACGCAGGAACGGCGACATACGGAAGCTTGAGTCTGGCCTCGAGTTGTGGACGGATAGACGAAGCGCTTAAGGTGACCGCTCGTTCAAAGCAGGAAACCCGACTTCAAATCCCGATCTGGCTCAAATTTTCACTGTCGTCATTTCCTTATATAACTGACGGTTGTTCATATTCGCAATTGCGAATACATTTCATGAATACTATTTTTCGCAGTCGCCACACATGGTAGTAAATTCTTTTCTTCAAATGAAATATTACATCTCATATTCTGTGCAAATGCTATTTCTGTTTTCAAGCCAACTTTTTAGTTTTACATAAAGATCTTTCGGTATTATCAGATTTCAGGCAGTGGTATGTCATGCTGACGTACTTACGTTTCTTATTTAATCGGGATCTTTCTCTGTTGTTTTAATTTGTTACATGCAGTGCGACTGTGGAGCTGCCACACCATTTTTTTCTGTTAATGCGCTTTAGGATATCAATTTCCTTTCTAACCTCATCTTGAGGTAATAGCAGATGGGACATTCTGTGTAGCAGTGCTTGAAAGTAGATTTTCTTGAATTTTATGGAATGACAGGATTTTGCGTGGTTTATAATGTCAACATAGGTCAGTTTTCTAAAGCTGCTGAAGTCATGCTTGCATTGGATTCCGAAATTGTTAAAGCGAGGTATTTCGGGGCGTTGTAGTTTCGCAATTCTAAAGTATGATTATATCCAGCAAGATGAGCTTTTGAACGGCAAATTGCACAAAAAATCATCTGATATCACAAAATTCTAGTCTGTATACTCGAAATTTAAACACAATGTCGAAAATAATGAAATAGAGTCTTTCAAATTCTGTTATAATCATAACCACTGACAGTTACGCAGGTCGAGGTGGTCGAGCGGTTCTAGGCCCTTCAGTCCGGAACCGCGTGACTGCTACGGTCGCAGGTTCGAATCCTGCCTCTGGCATGGATGTGTGTGATGTCCTTAGGTTAGTTAGGTTTAAGTAGTTCTAAGTCTAGGGGACTGATGACCTCAGATGTTAAGTCCTACAGTGCTTAGAGCCATTTTTGACAGTTACGTTCAGGTTACACGTATGGAATTTGAATCTTGACACCATTCGGTATGGTTTTTTCAACGAACACAATGGTTTACAACGTGTGACCGACACTACAGGGGTTGGAGGATAATACGGGAACACGGCGAGAAGTTCATGCTTCAACATAAATGCAGATGCTAGACAAACCTGTTTTGTTTGACCAGGAACTGCATCTGTGCAATGTCTTCAATACGTTGTAATAGCCGTGTTCAGAGCAGTGCTCTGTGCACTTTCGACTGCATTATTTCGGAGCTAAGTGACTTCGAAAGTGGTCAGACTTTGGTGCTCTTATGGCGGGTGCTTCTGTAATAAAGGCAGCCGAATTTTTTGGTGTTTCAAGAGGCACCCCATCGAAGATTTATACCTTATGCAGGGAAAGCGGAAAGATATCATCAGCTAAGTCATAATGCGGACGAATGTGTGTGTTGAGTAATCGTGAAGGACGGTAATTGAAGAGAATTGTGACGAAGAATAACATGACGAAAGCTGCAAAAGTCACAACAGAAAGTAATGTTGTTAACGCCAAAAAACACGAAGTGGGCTCCATTTTGGCAGCCGTATCTCGGTATCCCTTGCGACCCATGGCTACTCCACAAGGTCGTATTATTGCCAAGGATTATGTGACCATTTGGGTTGGCCAAGTCCATCCCGTGCTACAATATTTGTTTCCCAATCGCGGAGCTGTCTTTCAAGACGATGCGAGGTGCCGGGGCTAGTAGTGTATTTATCACTAAATTCTACTAGAATCCACATGTGTAAATCATGCTCCAAGCCCCCCCTATTCTAACTCCGACTTTTGCTGTTGCACAAGGATAAAACAAATACGCGAACTGACTCTAATCAACCCTGCTAGTGGAGTAGAAGAGAGTTTGGCACCTGCAATAATTTAATTTGATAAATAAGTTAAATAAACAAAGGTTTCATTAGCATAGTGAGGAATGATAGGGTTGCTCTATTGATTAACAGAAAGAAAGTTCTGTCCAAAATAACAATATGATTTATTAAGATTAAACGCAGAATAGTAAAAGAGACACAGGAAATATAAAACATCAAATTGGCTAAAATTGGAGATTCATACAAACACAGTAAAGGTGAAGTTGTCCCTAACTTAGATCGTGAGGTTTAAGACGAAGTGGTATGTGGAGCCAATTCCTTTCCACTCAAATCTCAAGAGAGACACACAGCTAACCCAATAGTAATTGCTGCTACTCGAAACTGAACAAAGTTAGAAAAGGATGAACAGGCGCGCTCTGCTGAGCTCTGATTATCACCTAGGAAAATCCCTATCTGCCGGTGCTGCGGACGTACATTACCAACAGTCTTCTTATCTCCCAGAACACGATCTGGCGTACCGCAGGCGAGGGCTGGTTGCTCCGACGTCCTCGACCGAAAGGCGACTGCCGACCACCCAGAGCACCCGCACAGGCCGAACACCGAACATTCCCGCCCCCACGACAGTGGCCGTGGTTACGTTCCAATCAGCAACTCGAAAACCGGCGGAAATTCCACTCCATTGCCGGAGCACTACCATTCCACCGATGGAGATTCTTGGCGCCAATTTCTGTGCTGATTTTGCAGAAAGTGCGGGAATTTTCCCGCCACAACTGCGTGGGTACACAAGTCATTCCCACGCCTCGCTGGTAGCCCGCCAGAAAGTGTTTTCGCAAAGTTTCTCTGAAGTAACGGAACCTCTAGCCCAGCCGCTACTTCACACCCCAGCGGGCGTGTCTCTTGACAATGTCGGCGTCTGAAAAGCATTCACTCGACTGCCTCACACACGTCGGCTTAACTCTCTCCAGTTCCACAGAGCCCGCCTGTCACTGGCCCACCCGGGTGACGAGAGACGCTGCGTGGGAAGTACGCGTGTTAAGGAAAAGCAACCCTCCACCGCATGCAACTAGAGAGGAGAATCGTAAGATAGAAATATGAGAGGGGGCTCATGCCACCTCTCATTGCCCCTACGCCATTTTAGATTGTAATTGGTGAGCGGTTGGCTCACTTAGGAGCAAGGTAGTGAGTCAATCGCCCAAGAACAATCTTACAAAGTGACTCCACATACCGCACTCTATAAAAAAGATCATTGCAACTGAAAAATGCAACTCATAGAGGGAGGATTATTTATGATGTAGCCAACTTCACCTTCTTAATATGGAACACTAACACTCACATCACACATCCATACCCAGGGAGCCCCTTCCAAACACCGATTCACGCAGACATTCACGCTCTAAACATGGCCCGGGCATCTGAGCCAAATATGGAGCAGTTTATTCTTTACAATCAGAGGTGGAGTGCTCCGCAATTAAATGCCCAAGATGTTACAACAATTTTAATCATTAAACTAACCTGACCTCACTCACACATGATAATATTTAAGTTAACAATCTCTTTGTGAGTTTTCAGATTCTAGTTACAACCTCCGATTCATTCTGTCTCCCTGCAGCAAGAATAACCTTTACAAAATGTTCCCTGAACTGATGGTCCATTCACAATGACAGTGGTGGTATCTGCTTCAGTTTATGGGGACTTCAGGCACACTGTTAGCATACACACAACAATAAACACAAAATACAAAAAAAACATGATGTGGAGAACAATACAGTAATCTGTAATAAGAATTACAGTGTAAAACACAAACGCATACAAGGTATAACATACATTACAGAAACAACATAAGAGAAAGAAATTTAAGAAAAACAAAAAAAACAAGGTTCATGGGGCATCAAATTGTGCGTGCACATTGCACAAAGTTCACGACTGTGCTGAGAATGAGGCACTAAATCACATTGTTAGAAATATCCGTGGCACTTCACTGATTCCACTGTACTGACATCACATAAGGCTAAACGTCGGTTGTAGTTGCTACGTTGTGGCAACAGCAATAGGGAGTTCTGGAGTGTCTGCAGTACGCTGTTGAGATTGTAGTCAGACCCACGCATATGATCACGGCCGTATGGTAGGAAGACACAGTGATAGGCTCTCCTCACGTCGATTAATTGTCTCTGAGGTCTACTCGTTGGGATACATCACTAGTCTAGGTCTCTTCTCTCGCTGGACAGAACTTTATGTTTCCCAATATTGCAGTTCGACGAGGGATGATGGCACGTGGAGTGACTCCACAAGTGTGTGAGGTCATCCATACAGGATCGAACTAGGAGCGACTATTGTTAAAAACTGCTCTCTAATAGAGAGGAGAAGTAAGACATGAGACCATACATTTGTTAGTGTGGCACGATACTGCTTTGTGTATGCAGATCGGCCAATGCTAGTGAGTTGTAAAAACCCAAACAGGTGAGTATAGAGCGTCCCTTTCTGTCCTGAGGCACATGAGGCGCAGGTTCTGACACGATATGTGATGTTCTTCGTGTACTCACGACAACGTGGTCTGCCGCAGGGAATCCCTCCAAGCGGCTGCCGCGTCCGGAGAGCTAGCAGGCTGTCGCGTGTCAGGGTCAACGGCCAGCCCCACTTTCGCTTGTGGCGGGGCGAGGGTCCCGTGTAATCCCTCAGGTAGGCAGCCGGGTGACTGTCAGCGTGTAGGACGGGACGCTCGCCCTCTAGCAGGTAGCCGAAGACCTCTTGTTTTTGCGCTGGCTGGCCTCTGCATTGCCACGTTCCTCGTCATCTGTACAATTCTTACAAAAGTCTTATGCCTAACTTTTTCCCATGACCTTCTATGTTATAATAAATTTACATAATGAAACATTGATGGTCTGTCATTTCAGACACTCTTATTTTACTTTTATAGTTATTAATCTATGGCAATCATTATAACATCTAATCTAGACATGGAAATAATTTATTTTGATATATGTGTAGAGACCGATCTCAGTATGTACATGGTGTGTGATAACTGATGCTTTGTAATGGATGAACAACTAAATGTGCGGGCCCGCACTAATATTACTATTAATTATATAGATCGACAGTAGACATGCTTCAAGAATTAACTACCATATCCCAACGATCTACATTCTACGTCTTTTAATTAAATTATGTTGTTATGCAGGTCTAAGTTTTACTGTGCTATAAAGAACATGCAACTACGCTACTTTCGCTCGCCCGTCGTCCCTCCATCTCGGGTCTGTGGTTTGGTGACCTGAAAAATAGCAACTCAACAGGCGCGCGCCACACTTGTGGTAGAAAACCCCCACAATATTAATCTAGTTATTGTTAAATCCTACAGTTTAACTTATCCTAGTATCGTACTTTCCCTTTTATTTATTTATTTATTTATTTTATTTTATTTATTTATTTATTTATTTATTTATTTATTTTTTTTTTATTTACCTTATACAATACCCTTACATAGTTCCTGTTACGCTGAGGTGTCTTGCTGCTCGCCGCTATTGACGACAGTGATGTGCGCGCCGTACGACATGACCTCCGAGTTTTCATTACGCCTCACTGAAACTCCAGAGACTGGGTTAGCCATGGCTATACACGACAATAAATTTATAGTTGCAACTTCCTTCTCTATGTGAAGCGGTTTTCGCGATCGAAGTACACCTTTCCAGAAGCAATGTAATATGACCAAGCCAGGACTGGTTGCTGTTGAGGATTCAGACACCCAACACACGCCAGCTACACAGTATGTCACGAATATCCAAGTACAATTCCTTGGTGATTCATCTGTGACAAAAACGAGCAGCACGCTAAATCCCCAACCAGCACATTAGCATGGTAGGCTTTTATGCCCTCATTTCTCTCGTCTAGGGCACCATTAGAGTCAAATGCTCACAGGTTCACCCCGACTTGCAAGACAACGATACCGGCGCAGCTCTGCAAAAACTATACTGCCCATATTCACCCTCGAAATCGCGCAATATACCACAATCGTGCAGTGCACTGACGCGTGCCTGCAAGCATTGGTATGAACGTCTCACGAACTGGTTGTGGCCGCTATGGAGCGTATCACGACCTCTCAGAACGCTTCTAAGAGCACGTTCTTGTATGCGCCCGTTTGTGCGACGTCTCGTCACTCATCCTTATCCCTTAACATGGACACCAGATAGGAAAGGACAAAAACATTGCTCATGAAAAGGTAGTGTCTCCTACTCCATCGACATTGGAGATCGCAAACATAAACAAAAAGAGGATAGCAGCAGTAAATTCTTATGCAAGACAACGCAGCGTGTTAATACTTTAGCAGTCTTAATCTATTAATGTAACGATTATTGTTCCCCGAACAAAGGTTCATATATTTGCCTATTCTACTATGTACATTTCTTACACTACTACTATTCTACGAACTCCTTTATGTGAGATATGTGGTGGAGTCCTATGGACTTCTTTCCTTTCAGCGTCTCCAATTCATAAGCATTGTGGTGAGCTGCTCTCCTTATACGGTACGGGCCGTTGTAAACAGAATAGAATTTTTGGCATTTCATTTTTTGTTTGTTCGAAAGTCGGAAAGACTTAACGAGCACCTTTTGTCCAACTTGGAAGTGTCGTAGACGAGCTCCCCTGTCGGCACGTCTCTTCCTGACCTCTGCTGCAGCCCGTATCCTCTTGAGAGCCAAATCCACTATGGCTTGGTGCTGCGTTCGCGCCCTTGGTGGGAAGTTTACGACCTTGGTTATCAAGTCCTTAGGAATCCAGTTTTTTAGTACTGTAATGGGTGCCAATTTTGTTATCCCATGGGGTGCCTCATTGATCACCTCCTGGAAGTCTTTAAGGAAAACGTCCCATGTCGTGTGCTGTTTGTTACAGTACAACCGGCACAAGTTTCCGAGTTCTTTAATAACCCGTTCTGCAGCATTCGAGCTCGGATGGTGTGAAGATATAAAAATGGGATCAATTTTACATCGACGCAACGTCTCCTTCCATGTTTTTGACTTAAACTGTGGCCCGTTATCAGAAATGATTCTACTCACATGACCAACCTGTGGTAGGAAATCCCGGATGAGGGCTCGTGATACAGTTCGTCCTGTCGCCCTCTTCAGTGGCGTAAAGGTAACGTATTTGGACGTTAGTTCAACAAACACTAATACGTAAGTATATCCTCTTCTTGTTCTTGGCAAAGGTCCCATCAAATCTGTTGCTGCTAATTGTCTTAATTTGGTCGGTACGATTGGGTATAATGGTGCCTGCATGCTCACAGTGGTGTGCTTAGCCTTTTGGCAGTCTTTACACACCGACAGTACCCTCCGAATTCGACGCTCCATGTTTCGAAAGTAACACATGGTCCTTAGCTTGAGATTGCACTTGCGTGGTCCGAAGTGTCCATAGCTAAGGTGAGTATGCCATATAACCTTGTTTATTAGGTGTTCAGGGATGCATACCCCCCATTCAGTGTCATTGGTATAATTTCGGTGGAAAATTATGCCTTTACGCAAGAGGTAGAACTGCCTGATGGTGGCGTGTCTTCTGTCTATCCATTTCTGCTTCAATAACACTAGGGCAGGGTCCTTGTCTTGCTCCTTCTTGATGTCCTGCATACTACAGGTAATAAAATTCTCAAAGGCTACTTTCTGCATATAGTAAAGGCAGTAGTGATTTTCCTCTAGATCTTCTTCCATGTTGTGCTCAAATCCGATCGGTGACCGTGATAAGGCGTCTGCAATAATGTTCTGACTGCCGGGGATATATTCTATCGAAAAGTTGTACTGCTGTAGATATGATGCCCACCTAATGAGCCGCCTGTGATTAAGCTTTGCAGTCATCAAGAACTCGAGTGCCTTGTGGTCTGTGTAGACTTTCGTCTGGCGACCAAACAGAAGGTATCTGAATTTTTCAAACGCCCATACAATAGCCAGCGCCTCTAACTCGGTTACTGAGTAATTCCTCTCACTCTTGGCTAGTACTCTGCTAGCAAACGCAATTGTCTTCCACACCCTGTTTCCTTCATGTACATAGTCTTGGAACACCATGACACCCAGACCGGAGTATGAACTGTCCGTTACTATGCAAAGCTCTTCAGCTAAATTAGGGTGTGATAGGATGGGTGCTTGTAATAATGCGAATTTTAATGTTTTCCATTCGGATTCGGCCGCCTCATCCCATTCCCAAGGAATCTTCTTTCCTGTAAGTTGATGCAACCGAGGACTGCTCTGAGTTTTGACATGTATAAAGCGGTTGTAAAAATTTATGATCCCCAAGAACCCCCTTAACTGCTTCTTTGTCGTAGGAATGGGAAACTTTTCAATCGCTTCGATCTTTTCGGGATTTGGCGCAATGCCCTCACCCGTGATGATATGTCCTAGAAATTTCACAGAGGACGTCCCAAAATTCGATTTTTCGATATTGATAGTCACACCGTATTCCTTGAATGTCGCTAGGAGTTCACCGAGGACCGCATTGTGCTCTCCCCAAGATTTCTCCGCGATCAGCAAATCGTCCACATAGCTGGTGACATGACGTTTCAAATTATCGCTTAGTATGCCGTCCAGCCCCCGAATGAATGCGGCAGATGAAACGTTCAAACCAAATGGTAGACGACGAAACCGGTAACATCTTCCAAATGCTAAAAAGGCTGTGTACTGTCTGCAATTTGGATGGAGCTCGATCTGCCAGAAACTCGATTTTAGATCAACTGATGAGAAGATTGATATTCCATGGAAGTTTTGTAAGAGTTCCTCTAATCGCTCCGGTCTGTCTGTTTCGGGTTCTATTATGGTATTAATTTGTCGCGAGTCCAAGACTAAACGAATACTACCATCTGCCTTCTCGACTACTCTTAACGGGTTATTATAGGCTGAAGCCGTAGGTTCTATTATTCCTTCACTCAGCATTCGCGTAATTTCAGCTGCTACTTTCTGTCGATATGCCAAGGGGATTGGATAGGGTGGCACACGAAACTGGTTGTGCGGACGTACACGAAATTCATATTGGAAGTTCTTTATTGTTCCTGTCTTGGGAAGGAAGACCTCCGCATGTTCTACTAGTAATTTATGAAGTTCTTTGCGGTGTTCGCCCCTTATATTCTTTATTGCTTCCACTTTTTCTCCTATTTTCTCCTTTATTTCTCCCATTATTCCGACTTCATTCTCATCCGTGTCCTCTCCCCTATCCGCAACGTCGTCCTGTTCTTCCTTTCTGTCTTTCAGACACGCATAGTTTATCCGAACACAGTTAGACGGTAGTTGAGCTGGGATCAGCTGATCGTCGAACTTAATGTGGACGGGATTCCCTTTCCTCAAAACCACTTCACCTCGTCCTAGATCAACTATCGCTTCATGTTCATTTAGGAAGTCCGTTCCTATTATCATGTCGATCGCCAGATTTGGCACGATCCAGAAGTTAGACTCTATTTTGTGTCCTTGGCAGGAGAATTCCAGTCTTGTTTGTTGGGTGACCTCCGTACATTTACCCGCTAATGCCCCTTTTATTTTGGTTTTCTTAACCGATAGGACAGGCCAGTCCATCTCCTGAGAGCACCTCTTGTATGCTGCCTCAGATATTGCTGTTATGTAGCTTCCACTATCTATTATCGCATTCAGACTCTTTTCAGCTATTGCTACTGTGATAAGAGGCTGCCGATCATGTCGAGGAGTTGCTTTATGTTCCTCGAGCAGGATTTCTGATAAATCTTCGTAATGTATCATCCGTAGTTGGCCAGGTCCGAGATTACGTGCGAAATTCCGGCGGCCTGTGTTCGCACTAGTCTGGCGTCAATCCCTAGTTAGGCTCCCCCTCCTCTGACGTGCATTAGGATTTGCGGGTCTGGTTTCAATCTCCTGGTTCCACCGTTGTCCTTGGTTTCGCTCTCTCCAATTACGGTCGCTTTGCCGTTCGTTATTCCTTCTATCCCAGATTCCTTGTCTAGATTGACCCTGCTCCCTGACGTTCTGGTTTCCGTGTCTTTGGTTTCCATAACCTTGAATAGCGTAACCTTGACTTCCGTAACCCTGGTTTCCTAACTGACCAGTGCGATTATGCAATCTGCTGTCGTCTTCTGTTCCTGGCCGGTGGTATTTGTTACTTTGCCCCTTCTTCCTGTCCTTTGCGTCTTGTTTATCAAAGACTACTTCGAGTTCGCGCAATAGAATCTTGAATGCTTCTATGTCAGCTCCACACTTGCCGACAAGTGTCTGTTGGTACCTAACTGGCAATTTGGAAAAGCAAAATTTAATGATTTCTCCGTTACTATATGGACTATCTAAAAATTGATTCTTCTTGAGTAAATCATCAAGAAATTTGGTTGCGCTCCTATGCCCGGACACTTCCAGTTCAGGACAAAATATTATTTCCTCTTTAATCCTATCTTGCGTTTCCTTTGACCAGTAGGTCCGCAGGAATGCACCAACAAATTCCTGATAAGTCCGACACGTCACTGCCACACCCCGCATCTTTTCCGCGGCTTGGCCTTCGATGTGTCCACACATGAATTCTAATTTTGCCTGGGTTGGCCATGATGCCGGTAATGAATTTGTAAACTGCATCACCCAGCTCTTCGGATGCATCGACCCTCCATTTTCTTTGAACTTCTGGAATTTCAGTATCGACAGGAAGTGATTGTGATCAAAATCCTGTCTGATCCTCGCACTGGTGTTGTCACTCGTTTCCGATACTTGCACGTCTGCTGAGTGTCCTGTTCTATCTTGCTGATAACTGTGATGTGCAACCTCTGTATCACAGTGGAAGTGGCACTCAGAATTCACTCTCCTAAGTGGGCTATAATTATTGGAGCTATTACTTGCTGTTTCTGCGTGTGCATTGTTAGTTCCGCACTCTGTCACTGGGCTAGAGCACGGCGGGCTTTTCCTCGGAGACACAATTCTGTGTACTCCATCATGGGTATCCGAACGCGCAGTGCTCGTGTGCCCGTTTTGCTCTAGTTTTGCTATCCGACTCTCTACTTCTTCCATTCGTTTCGTGGAGTTCGCAACCGCGATATTACCTTGAGTTTTTAAGAATGCTAGGGATTTTGAGTGGGATTGTGTTGTACGTCGCAAGCGCCCTGCGAGTTTAGAAGTTGCTTCCGCGACTTTCATTGCCCCTGTTGCTGCAGTTTTGGCAAGGCCTGCTACTTTTTGTGCTACCGTTGACATTTGTTTTGCTTCTCCACATTCTTTCTTTATTGTTAATAATTCCCCACGAATTTCCCCTATATGCGAAATTATTGCCTCCGTGTCCTTCTTACGCTGTTCGTCAGCTTCTTCCTTCTCCTTCTTACGTTGTTTCTCCTCTTCTTCCTTCTCCTTCTTACGTTGTTTCTCCTCTTCTTCCTTCTCCTTCTTACGCTGTTCGTCAGCTTCTTCCTTCTCCTTCTTACGTTGTTTCTCCTCTTCTTCCTTCTCCCTCTTACGCTGTTCGTCAGCTTCTTCCTGCTTCTTACGCTGTTCGTCAGCTTCTTCTTTCATTGATCGTAGGAAGCTCAGTATTGGGTTTACGTCATCTTCTTGATCCTCTTCAAACATGGGCGATGTAACTCTGGACACCTGGGCGCTAGAGCTCTGACGTGACCGAGCTGGCCTCTGTCTGCACTCGTTCGTTTGACTATAAACTTCTGCTACCGTCTCGACCTGTGTGCCTGTCTCTGTTTCATCCTCTACTTCACTATCATAATCACGGCCGCAACGCAGCTCTGAGATCGCGTCCAAATCACCTTCCTCATCAATGCCCCTGGCGTCCTGTCCTGCTAAAAATGTGCCCATCTCATCTCCGAACCTATTCCCGTCAGTAAACTGCCCCTTATCCATTATGCTATCCTCTTTTGTTTTAGCTTCGCCCGATAATAGTCGTGCCTTACTTCTCGTTATCATTCATAAAAACAAATTCATCTAAAATGCACAATAAAATTAATCTACTCCATATATTTTTTACACATAAACATAAAATTTCAACAACGCTGTTCCAACGCTGTAATCACAAACACAATTTGATGTGGTACAGAAACCGCACACAAATCCGACAAAGTGCGATGCGGTACAGACACCACATCAGCGAAACACAAAAAAAACAATGAACAAAAAATATATACACTGAAAACAAAAACTGTAGTCATGCGCCGCTACTTAAAACTAAACGCGGAACTACCAAAAAAAACTTGGGTATTAATCATTAAAAAAAAATAGAGAGAAAAAAAATTGAATGTTCCTACTAAGAATCCTGTTTGTTTATCAGAGATTCACAGGAAAGATCCGAGGCCAAGGGTCGCCATATTATGCGAGGTGCCGGGGCTAGTAGTGTATTTATCACTAAATTCTACTAGAATCCACATGTGTAAATCATGCTCCAAGCCCCCCCTATTCTAACTCCGACTTTTGCTGTTGCACAAGGATAAAACAAATACGCGAACTGACTCTAATCAACCCTGCTAGTGGAGTAGAAGAGAGTTTGGCACCTGCAATAATTTAATTTGATAAATAAGTTAAATAAACAAAGGTTTCATTAGCATAGTGAGGAATGATAGGGTTGCTCTATTGATTAACAGAAAGAAAGTTCTGTCCAAAATAACAATATGATTTATTAAGATTAAACGCAGAATAGTAAAAGAGACACAGGAAATATAAAACATCAAATTGGCTAAAATTGGAGATTCATACAAACACAGTAAAGGTGAAGTTGTCCCTAACTTAGATCGTGAGGTTTAAGACGAAGTGGTATGTGGAGCCAATTCCTTTCCACTCAAATCTCAAGAGAGACACACAGCTAACCCAATAGTAATTGCTGCTACTCGAAACTGAACAAAGTTAGAAAAGGATGAACAGGCGCGCTCTGCTGAGCTCTGATTATCACCTAGGAAAATCCCTATCTGCCGGTGCTGCGGACGTACATTACCAACAGTCTTCTTATCTCCCAGAACACGATCTGGCGTACCGCAGGCGAGGGCTGGTTGCTCCGACGTCCTCGACCGAAAGGCGACTGCCGACCACCCAGAGCACCCGCACAGGCCGAACACCGAACATTCCCGCCCCCACGACAGTGGCCGTGGTTACGTTCCAATCAGCAACTCGAAAACCGGCGGAAATTCCACTCCATTGCCGGAGCACTACCATTCCACCAATGGAGATTCTTGGCGCCAATTTCTGTGCTGATTTTGCAGAAAGTGCGGGAATTTTCCCGCCACAACTGCGTGGGTACACAAGTCATTCCCACGCCTCGCTGGTAGCCCGCCAGAAAGTGTTTTCGCAAAGTTTCTCTGAAGTAACGGAACCTCTAGCCCAGCCGCTACTTCACACCCCAGCGGGCGTGTCTCTTGACAATGTCGGCGTCTGAAAAGCATTCACTCGACTGCCTCACACACGTCGGCTTAACTCTCTCCAGTTCCACAGAGCCCGCCTGTCACCGGCCCACCCGGGTGACAAGAGACGCTGCGTGGGAAGTACGCGTGTTAAGGAAAAGCAACCCTCCACCGCATGCAACTAGAGAGGAGAATCGTAAGATAGAAATATGAGAGGGGGCTCATGCCACCTCTCAACGACAGGGCCTTTGTTGAGCCAGCTCTCACCAGCTAAGGTTGGTTTTGGAGGACGAGGAAGAATTTTCGCATCTCCTCATGGCATCACAGTCACCAGATCTCAGTAGTATTGGGGCTTTGTGATCTACTTTGGAGAGAAGTGTGCGTGAACGCTATCCGCGTCCGTCACCTTTATCTGCAATTACCTGTATTTTGCAGGAACTATGGTATAAGATTCCCTTGAAACCCATACAGGGCCCGTATTTATTCATTTAGAGACCACCAGAAGCTGTTTTGAATGCCAGCGGTTTCCCTACATCGAATTAAGCGTGGTAGTGTGCTGTTTTTGTGATGGTTCCATATCTTTGTCCACCCGCTGTATATGACATTACTGGAATCAATAAGGGACGATCAAAATGTTATCGTTTGATGGCGTTGTTACAGCATGTATGCAACGCAGCTCGACTGCGATGCGGGTGTACAAGTATCGACGTGTAGGAAACGGATTAGTGTGGCAATTACGTCTTTCCGACGCGCGTGCGGTAAATACTGAAACGTGAACTATGGCAACATTATTACCAGATGGGTCCAAACAGGACCAACGTGCTGTTATTATTTACATGGCTGCCGAAAGAGAAACGCCAGTAAACAGCCATCGGACAATGAAGAATGTTTATGGGGCACCATGTCTGTCAAAAATCACCGTTTTGGAATGGTGCATCAAGTTTTGGGTGCGCTGCTTCATGATAACACGTGCCCCCACATCGCAAACGTATAACAGAAGTCACACCTACTCAAGTAGAGAATCCAAAGAGATTCTGGGCCTACGTAAAGTATGCTAGCGGAAACAATCAATGCCTTACCTGCGCGATAGCAATGGACATCCTTTTGAAGACAGTGCTGCCAAAGCAGAGTTACTAAACACAGCCTTCCGAAATGACTTCACAAAAGGAGACGAAGTAAATATTCCAGCATTCAAATCAAGAACAGCTGCAAATATGAGTAACGTAGAAGTAAATAGCCTCTCTTAATAAAAGCAAGTCTTCTGGTCCAGACTGTATACCAATTAGGTTCCTTTCAGAGTATGCTACTGCAATAGATCCATACTTAACAATCGTATACAACCGTTCGCTCGACCAACGTTCCGTACCCAAAGACTGGAAATTTGCACAGGTCACACCAATATTCAAAAAATGTAGTAGGAGTAATCCACTAAATTACAGGCCCATATCTTTAACGTCCATATGCAGGAGGATTTTGGAGCGTGTATTGTGTTCGAACATTATGAATTACCTCGAAGAAAACGGTCTATTGACACACAGTCAACGTGGATTTAGAAAAATATCATTCTTGTAAAACACAATGTACAGTTGTGGCCGTTACTGAATCGATTTATTAGTATCAAAATTTGATTTTTATTTTTCACTTCATATTCGTCAGTGCATTCTTCCCGGCGGCTAGTTGGAGCGTCTCAGTCACGTTGCCCAGAACCGGACACGACCACTTTGAAATCTAAATCTACATGGTTACTCTGCAATTCACATTTAAGTGCCTGGTAGAGGGTTCATCGATCCATATTCATACGAGTTCTCTGCCATTACACTCTCGAATGGCGCGTGGGGAAAAGGAACACCTAAATCTTTCCGTTCGAGTTTTGATTTATTTTATTTTATTATGATGATCATTTCTCCCTACGTAGGCGGGTGTCAACAAAATATTTACGCATTCGGAAGAGAAAGCTGGTGATTGAAATTTCGTAAATAGATCTCGCCGCAAAGAAAACCGCCTTTGTTTCAGTGACTGCCACCCCAACTCACGTATCATATCAGTGACACTCTCACCCCTATTGCGCGATAACACGAAACGAGCTGCCCTTCTTTGCACTTTTTCGATGTCCTACGTCAATACTATCTGGTAAGGATCCCATGGCGCGCAGCAATATTCCAGCAGAGGACGGACAAGTGTAATGTAGGCTGCCTCTTTAGTGTGTTTGTCGCATCTTCTAAGAGTTCTGCCAACAAAGCGCAGTCTTTGTTTCGCCTTCCCCACAATATTATCTATGTGGTCTTTCCAATTTAAGTTGCTCGTAATTATAATTCCTAGGTATTTAGTCGAATTGACAGCCCTTAGATTTGTGCGATTTCTTTTAGTACCCATGTGGATGACTTCGCACTTTTCTTTGTTTAGTGCGAATTGCCACTTTTCGCACAATACAGAAATTCTCTCTCGATCATTTTGTAATTGGAATCGATAGTCTGATGATTTTACTAGACGGTAAATTACAGTATCATCTGCAAACAATCTAAGGGGGCTGCTCAGATTATCAAATGGTTCAAATGGCTCTGAGCACTATGCGACTTAACTTCTGAGGTCATTAGTCGCCTAGAACTTAGAACTAATTAAACCTAACTAACCTAAGGACATCACACACATCCATGCCCGAGGCAGGATTCGAACCTGCGACCGTAGCGGTCGCTTGGTTCCAGACTGTAGCGCCTAGAACCGCACGGTCACTGCGGCCGGCCTGCTCAGATTATCACCTAGATCATTTATATACATCAGGAACAGCAAAGGGCCTATGACACTACCTTGCGGAACGCCATATATCACTTCTGTTCTACTCGATGATTTACCGTCTATCACTATGAACTGTGACCTCTCTGAGAGGAAATCACGAATCCAGTCACACAACTGAGATGATACTCCATATGCACGCAATTTGATTAATAGTCTTAAGAGAGAGTCTCCATTCCTTCCAAGCTAATTATGTAAGTGTAGAACAGATATGGCTCAAATTCAAAATACAGTATCGACAGCAATAGGTAGATTCATACCACATAAGTTAATAAAAGACGGGACTGATCCACCATGGTACACAAAACACGTCATAACACTGTTGCAGAAGCAACGAAAAAAGCATGCCAAATTCAGAAGAACGCAAAATCCCCAAGACTGGCTAAGTTTCACGGAAGCTCGAAATTTAGTGCGGACGTCAATGCGAGATGCTTTTAATAGTTTCCACAATGAAATATTGTCTCAAAACATGGTAGAAAACCCAAAGAGAATCTGGTCGTATGTAAAGTACACCAGTGGCAAAAAACAGTCAATACCGTCAATGCGGGATAGCGATGATGGTGCCACTAAAACGGAGTTACTAAATACTAAATACATTTCCTCTCAGAGAGGTCACGTATTGAACCATAAGCAGCTGAATTCACGTGTTGCTGACGAGGTAACGCTACCGAACTGCGCGTCTTCGACTTGTCCGACCAATAGGGAGGCTTGGAGGTGGTCAAGTGGGGGTGGGACCGCGGCCAGCCATCTTGTCTCTTCTGCTGGCAGCTTACTACCCAACCAGACGTTCTCCTCTCCTGCTCTCTTGGGCGGCAGCCCATTCAGTTTCGGCGGCTTCTCTAGGCCTACCTTTCCCTTTTTTACGACATTAAACATCCATGCATTTAAAATATGTTTGATTTTTCATCTCAACAGGTGCCCACTGCTTTCTCCTCCTGGCCAATCGTGACCTTTAAAAACAACTAGCTCTTTACTCGCATGAAGTGTTGGGTGCTATTAACAAGGGATTTCAGATTGAAGCCGTATTTCTGGATTCCCGGAAGGCTTTTCACACTGTACCCCACAAGCAGCTTGGAGTGAAGTTGCGTGCTTATGGAATATCGTCTCAGTTATGGGACTGGATTCGTGATTTCCTGTCAGAGAGGTCATAGTTCGTAGTAACTGACGGAAAGTCATCGGGTAAGTTAGAAGTGATTTCTGGCTTTCCCCAAGGTAGTGTTATAGGCTCTTTACTGTTCCTTATCTACAGTCCTGGAAATTGAAATAAGAACACCGTGAATTCATTGTCCCAGGAAGGTGAAACTTTATTGACACATTCCTGGGGTCAGATACATCACATGATCACACTGACAGAACCACAGGCACATAGACACAGGCAACAGAGCATGCACAATGTCGGCACTAGTACAGTGTATATCCACCTTTCGCAGCAATGCAGGCTGCTATTCTCCCATGGAGACGATCGTAGAGATGCTGGATGTAGTCCTGTGGAACGGCTTGCCATGCCATTTCCACCTGGCGCCTCAGTTGGACCAGCGTTCGTGCTGGACGTGCAGACCGCCTGAGACGACGCTTCATCCAGTCCCAAACATGCTCAATGGGGGACAGATCCGGAGATCTTGCTGGCCAGGGTAGTTGACTTACACCTTCTAGAGCACGTTGGGTGGCACGGGATACATGCGGACGTGCATTGTCCTGTTGGAACAGCAAGTTCCCTTGCCGGTCTAGGAATGGTAGAACGATGGGTTCGATGACGGTTTGGATGTACCGTGCACTATTCAGTGTCCCCTCGACGATCACCAGTGGTGTACGGCCAGTGTAGGAGATCGCTCCCCACACCATGATGCCGGGTGTTGGCCCTGTGTGCCTCGGTCATATGCAGTCCTGATGTGGCGCTCACCTGCACGGCGCCAAACACGCATACGACCATCATTGGCACCAAGGCAGAAGCGACTCTCATAGCTGAAGACGACACGTCTCCATTCGTCCGTCCATTCACGCCTGTCGCGACACCACTGGAGGCGGGCTGCACGATGTTGGGGCGTGAGCGGAAGACGGCCTAACGGTGTGCGGGACCGTAGCCCAGCTTCATGGAGACGGTTGCGAATGGTCCTCGCCGATACCCCAGGAGCAACAGTGTCCCTAATTTGCTGGGAAGTGGCGGTGCGGTCCCCTACGGCACTGCGTAGGATCCTACGGTCTTGGCGTGCATTTGTGCGTCGCTGCGGTCCGGTCCCAGGTCGACGGGCACGTGGACCTTCCGCCGACCACTGGCGACAACATCGATGTACTGTGGAGACCTCACGCCCCACGTGTTGAGCAATTCGGCGGTACGTCCACCCGGCCTCCCGCATGCCCACTATACGCCCTCGCTCAAAGTCCGTCAACTGCACATACGGTTCACGTCCACGCTGTCGCGGCATGCTACCAGTGTTAAAGACTGCGAAGGAGCTCCGTATGCCACGGCAAACTGGCTGACACTGACGGCGGCGGTGCACAAATGCTGCGCAGCTTGCGCCATTCGACGGCCAACACCGCGGTTCCTGGTGTGTCCGCTGTGCCGTGCGTGTGATCATTGCTTGTACAGCCCTCTCGCAGTGTCCGGAGCAAGTATGGTGGGTCTGACACACCGGTGTCAATGTGTTCTTTTTTCCATTTCCAGGAGTGTATATAAACGATCTGGGAGACAATCTGATCAGCCCTCTTAGATTGTCTGCAGACGACGCTGTCGTTTATCGGTTAATAAAGTCATATGAAGATCAAAACAAATTGAAAAACGATTTAGAAAAGATACCTGTATGGTGCGAAAATTGGCAGTTGACCCTAAATAACGAAAAGTGTGAGGTCATCCACATTGAGTGCTAAAAGGAATCCGTTAAACTTTGGTCACACGGTAACTCAGTCAAATCTAAAGGCCGTAAATTCAACTTCATACCTAGGAATCACAATTATGAACAACTTAAATTGGAAGGAACACACAGAAAATGTTGTGGGGAAGGCTAACCAAAGACTGTTTTTCATTGGCAGGACACTTAGATGAAGTAACACATCTACTAAGAGCCGGCCGGTGTGGCCGAGCGGTTCTAGGCGCTACAGTCTGGAACCGCGCGATCGCAGGTTCGAATCCTGCCTCGGGCATGGATGTGTGTGATGTCCTTATGTTAGTTAGGTTTAAGTAGTTCTAAGTTCTAGGGGACTGATGTCCTTAGAACTTAAGTCCCATAGTGCTAAGAGCCATTTTTTTTTATCTACTAAGAAGACTGCCTACACTACGCTTGTCCGTCCTCTTTTAGAATACTACTAAGCGGTGTGAGGTCCTTACCAGATAGGATTGACGGGAGTACAATGAAAAAGTTCAAAGAAGGGTAGCACGTTTCGCATTATCGTGAAATAGGGGAGAGAATGTCACTGAAATGATACAGGAAATGGGAGTGGACGTCATTAAAACAAAGACGTTTTTCGTTGCGGCGGAATCTTCTCACTAAATCCCGAACAGCAACTTCCTTCTCTGCATGCGATAATAGTTTGTTGACACCGACCTACATAGGAAGGAACGACCACCATGACGAAATAATGGAAATCAGATCTCGTACGGAAAGATATAGGCCTTTGTTCTTTCTGCGCGCCATACGAGTTTGGAACAATAGAGAGTTGTGAAGGTGATTCGATAAACCCCCTACCAGGCACTTAAATGTGATTTGCAGAATTTCCATGTAGATGTAAACGCAGATGTAGAGACACCCGAGCCCTCGGCTTATAGTCCTGATCTCTGCCTTTGCGATTATCAAGCTTCCGGTCTCTTAAACAAGGCCGTGAAGCGTCGACGATTCCCGTCGGGCGAGGATGTGAAACAGGCAGTTACGGACTTCTTCACGCTGCGTGACACGGTGTTTTATTAAAAGGGCATTTTCAGCCTGATGTGTCGGTGGAATAATTGCTGCAATGTTCACGGCGGTTTTTGCCTGATTTCCATACCGATCTTGCACTATATGGTCTTCCAAAGGAAACTTTTTGGTCGCTCCTTATATACTGTCTTTTATCAGTGGTTGTAAATCTAATAGAACCGCAAGGTCTATGCTTCATAAGTGACGCCATAATATGTTACGTATGTTAGTTTGATATTTTATGATTACTGATGATGATGTATGCAATCGACGTTCTTGGAATATGAAGTGTTTGGTTCAACGAGCAGCTTATTTTGTTAATATGATGTTCTTTAAGTATTTAAAAGCTGTGGGGAACCGCCTTCATAAAGTTTTTCCACAACTTTGCTGTTGTTTCCCTATATTTCTCAAGATAATTGCATTTGTTTCACTTCGTTGCAGGGGAGTGCTGAAAGTATTTAGTTCCAAACTACATCTGTTAGATAGGCCGTCGTCGTCAAAAGTTGACCTTTTAAGAACGAAAAAATGTGCCAAGCAGGGTGTAATATATTTATTGAGTGTGCTATTTCGACCGTCTTTTCAACTATTTATCACAAGCCACATGCTACATATCATGTTTGTCTAAATAACTCAAATGGGCCTGAGCACTATGGGACAACTGCTGTGGTCAATAGTCCCCTAGAACTGAGAACTGCTTAAACCTAACTAACCTAAGGACAGCACAAACATCCATGCCCGAGGCAGGATTCGAACCTGCGACCGTAGCAGTCGCACGGTCCCGGACTGCGCGCCTAGAACCTCGAGACCACCGCGGCCGGCGTCTAAATAGCCAGTAGACATGTAACACCACACATCGCTTGCATGTGAGTGTCTAGCACAAATAAAGTGAAGTTGCACACTAGATTTCGCCCACTAGTAATACAACGACGGTCGAAATTAGCTAACAGCACAGACAATAAATTGATGACAGCCTGCTTGGAGCATTTTTTCGTATTTATAACATATTTCGCTTAAGACCAGCACAATAACAAAATTCTCCATCTAGAAAAGAGAAAATCTCTTGCCTGCTATCAGACATTCTATACAATACCTCACGTTCTGAAAGCTATCTACACTACCAGCCATTAAAATTGCCACACCACGAAGATGACGTGCTACAGACGCGAAATTTAACCGACAGGAAGAAGATGCTGTGATATGCAAATGATTAGCTTTTCAGAGCATTCACACAAGGTTGGCGCCGGTGGCGACACCTACAACGTGCTGACATGAGGAAAGTTTCAAACCGATTTCTCATACACAAACAGCAGTTGACCGGCGTTGCCTAGTGAAACGTCGTTGTGATGCCTCGTGTAAGGAGGAGAAATACGTACCATTACGTTACCGACTTTGATAAAAGTCGGATTGTGGCCTATCGCCATTGCGGTTTATCGTATCGCGACATTGCTGCTAGCGTTGGTCGAGATCCAATGACTGTTAGCAGAATATGGATTCGGTGGGTTCAGGTGGGTAATAAGGAACGCCGTATTGGATCCCAAAGGCCTCGTATCACTAGCAGTCGAGATGACAGGCATCTTATCCGCATGGCTGTGATGGATCGTGCAGCCACGTCTCGATCCCTGAGTCAACAGATGGGAACGTTTGCAAGACAACAACCATCTGCACGAACAGTTCGACGGCGTCTGCAGCAGCTTGGACTATCAGCTCGGAGACCATGGCTGCGGTTACCCTTGACGCTGCATCAGAGACAGGAGCGCCTGCGATGGTGTACTCAACGACGAACCTGGGTGCACGAATGGCAAAACCTCATTTTTTCGGATGAATCCAGGTTCTGTTTACAGCATCATGATGGTCGCATCCGTGTTTGGCGTCATCGCTGTGAACGCACATTGGAAGCGTGTATTCGTCATCGCCATACTGGCGTATCACCCGGCGTGATGGTACGAGGTGCCATTGGTTACACGTCTCGGTCACCTCATGTTCGCATTGACGGCACTTTGAACAGTGGACGTTACATTTCAGATGTGTTACGACCCGCGGCTCTACCCTTCATTCGATCTCTGCGAAACCCTACACTTCGGCAGGACAATGCACGACCGCATGTTGCAGGTCCTGCACGGGCCTTTCTGGATACAGAAAATGTTCGACTGCTGCCCTGGCCAGCACATTCTCCAGGTCTCTCACCAATTGAAAACGTCTGCTCAGTGGTCGCCGAGCAACTGGCTCGTCACAATACGCCAGTCACTACTCTCGATGAACTGTGGAATCGTGTTGAAGCTGCATGGGCAGCTGCACCTGTACACGCCATCCAAGCTGTGTTTGACTCAATGCCCAGGCGTATCAAGGCCGTTATTACGGCCAGATGCGTCGGCCGGGGTGGCCGAGCGGTTCTAGGCGCTACAGTCTGGAACCGCGCGACCGCTGCGGTCGCAGGTTCGAATCTTGCCTCGGGTATGGATGTTTGTGATGTCCTTAGGTTAGTTAGGTTTAAGTAGTTCTAAGTTCTAGGGGACTGATGACCTCAGAAGTTATGTCCCATAGTGCTCAGAGCCATTTGAACCATTTTAAACGGCCAGAGGTGGTTATTCTGGGTACTGATTTCTCAGGATCTATGCAGCCAAATTGCGTGAAAATGTAATCACATGTCAGTTCTAGTATAATATATTTGTCCAATGAATACCCGTTTATCATCTGCATTTCTTCTTGATGTAGCAATTTTAATGGCCAGTAGTGTAGTATCAATTTGAAATAAAGCATGTATTTAGCATTCGTATACTCATAAATCGCCTTAAAAATTGCAAACTGGATTTGATACATTCGGTTTTATATTAGAATCTGCCATACTTCATGCAGGCAGCACTCGATTTCTTTCGCTATCATAGGTCAATATGGATCAGACGGTCATCTTCCAAAGCTACAGCTTAGCCTTACTGTAATCTAACATGCGCTCCAGACACTGCACGGTCACCACCTGTACATATTCCAGTATTTCTATCTCAATATACCTCGTCGTCAATAAATTTAAGAGAAAGGCTCACGGTGGCAGTTGTTTCTGAATTGGTTAATAGAATATAAATTCTTTTAGTATAAAACACTCAACCGAGCTAAGTTCTGCAAGCAGATGGGTGTATTTATAAATTTATCACTTTGTTCAATTAAGGCGTCAAACAACCGTTGAGCACTTTGTCAACTAATTACTGACACTTATCTTCCGTGAGACGTTATAAACTTCAGCATACTGCGTCATTGAGAGCGAAACACTTTTTCGTTGCTGGGCACAAAATTCACCAAATGTTGATGGCATGCATCTATCGCTGTACATAAAATAGGTATTTCTCAAGTTGTGTGGAGTATCTTGCATTAAAAAAATTGCAAACAACCTAGTAAGACACGAACTGGTTTCTCAGATGATAATTGTTATATTAACTACTGGTTTCTGAGGAGACATAAAGGCAACAAAATCTCTATTAAAGATTAGTTCGATTTGTTTGTGATTTTAAAATGCCATGTTTCAAAATTCGTCTTCAGTTTGTTATACTTCATATTGCCTGCATGGAAAATGCCTCAATAATTCACACATTGTGGTCAAGCTTCAGCACTGTTCATAGTATTTGTGAAACCCTCAGATAAATATTTTTTATCGTAATTTCTTGTTTTCACAGTTTGCAATGTCTCTTTCTTGCCAATGGCTAAAGAAGAATTTTTGTCGTCACTATCGTTACTGAAACGGAAATGGTTAATTTTAACATGTTCTCAACCAATTCAGCATTAAAGCATTGGGAAGCGCACAACACTGTACACAAAAGTCACAACTATACTACAACTATATAAGGACTTACGCACGTGTACCATCTTCCAATCCCGGTAAACACCTGCCATCACTCTCAAGCCATTGTTTATCTGTAGATATTTAACCACCTTTATGTGTGTTCAACTGTAGCCAAAGAATTTATAAAAGGCATTTATAATATCGGGGCGCCTTCTGATAATCATTGTTCTTAAAAACAATCCTATCAATTCACGCATCGGCGGCAGAGAATGGTTACTAAATGGTTTACTTTTATTTACGCTCTGCAAGCATTACATTTACAATATCATCAAATGTTAAGTGTAGCGAAAGAGTCCAGTTTCTTATTTCACAGCAGGATTTTACAAAAAGTCCTTCCGCCATATCGATTAAAGAATCAGTGCGTGCTTTGAACAAAGATTCTGTTTTGAGTGTCATCGTGGTTTTTAAAAGCATTTAATGAACAAATGAGGAAGAATTATAACTCTGATTTACGTGATCCTTCTCCGCACTCGTGTCAGAGGGCCATCAAGCCCGCCCCAGTTTGCGCCCTCATCTCGACACACACGAAGTTTGAGAAGCTGTGCGGCGCTGGATGACGGGGAAGCTACCAGCGAGGGCACTCCGTCAACACTGACTGTGCGCGAGCGAGTTGGGCAGTCGGAACACGTACTATTTGCACGGCGCAAACAACAGTCGTGTGTTCACCTTCGGCGTGCAGTGGGAGCATTCTACACGCAGCTTCTGCATTATTTCGCAGCAGGCAGGCAGCAAATGACGTCGAAATGGAGGACAGCTGTGATAAGTGCTAAATTTTGTTTCTATTGCATCCCCCTATCAAATTTTCAGCAAATTATTCTCAAAAATCATTCGTACGCCCTCACGTGATAAAAGCGTTTCTGTATGTGTCACACAATAAGCTTCATTCTGAAATGAATGAGTACCATTTCAACGGATTCTGTTATTCTCAAATGTACTGTGCGTCTAGTCCTGCAATGATATCCGTATACATCCAGTGTAAAAACTACTCAACGCTTAAGTATTTTTAGGAGATGAATTGTATTGGTAAGAAATGCACAGGCTAATACATCCACTCATTCTCGTATCTGTTTCTCACGCAGAGTACAAAAAACTAAAAATGCAATACATTTTGTATCCAATAAAAAAATGATACATTTCTTGGGCTCAAAAATTATTCGAACTGTAGCTAAAAGTATATGGACGGCTTTGAAGGCTGTTAGAAGACATCTTATTGGGCTCAAGGCAGCATAATGCAATTGCACAGTCGCAAAGAACTTTCTAACACAGATATCTAAGAGATAGAACATACACTGAGTAAAATAAAGATGAATGATAATCATTCACTTATTATCGGTACACAGTAAATAGTTCAACGTGTAATAAATCCTTTGGGAAATAAATAAACGACGCAACGGGAACTGCGTCCTACCCAAGCTGTTTACATATGCTACGCATTACGGGTATACAGTTTATTCGTCTCCTGCCGCTAAGTACTAGTTTTGTTATTGGCTAAGAAACAAATTGCAAGCAAAAAAAAAAGACGAACAGATGTTGGTGGTGTCATTATTACTGAGCGTCGTAACTACTGAATACATATCTGGTTAGTGGTAAAGATGCTTGGTAAATTTTGTTCACCTATAAATAACGCAACAGATCCGTTGGGACAACGAAACATTCTTTATAAGGAGGCGCTTGGAAAACTGTAATCTGTAATCAAAAACAGTATATTATATTGCACGAAAAGGTGTCCTTGACTAGTTTCAAATAAAAATCATTTAACCTACAGTATTTTTAGGGATATGTATAATAATGAAAGGCTGAAAGCGGGAGGACCATTAGAACACGGCTAGGACGTTATAGTAAATCATAGAGAAGACTCGGAGGACGCACCTCGCAAACCCCATATTGAAACCGCGTCGTAACTACCAGTAAGTAGTAATTTTTAAGGATAGAAGAAAATATAACGTATTTACACGTGATTGGTGGCATAGTCCATGAGAGTTTAATTACAGTGATCGAACACCCAGACGGTTCAGTACTTGTTAAGATTTAGCGAGTGTACATCATAAATTGGAAATCATTTTGTCTGAAGTAATATTGGTCAATAACTAGGAATCTATTACACTGGAGACGAAATTATGCCGTAGAGCAGGACACGTATCATTAAATTTTCCAAAAATATAATAATGTGAAGCTAGCATTTCCGATGATGTCACTTTCTTGCACGGCACCAAGACAGTTTAAGGGAACTATTACAATTTACCAGTATCATTAAATTTTCCAAAAATATAATAATGTGAAGCTAGCATTTCCGATGATGTCACTTTCTTGCACGGCACCAAGACAGTTTAAGGGAACTATTACAATTTACCAAAATAAAATAAAACTCAAAATTCAGCGAGTGTGGTACAATCGCGGATAACATGTCGTGTCAAGGGTACCTAGAGAATGCATTCCATGAGGAATTTAGACAAGTCGTCACCGATTGTGACCCTTAAACTCGCGGGATCAGTGACGATATGACACAGTCAGGAATTTTAAAAAAAGTTACATGTCAGTATGTATTAAAAGTAGTATCCAAATATCCTCCCGCACCTGAAAGGACAAAAGAGGAACGGAAATGAGGATTTAACTACACGCCGACGATGAGGTCATAAAAGATGGGGCACAAATCCGCATTGGGGGAAGAGCGCGCCAGAAAATGGACTGCGTCCTTTTTGCAGGAAGTAACTACACTGCCAGCTTGCATACAGCTAACACAGATTTAAATTGGTTCTGTCAAATCTCTTTTATTTGTCTAATACAGGTTATAGTTATTATGCCTATCGATTCTGTACGATTATTGTAACTTTATTGCTTTATTGTATTTGTATGTAAACTGTAGCAAAAAAAATGGTTCAAACGGCTCTAAGCACTATGGGACTTAACATCTGAGGTCATCAGTCCCCTAGAGTTAGAACTACTTAAACCTAACTAACCTAAGTACATCACACACATCCATGCCCGAGGCAGGATTCGAGCCTGCGAGCGTAGCAGCAGCGCGCTTCCGGACTGAAGCGACTAGAACCGCTCGGTCACAGCGACCGGCAAACTG
The DNA here is from genome assembly GCF_023898315.1 of Schistocerca nitens. Lineage (NCBI taxonomy): Eukaryota > Metazoa > Arthropoda > Insecta > Orthoptera > Acrididae > Schistocerca > Schistocerca nitens. The sequence goes on along the minus strand of NC_064616.1, from coordinate 836,323,502 downwards.
TAGGAGTAGAGGTGTTTAGTAATTACATCAGAGAAATCGTAATTGTCACAAAGAGTATGTAATCTCACCCTTGTCAGGAGTTAAATCTTTCGATATATCCAGACACAATAAGCTGGGGAACCCCCTTTGAGGAAAAGGCGTGCTGCTGTTTGTGGCCGCGCGCAAAAAGGGCATTGCGCAACAGTTCTTCGTGGTGTGTATTCCTGGAAATATATAGCTGTCCTGAGCTGCGTGCGAGGCTAGAAGAAATCTTAGAGCAGATAAAATGTGGCTGCATTCTGCTCATGACAATTATTAGTAGCCTTGACCGGATATTCTGTAAAAAAGCACACTACATTCTGTTCTATACAACAAATAGAGTGATACCAGAAACAGATGTAAAACAAGAGTCAATAAATAGGGTAGAATTCTCCAGATTTTTAGGTGTACATATACAGGGTGTTTCAAAAATGACCGGTATATTTGAAACGGCAATAAAAACTAAACGAGCAGCGATAGAAATACACCGTTTGTTGCAATATGCTTGGGACAACAGTACATTTTCAGGCGGACAAACTTTCGAAATTACCGTAGTTACAATTTTCAACAACAGATGGCGCTGCAAATGATGTGAAAGATATAGAAGACAACGCAGTCTGTGGGTGCGCCATTCTGTACGTCGTCTTTCTGCTGTAAGCGTGTGCTGTTCACAACGTGCAAGTGTGCTGTAGACAACATGGTTTATTCCTTAGAACAGAGGATTTTTCTGGTGTTGGAATTCCACCGCCTAGAACACAGTGTTGTTGCAACAAGACGAAGTTTTCAACGGAGGTTTAATGTAACCAAAGGACCGAAAAGCGATACAATAAAGGATATGTTTGAAAAATTTCAACGGACTGGGAACGTGACGGGTGAACGTGCTGGAAAGGTAGGGCGACCGGTTACGGCAACCACAAAGGGCAACGTGCAGCTAGTGCAGCAGGTGATCCAACAGCGGCCTCGGGTTTCCGTTCGCCGTGTTGCAGCTGCGGTCCAAATGACGCCAACGTCCACGTATCGTCTCATGCGCCAGAGTTTACACCTCTATCCATACAAAATTCAAACGCGGCAACCCCTCAGCGCCGCTACCATTGCTGCACGAGAGACATTCGCTAACGATATAGTGCACAGGATTGATGACAGCGATATGCATGTGGGCAGCATTTGGTTTACTGACGAAGCTTATTTTTACCTGGACGGCTTCGTCAATAAACAGAACTGGCGCATATGGGGAACCGAAAAGCCCCATGTTGCAGTCCCATCTTCCATGCATCCTCAAAAAGTACTGGTCTGGGCCGCCATTTCTTCCAAAGGAATCATTGGCCCATTTTTCAGATCCGAAACGATTACTGCATCACGCTATCTGGACATTCTTCGTGAATTTGTGGCGGTACAAACTGCCTTAGACGACACTGCGAACACCTCGTGGTTTATGCAAGATGGCGCCCGGCCACATCGCACGGCCGACGTCTTTAATTTCCTGATATATTTCGATGATCGTGTGATTGCTTTGGGCTATCCGAAACATACAGGAGGCGGCGTGGATTGGCCTCCCTATTCGCCAGACATGAACCCCTGTGACTTCTTTCTGTGGGGACACTTGAAAGACCAGGTGTACCGCCAGAATCCAGAAACAATTGAACAGCTGAAGCAGTACATCTCATCTGCATGTGAAGCCATTCCGCCAGACACGTTGTCAAAGGTTTCGGGTAATTTCATTCAGAGACTACGCCATATTATTGCTACGCATGGTGGATATGTGGAAAATATCGTACTATAGAGTTTCCCAGACCGCAGCGCCATCTGTTGTTGAAAATTGTAGCTACTGTAATTTCGAAAGTTTGTCTGCCTGAAAATGTACTGTTGTCCCAAGCATATTGCAACAAACGGTGTATTTCTATCGCTGCTCGTTTAGTTTTTATTGCCGTTTCAAATATACCGGTCATTTTCGAAACACCCGGTATATGAAAACTTGAGCTGAAGGAACTTATTACTGAGCTTCTCAAACAATTTACTTTAGCTACTTTTGCTCTTCGTAAAATTGCTAATCTTGGAAAGAAACGCATCAACCTCCTGACATTTTCGCATATTTCCCCTCAATAATATGTTAAGGAATAATTTCCTGGCGTAACCAAACACTTAGAAAGAAAGTACTGATTGCACAAGGCGAGCAGTAGGAATAATATGCGGTGTTTCCCCATGGACGTCATGTAGGTACCCTAGGTACCTCTTCAAGGAGGAAGGCATTTCAACTGCGCCGTCGCAACACATACACTCCTGGAAACTGAAATAAGAACACCGTGAATTCATTGTCCCAGGAAGGGGAAACTTTATTGAGACATTCCTGGGGTCAGATACATCACATGATCACACTGACAGAACCACAGGCACATAGACACAGGCAACAGAGCATGCACAATGTCGGCACTAGTACAGTGTATATCCACCTTTCGCAGCAATGCAGGCTGCTATTCTCCCATGGAGACGATCGTAGAGATGCTGGATGTAGTGCTGTGGAACGGCTTGCCATGCCATTTCCACCTGGCGCCTCAGTTGGACCAGCGTTCGTGCTGGACGTGCAGACCGCGTGAGACAACGCTTCATCCAGTCCCAAACATGCTCAATGGGGGACAGATCCGGAGATCTTGCTGGCCAGGGTAGTTGACGTACACCTTCTAGAGCATGTTGGGTGGCACGGGATACATGCGGACGTGCATTGTCCTGTTGGAACAGCAAGTTCCCTTGCCGGTCTAGGAATGGTAGAACGATGGGTTCGATGACGGTTTGGATGTACCGTGCACTATTCAGTGTCCCCTCGACGATCACCAGTGGGGTACGGCCAGTGTAGGAGATCACTCCCCACACCATGATGCCGGGTGTTGGCCCTGTGTGCCTCGGTTGTATGCAGTCCTGATTGTGGCGCTCACCTGCACGGCGCCAAACACGCATACGACCATCATTGGCACCAAGGCAGAAGCGACTCTCATCGCTGAAGACGACACGTCTCCATTCGTCCCTCCATTCACGCCTGTCGCGACACCACTGGAGGCGGGCTGCACGATGTTGGGGCGTGAGCGGAAGACGGCCTAACGGTGTGTGGGACCGTAGCCCAGCTTCATGGAGACGGTTGCGAATGGTCCTCGCCGATACCCCAGGAGCAACAGTGTCCCTAATTTGCTGGGAAGTGGCAGTGCGGTCCCCTACGGCACTGCGTAGGATCCTACGGTCTTGGCGTGCATCCGTGCGTCGCTGCGGTCCGGTCCCAGGTCGACGGGCACGTGCACCTTCCGCCGACCACTGGCGACAACATCGATGTACTGTGGAGACCTCACGCCCCACGTGTTGAGCAATTCGGCGGTACGTCCACCCGGCCTCCCACATGCCCACTATACGCCCTCGCTCAAAGTCCGTCAACTGCACATACGGTTCACGTCCACGCTGTCGCGGCATGCTACCAGTGTTAAAGACTGCGATGGAGCTCCGTATGCCACGGCAAACTGGCTGACACTGACGGCGGCGGTGCACAAATGCTGCGCGGCTAGCGCCATTCGACGGCCAACACCGCGGTTCCTGGTGTGTCCGCTGTGCCGTGCGTGTGATCATTGCTTGTACAGCCCTCTCGCAGTGTCCGGAGCAAGTATGGTGGGTCTGACACACCGGTGTCAATGTGTTCTTTTTTCCATTTCCAGGAGTGTATATTCTCTAATGAAATTCGCCAAAAGTAATCCATCACAATTTGAGAAGAAAAAGAGAAAAATGGTCTTTATTACCCATTGTTAAAGCTATCACTGGCTCAGAAAGTTCAGTAAGCAGCAACAGAAAATTTTGATCATTTTCCCAATAACATAAAATGTCTGACAAGTAGCGAAACGTGTTTTAAATCTAATTTCAAATAATTTCATCTACTTAAAAACTGGTAGCCAGTAAAAACAGTGTAGTTGCATGAATAGTACTGAAAGTAATAATGTGTTCGTTAATGTTAATACTGATCATGTATAAATACCCTGTAAACACACCTGTTCCACATTATTTCGATAGAAAAATCGTTGAAATGATCTATGAAGCATGTCACTAACTAAGTAATGAAGAACAGCTGTTGGACTAACAATTACAGATGAAAATTTATGCAAAGAAGAAGAACGTGCAAATGTTATGTGAACTGTACAATATAACGTAAGATGTCGGAGCACCAACGAACTGAGCGTAAATCTCACCCTCAACGACTACAAAAGGCAAGAGCTACTTCTTTGTTTAAATTTACGTTTGTAACAAGGCGACGATTAGTGTAATTCTAAAGTTTGAAAATATATCACGTGAAAAGTTCCATATGTTTCACTGATACGAACTACTTTATTATGCAAGTTATTACCATATCGTATTGTGTGTGAAAAAATTTCATTAACAATTTGTTTCATGAAAATTACAAAGAACTGCAAAATTTCTAGTGCTGGTTAACAGCTATCAAATTTAGTGCTCATTGCTAAAATTCATATCTTTCATTGTGCTTATTAATTGAGCAAACCTTAACACGTTGCCTGCCGTGTGGCCGTGGTGGTCCAGCAGAGCCTCACGCCTAACATCGTGTGTTTGGTCTGGCCTTGCTGTGAAACATCCAACACTGAGAGTGCGGCAGTCAGCGTGTTAAGACCATTCAGACATGCGTTGTTTTAACATCTTTCTTAAATTCATTGAAGTACAAGGAATCAGTTCTAGAAGATATGATTAAAGATTTTCAATTTATACTGGTAGTAAATAGTGTGTTTCTGCCTGCTCAAATTTCATTCAAATAGACATCATTCAGATTCAAAACAGCTGTAATTTTTCAGCTTCTGTACCATTTTCAAAAATATAAAACTTTCAAGTTGTCTGTTTAATAGAAAGAACTAGCTCCTGCCTTAGTCCGTGTCTACTACGCTGCCGTAAAACTGTGATTACTTTATTCCTTGAAGTGACAAAATATTTTTCCAGCATAACAATGAAATACTTGACAGCATGCTCTTTGGGAACAGTGACGAAAAAAATTGCTCAGTTCATTATATTATATTTCTAAGTCAACCATGAGGTATAGGGTAATACCCAAAAATCAGAGGCGAAACAATTATATCTTGTAGCAGGGGAGCAACCAGCATTCGAGATACTGACATTTGAAATTTGTATTTCCTTCATGATGGGGGCGTACACAAGACGTTATCAATGACTTTTCACATTGAGCTCATGCCGTCATTGATGATTTTAAACATATGATATCATTACATCCCTCTCCTCTCCCCTCCCTGGCCCTCTCCGTCAATAACAGCCTAGTAATCATTACAACAAAACAGCCAATCGCTGTATAGAATTTTAGGGTTCATTAACATGAAATAGCCAATCACGATCTTCAAAAGTATCTGAATTTTTTGCACCACATTAAAAAAATTATAATACCATAATTCCACCTCTGTATCATTTAACAAAAATGTTTCTATCAAATAACGTACATATCATCTCACATGTGCACACGCAACAAGCTGCACCTGAAATGTATGAAATTGCACCACGTTCAAAAAAGGTAATGCCAATAGTACAGTATTTCAAAAATCATATAAGCTTGTTGTTGTTGTGGTCTTCAGTCCAGAGACTGGTTTGATGAAGATCTCCATGCTACTCTATCCTGTGCAAGCTGCTTCATCTCCCAGTACCTACTGCAACCTACATCCTTCTGAATATGTTTAGTGTATTCATCTCTCGGTCACCATCTACAATTTTTACCCTCCACGCTGCCCTCCAATACTAAATTAGTGATCCCTTGATGCCTCAGGATATGTCCTACCAACCGATACCTTCTTCTAGTCAAGATGTGCCACAAATTTCTCTTCTCCCAGATTCTATTCAATACCTCCTCATTAGTTATGTGCTCTACCCATCTAATCTTCAGCATTCTTCCGTAGGACCACATTTCGAAAGCTTCTATTCTCTTCTTGTCCAAACTATTTATCGTCCACGTTTCACTTCCATACAGTGCTACACTCCATACAAATACTTTCAGAAACGACTTCCTGACACTTAAATCTATACTCGATGTTAACAAATTTCTCTTCTTCAGAAACGATTTCCTTGCCATTGCCAGTCTACATTTTATATCCTCTCTACTTCGACCATCATCAGTTATTATGTTCCCCAAAGAGCAAAACTCATTTACTATTTTAAGCGTCTCATTGCCTAACCTATTTTCCTCAGTATCAACCGATTTAATTCGACTACATTCCATTATCCTCGTTTTGTTTTGTTGATGTTCATCTTATATGCGCCTTTCAAGACACTGTCCATTCCGTTTAGCCGCTCTCCCAGGTCCTTTGCTGTCTCTGACAAAATTACAATGTCCTCAAAGTTTTTATTTCTTCTCCTAATTTTTCTTTTGTTTCCTTTACTGCTTGCTCAACATATAGATTGAATAACATTGGGGATGGGCTACAACCCTGTCTCACTCCCTTCCCAACCACTGCTTCCCTGTCATGCCCCTCGACTCATATAACTGCCACCTGGTTTATGTACAAATTGTAAATAGCCTTTCGCTTCCTGTATTTTACCCCTGCCACCTTCAGAATTTGAGGGAGAGTATTCCAGTCGACATTGTCAAAAGCTTTCTCTAAGTCTACAAATGCTAGAAACGTAGTTTCTCCTTTCCTTAATATATCTTCTAAGGTAAGTCGTAGGGTAAGTATTGCCTCACGTGTTCCAACATTTCTACAGCATCCAAACTGATCTCCCCCGAGGTCGGCTTCTACGTTTTTCCATTCGTTTGTAAAGAATTCGTGTTAGTATTTTGCAGCTGTGGCTTATTAAACTAATACTTCGGTAATTCTCACATCTGTCAACGCCTGCTTTCTTTGGGATAGGAATTATTATATTCTTCTTGAAGTCTGATGGTATTTCGCCTGTCTCATACATCTTGCTCACGAGATGGTAGAGGTTTGTCAGGGCTGGCTCTCCCGAAGCTGTCGGTAGTTCTAATGGAATTTTGTCTACTCCTTGGGCCTTGTTTCGACTTAGGTCTTTGAGTGCTCTGTCAAACTCTTCACGCATTATCAAATCTCCCATTTCATCTTCATCTACATCCTCTTCCATTTCCATAATACTGTCATCAAGAACGTCGCCCTTGTATAGACCCTCTATATACTCCTTCAACCTTTCTGCTTTCCCTTCTTTGCTTAGAACTGGGTTTCCATCTGAGCTCTTGATATTCATGCAAGTGGTTCTCTTTTCTCCTAAGGTCTCTTTAATTTTCCTGTAGGCAGTATCTATCTTACCCCTAATGATATACGTCTCTACATCCTTACATTTGTCCTCTAGCAATCCCCGCTTAGCCATTTTGCACTTCCTATCGATCTCATGTTTGAGACGTTTGTATTCCTTTTTGCCTGCTTCATTTACTGCATTTTTGTATTTTCTCCTTTCATCAATTATATTAAATATCTCTTCTGTTACCGAAGGATTTCTATTAGTCCTCGTCTTGTTACCTACTTAATCCTTTGCTGCCTTCACTATTTCATCTCTCAAAGCTACCCATTCTTCTTACTGCATTTCTTTCCCCCATTCTTGTCAATCGTTCCCTAATGCTGTACCTGAAACACTCTACAATCTCTGGTTCTGTCAGTTTATCCAGGTCCCATCTCCTTAAATTCCCATCGTTTAGCAGTTTCTTCAGTTTTAATCTACAGTTCATAACCAATAGATTGTGGTCAGAGTCCACATCTGCCCCTGGAAGTGTCTTACAATTTAAAACCTGGTTCCTAAATCTCTGTCTTACCATTATATAATCTTTCTGAAACCTTCCAGTATCTCCAGGGTTCTTCCATGTATACAACCTTCTTTCATGATTCTTGAACCATGTGTTAGCTATGATTAAGTTATGCTCTGTGCAAAATTATAGCAGGCGGCTTCCTCTTTCATTCCTTACCCCCATTCCATATTCACCTACTACGTTTCCTTCTCTTCGTTTTCCTACTATCGAATTCCAGTCACCCATGACTATTAAATTTTCGTCTCCCTTCACTATCCGAATAATTTCTTTAATCTCATCATACATTTCAACAATCTCTTCGTCATCTGTGGAGCTAGTTGGCATATAATCTTGTTCTACTGTGGTAAGCGTGGGCTTCGTATCTATTTTGGCCATAATAATGCGTTCACTATGCTGTTTGTAGTAGCTTACCCATATTCCTATTTTTTTTATTCATTATCAAACCTACTCTTGCATTACCCCTATTTGATTTTGTATTTATAGCCCTGTATTCACCTGACCTTGTTCCTCCTGCCACCGAACTTCACTAATTTCCACTATATCTAACTCTAACCTATCCATTTCCCTTTTTAAATTTTCTAACCTACCTGCCCGATTAAGAGATCTGACATTCCACGCTCCGACACGTAGAACACCAGTTTTCTTTCTCCTGATAATGACGTCCTCCTGAGTAGTCCCCGCCCGGAGATCCGAATGGGGGACTATTTTACCTCAGGAATATTTTACCCAAGAGGACGCCATCATCATTTAACCATACAGTAAAGCTGCATGCCCTCGGGAAAAATTACAGCTGTAGTTTCCCCTTGCTTTCAGCCGTTCGCAGTACCAGCACAGCAAAGCCTTTTTGGTTAGTGTTACAAGGCCAGATCAGTCAATCATCCAGACTGTTGCCCCTGCAACTACTGAAAAGGCTGCTGCCCCTCTTCAGGAACCACATGTTTGTCTGGTCTCTCAACAGATACCCTTCCGTTGTGGTTGCACCTACGGTACGGCTATCTATATCGTTGAGGCACGCAAGCCTCCCCACCAACGGCAAGGTCCATGGTTCATTGGGGGGGGGGGGGGAGGGGGGGGGCATGTAAGCTTCTTCTCCTGAATTGCGTGAATTGGTACCATTTAGTACAAGCGCGCGCACACAAGCACGCCCACACACACGCGCACACACACGCGCACACACACACACACACACACACACACATCTTAAAGATGGTCATATCAGACTGGCTTAAAATGTACGCCAAACGATCTCGAGCGCTAGTTATCTTTGCACTGGACGTGGTAAGTTGATGTTGGTCAAGAATACCTTTAAGGTGACAAAGACTCCATTATCGACACCTCACTGAATTTGTACGAGGTCGTGCAACAGGGTACAGGAAGCTTGATGTTCCTTCTGCGATACTGCAGAAAGATTGGACAGGAATGTTGTCTCTGCACATGATTCCTGGCAATGGTGGTCACGAGAATGTACGGTCCTAAGAAGACCGGGAGTAGTATAGGAGGCGGCATGAGACAAAACCCTTAACATTTTGCCCAAAACATGGCGGCTCCCTGAATCGGCAACTTTTTGGCCAAAAGATGGCAGGCACCTTTTGGCGGGCACTTGTTTGCAAAATGTTGGCGAATTTATGGCGGCTCCATAAACGCTAACTTGCCATACATAATGATGTACGCCCAAGTACCATCAGGAATATGCCCATTAAAAGTCGCTGACAGTTTCATGGGTGTTTTTTGAGCAGTGGCAACATTCTTTCGTCTGCTCATATTGATACCAAACTGGATATGAAGTAATGAAAGCGTGTGCATTAATTTTAACGCCATTACTCGATTTAGTTATTCTCTTGAAATCTGTGAACGCACTGCATGCCTTCAGACAAGTGCTCAGAGGATTAATGTTCCACAGTTCTTCGAGAAATATCTCGTTTCGGCCATTCTTGAGGTGAATATTTTGCAGCTTAACATGATCATACAACGACGAGTGTGCATCTTGGTTTCCCTTCCGCTTGCTCTGAAATACTGATTCCCGCTGTTTCGTTCGTTTGAAGGTCAAAAAATGAAAGTATCTTAGGCTGCTCGAGCATCTATTCTCTCAACTCCATTTCATAGTTTGGTTCCTACTTTACAATAGGCGCTCGAATTTCCATATTCGTAATTGTCTCTTTACCATGGTATTGTCGAGAATCCGAAAAGTCTGTGCCATCACCCTTTTTTTTGAAAACCATCTATACAACGAGTCGCCAGCATGTGGACTTCCTACAAACATTATCGTTAAATCCCCACATAATTTCTCTACGATTTTTTAAAAGCCCGCCTAACGTAATCAGCGGGTACAGTATTTCATTTTCTTTTATTTGTAGTTTTCCATAGCTAATAAAATTTACTTCGAATCTTGTGTCATCGTCTAGAGAAGACATTAGGTGATACAAAACTGTTGAAGAAACCACTATATGTTCTAGCCTGAACATAATGTGCCCTCTTTTCTTGACAGTTACTACCCTCCACAGTTGACTTGGAAAATTGTCAACTAGTTTTACATTCTATTTGCCATCATAGGCAGTGTAATCTGAACCATCTTCATGTGTCGCATTAAATGTCATGTAAAAGTAAGCATTATTATCAAATCACCAACTTTGACGTCTATTTCTACATCTTTGTTTTGCGAGTTCAAATTATTTTTAGTCTTCTCGTTTACTGGAAAAGACTGCCACTAGTAACTTTCGATTTTGTTCATCTTTATTAGACAGAAAAAATTTTTATTTCACCATTTCTAGAAGCACAGTTACATTTTCACCACCGAAATGTATCACAGAATCGTTTTCATCCGTTATAGTGATCTGCAGATTTTGAACTTTATCGTGAGCTGGGAAAAATAGCGGATGATAGAACTGCCTAACTGCAAATGACCCGCTAGTTACAGCACCTTTGGCTTAAATGAAGCGATAATGTTCGTTTCTCTGTGAAAATGGTCAGAGTCCTTTACAAACATTCTTCTTTCTTTCTTTCACTTGTGCCTTTGTCCCGCAGGTACGCAGGGTCAGCATGGTTAAGCGAATTTGGCAGTGTTAGATTAAGGGGTGGCCGGATGGCCTTCCTGCCGCCACCCCGTACCCCCCAGGACGGAATTAGTGTACGCCAACTGTCTGCGACTAGTGTAATCCATGGAATAATGCTAAAGTGTTCAGATGTCTGCGAGCCATGTAACTGAGGTGGGACATGGGACCAGCCCGGTATTCACCTAGGGGGATGTGGAAAACCGCCTAAAAACCACATCCAGGCTGGCCAGCACACCAACAGTCGTCGTTAATCCGCCAGGCGGATTCGATCCGGGGCGGCGCGCCTACCCGAGTCCACGAAGCAGCGCATTAGCGCTCTCGGCTAACGTGGCGGGTAGTCCTTTACAAACATGCCATCTGCTAAATGAAAATGGACTTTCATTTTATAGAAAGGGATGATTTTCGGCAGCTGCTTTGCAACAGCGTTTACTTCTTGCTCCACAATTTGATTCCCAATATTGTGCTCTCTATCAAAATACAGCTTGTGGCGTGTGCTGTGAATTTCGACTCTGTTGAGCGTATTATTTGGCTTAATCTTTAAATTATCAGCATGGAATGGTTGCTGACTCTGTATATATTTCTCTAAATTATCTACACTACACTGTCCTGTGGGAATAGTCAACGTGTTAATGACACCTTCTTTCTCGAAGCGCAGTCTGTTGCGTTCACATGTAACATTGGGACTTAAAAATGTCGAGTAAAAACCAACCAGTCCCTCTTTTGTAAACGCACTTCGTATTCGCACATTCAGCCTTTTTTCTAAAATCGAAGACTTACTACTAAGTTCAAAAATTATAATAATAAATGATGACTGATGGGAGGCAAAAATTAGAATTGGCGAAAAGAAACAGAAAAAGAAACCTGGTGAACTTTTACCTAATTCTATTCGATGTGCAATAATAGGACCAAGTGGCTGTGGGAAAACAACGTTAATGATTGACAGTTCTATCTCAGCGCCGGGATGGTTGAACTGGAAAAAAATTAACCACCTGTATGTTTACTCTAAAAGTTTAAATCAGCCGAAATATCAAGAATTTATACAAGCATGCGAGAAAATGGAGCCGGCCGGTGTGGCAGAGCGATTCTAGGTGCTACAGTCTGGAACCGCTCGACCGCTACGGTCGCAGGTTCGAATTCTGCCTCGGGCACGGATGTGTGTGATGTCCTTAGGTTAGTTAGGTGTAAGTAGTTCTAAGTTCTATGGGACTGATGACCTCAGAAGTCAAGTTCCATAGTGCTCAGAGCCATTTGAACCATTTGAGAAAATGGAAGATAAACACAAAGAAAAAAATTAGTACTTTTATCAGCAACACTGAAGAAATTATTCCACTAGATGAATGTGAAGATAACACCGTTGTTGTTTTTGATGACTTCATTCTTGAAAATCAAGATATAGTCAGAGAATACTTTGCCATAGAGCGACATATGAACATTGACTGTTTCTATTTAGCACAAACGTACTGAAAAATTCCCAAGCACTTGGTCAGAGAGAATCTCAATTTTTTGAACATTTTTAGCCAAGATGACACAAAATTAAAGCACTTCTGCTTCGAATTTGTGGGTGGAGATCTGAAGTGGAACGACTTTAGAGAAATTTGCAGAAAATCTTGGAACGAGGATTTGGGCTTTATAACTATCGATATGACTCGGCAAGCGAATTCAGGCAAATACAGAGATAAAATTATCAGATATATGTACAAAAATGCGGTAGCGAATAAATGAATGAAATCCGGTCTCACTGATAAAAATATTGTGTAATTGCATATCTGTAGGAAGGTCTGAAACAAACCTCCATTCGTACCCTCCTATACTTTCACATGTAGAACGTTGTTTCTCTCTTTGAATGCTCTTTTTTGCATGTGCAGAAAATGCAGTAGCCAGATTTTACTGGATCAAGATCCATTAAAAAATTACACTGCTTTTATTCACCCAACTATTGTGTGAGTTATCAAACCCCAGCCACTTCACATAAACTTTATCATCTTTCTTTTTCAGCACTTTTTCCACGAGATACACGTCTGGATATTTCGTCTTCTGTAATTCCTGCTCATAGAACTTTCCTTTAATTTCGTCGCCAGTCATATCCTCCAACTTATATGTGGACGGATTTGTGCTGCTGATATCAACGACTTCAAATGATTCAGTAGACCAGTTTGCTGTGTAACCTTTGTCGAACAAACCCATCATTTTGCTGTTTCTAACTTGATCACCTGGCACGTACTTGGGTGATTCGGCACTGAGTTCCAGCGTTTTTTGCCGCAGCAAATCAGTTACATCTACAGGGCTCGTGCCTATCGTTCTATGTACACTGTTGTTGTAATTGTGTATCAACTTGGGCGGTAGGTCGACCCACTTGTAATTACCTTGAAGTGCAAAATGTTTCCACATTTTTTCCTTGAGCGTTCTGTTAAACCGCTCGACGACTGACGCCTTAATCTCTGAAAAAGTAGAGTAGTGATTTATGTTTTCAAGCTTCATCAACTCTCTAAAGTGTTCGTTGAAAAATTCTTTACCGTTATCTGTCTGCAAAGTTTTCGGCTCCCTTTCTGCCAATATATGTTTGACAGCGCTAGTCACATTTTCACCAGATTTATCTTTAGCAGGAATCGCCCAAGCAAATTTTGAAAACACATCTACCACAGTCAACAAATACTGCATATTTTTATTGATTTTGGATATGTTCTTTAGGTTACCAGAATCCATCTCAATGAAGTCAACTTGCGACAAATCGTCTATAATGCTTAATGCTATGAGTGCTTTCCTTGGGAAGTTCTTTCTCACCGGTTTGTGCAGCCCGTTCACAATTTCTTCACGAATATTCACAGTCGACCACTTCACCTCTTCTTCTCTCTCTCTCTCTGTCTCTGTCTCTGTCTCTGTCTCTCTCTCTCTCTCTCTCTCTCTCTCTTTCTCTTACTCTTACACTCGGCACATTTGACCTCTATTCTGGCTCGACCTTTTTTTGTGGTAAATGTCTGAACGTGAACTGTTGCTCTGTAGGTGTAAATGTTTTGCACCTTAAGCACCAAATATGCTTCTCGTCATTCATTTATAATTAACTTTGCATCTTCCTCACCAGAATGAAAACAGTCTTTAATTACATATCCGAAGGGAGGTCTGAAGCAGACCTCTCTATTTTTTCGTATATTTTACGATTATTCAATTCACAAACACGTAGATGAAGATGGCAAAGTAAAATATGCTTCTCGTCATTCAGTTATAGTTAACTTTGGATCTTCCACTCTTGCGCATCAATCCTGCCTAACAAGTGGTTAACCGTTGTTTTCATTTATCTCCTTCCTCACATAATCACCGAAAAATTTCTCTAAGTCATTTTTGCTCACATAGTTATTAAATAGTGTGAGAATACTTGTGTATTCAGGCTTGGTAACAAGATAATTTAATTGCTTTTCTAGATATTTTTCGGTAACTACATCATGGCCATCTATAGGGTCTTTTACATTTACTAATCTCTTACCCTTGAAGTCAATATAACCATTGGTTATTTTAAAAACGCTATTTAATTCCTTTCGAAATAGTACGGCCTCACCTTCGATTTTCGAATTTAATTCTCCCAAGTCTGCTTTACTAGCAGTCGAATCTAGCTGCTTAGCTAAGTCATCTTCTCCTTGCTTTATCTTGTTTCCAAATATACCCATTTATTGTATCGATAATTTTACCAAACGAGCACCCATAGCTTCAACACCAGCAAACATAGGTGGCCACATATAAACTGATTAAAATTTTGATCCCTATCTGCATTGTAAAACAAGTTATCTCGGCCTAGATAGTTCACTAACGTTTGTGCTATAGCGCCACCAAACAAGTCAAACACCAATTTTTCACTGCCATTTTTGGAGTATGTGAGCTAACATCCCAAAGATATTTGGGCTCACATGAGGTTCCTCTTCGTCGAAATGTCTTGGCTCAAACTCGTCTAGGGGTTGAACCTCACGTGTCGCATTACACGCCCTAAATTAGACGCTTGTGATCCTTTGCTTAAATTGTCTGGATGATGGCACGTTTGCGAAATTTTATGTAACATACAACGTTAATATAACATATAACAACAGTAATAATAATATTGGGAGCTAAATTAATGACCCATGAACGATGTATGCCATAGCCCGCATCTCGTGGTCGTGCGGTAGCGTTCTCTCTTCCCACCCCCGGGTTCCCGGGTTCGATTCCCGGCGGGGTCAGGGATTGTCTCTGCCTCGTGATGGCTGGGTGTTGTGTGATGTCCTTAGGTTAGTTAGGTTTAAGTAGTTCTAAGTTCTAGGGGACTGATGACCATAGATGTTAAGTCCCATAGTGCTCAGAGCCATTTGAACCATTTGATGTATGCCATACAGTTGCGATTTGTTAGAATAATGTTTATTCAGAAAGCAAACTAATAGCGAAAGGGGTCGTATTTAGAATTACTATTACACTCGAACGCATATCCATTTGATACAGTTCTATCATTCAACGTCTCATCGCGAATTACAAGTTCAATACTCCACCTCGTTATCTACGCGAATAGTTAAGAGTTCACACAAGGCGCGCGACTTGCTCAGAGACTAGGTCCCGCGATGCAACACAACGCGAAATTTTCTAGGTCGTTTCATTCCCTAGCTACCTAAAGACCGACCGTCCGCTTTCGCGTCTCCACCAGCACTGTCCCTCTGTCCGCCCCGGCCGTTTCCCGCGCGCCGAACATTCTCACTCAACTGACTAGGACAGTTCCCTTTCCTGAAGCCGTTCATTTGATTGGCTACAGCTTATTCTACATTATTTTACATTTTAACATATTTAAATAATCAAAGCTTCACCATTTTCACGTTCTAAATAAAGTAATAATAATATCCATTACAGAATAAACGTTAAATTCTTTTCCATAAAACCAATACAATTTCCTTCTTAGCTTTGAATGCCAGTAGCCTTGTACCAATGTGCTTTCTGATAAATAAATAAAGAACAAAAGTAACTATTAGGCACGAAACTTTACAACAAGTATTCTATTACCTAATGATTCAATGAGATGTCTTGCTGTTATGGTTCAATGTGTTCTGTGTGGAGGAAATGATGATTTGGTGGTTAACTGAAAAAACTGATAATTTAAATGTACTATATCTTTTAAACAAATAAAGTTACAGAATTGATATTTACAACATTTGTCATTTTAATGATGCACGTCTATATGAAATGTCGATCGTTAAGATCGACCAAAGCGTTTAGATTTTAGCATTCAGGTCTTTGTTACAAAACTTGTTAATTTCACTTTAACAGTAAATCCTAAACTATTATAGATATGGTCAATATTCAAGTTTTATTGGAATCTCCATTAAAATTTATGAAGGATGGTAGATTAAAATTACTGTGTCTTCATTACCTGATCTACTACAGAATTAAGTAGTTTTCATAAATGTTTCCCTTTATGGTCGATCTAAGGTCCGCCATATGTAACAGTGCTACTTCTCTCTGGTCACAAACAGCTTCTACGGGGTTTCCCAATGACGTAGGTTTTCGTCTGTCTCACTCGAACCCTACAGCGCTTGGGCCTCGTTCAGCACAATAGATGCCTGTGAATTTCTCCATCTCGTGGCGAATCTGCGGTCTTTGTGGCCCACGGTCCTGGACGACAGGGTTCGTTTCACAATTCCTGAAGGCTGACTCTTTCAGCCATATACTTAAATGAGAGCGAATCATTTTCAGTTGCTTTATTAATTTTCCTGTATCAGAGTTGTAAGCGGGTGGCTATACTCTTGCATCATTTCTTTGACTTCTTTTTTTTGAAGGCATGATTTCTTTTCTCCATTTCTAGGTTATGTCTCTTCTGTTCTGCCAACTCAGCATCTTCCTTCTGTTTTTTATGGACAGCGCTCGTAATTGCTGCTGCACCAACGGCCAACGATCCAATTGCTCCCAGTGCAGCTAGAAGCAGAGGCAAGAATCCACCTTTGTGTTTACTCAGACCTGAACCTTCTTTTTTTGCTGTCAATTTTTCCACAACAGGAATAGATAAAGTTATGAGTAAACTGCCACCTTTTTTAACTTTACTGGCTTTCTGTTTCAGCTTTGTGTCAGTAAGAAAATTGTCAAGAAAGCCGTGACTTTTAAGTTCGCAGTTGGAGAACTTTAGCTTAATAGCTTGCGGCTAGATGGTGCATTAAAAGCAATACTAAATCCTTTCGTTTATTAACAGGAGAAAAAATTATTAAATCCACCCATTATGCCTATTTTCCAGATCTTGTTGGTCTCTGTATGCAGTGTAATGTCTCTTGCAAGCTTCATCTCAAGGATTAATTCCTACATCTCCACGCGCTAATCTTTCATCTAGTTTAGTGTACGGTCCGCAAAATCTCATGCCAGGCAGATGCATCTCGGGCATTGGCAGATACTTAAAGCCCAGATGACTAGACCTTTACCATGCTTTTCTGACTTCCAGAACGTGTGAGGTAAATTATTCAGAAAGCGAATTAAGTACGAAATTCCCTTTGGATTGTTCACTATGAAGTCGTTAAACTTACCGGCGAGCATTTTCGTTATGCCTACTTTTCCGTTAAGATAACTATTGTTTACTGTATTCTCTTCACCGTGAATCACCAGCAGCCTGTTAATTAAATCTCTGACACCATTCATCCAAACGTACTCTACAGGTTTTGCTGTATATCTTTTTACAAAGCCCATTCCTCCTTTGCTGCCTGGTGACTTTGACTTCCAATTACTGCGTACTTTCCTTAATGACTGCCATATTGGCTTAATGATGCTGTTGTGCTTTTCGCCGCTGCTGGACTTGGGTTTATTCGTATTCGGATCATAGTGGTGAAATATTGCAACCGTTTCCTTCAGTATAGTTGTATAGGCTTCAAGGTCATCAGGTGTTTTGTCTTCGAATGATACGTTCTTTCGGGTTAGCAATTTCATCGACCCGCCGCTGGCATTGACAGCGTTACCTTTAACAGAAACAGTGTCATTGTGAAACGTTACTTCGGAATCGCCTATGTAGTGCTTTCCATGGTCAAATCTTAAGCCAAATACTGGATCACCGAGACCGCCCAAGTATTTTGATACTTTCGGCCCAATGTAAGTTTTTGAGTACTCTGTAACAGCCTTCATCTTCTCCCGTTGTTCTTCCTCAAGTTGCTACAGCATGGGCTCAAGTCTCTTACGCGTATTTGGCATGATCGGCTCATCATCAACAAATAATCTTCTTTCAAAAGGTGATTCCTTAGGTGTAGGTGGAATAGGAAGCACATCGTCGTAGTTCCCTTCGTAAGGAAGTAGCCGTTTTTCAACCTCTCGATTTTTCGCTATAGCACCGATAACTTCTTTCCCTAAAGCATCCAGTTTATCGATAACTGGCTCGTGTATTTTCTTATACTCCTCGTATTCTGTTATCGGTTTCATCTTCCTCTCTTTGAGCTGACTTTTCAGCTGCTCAGACTTCTTCCTTTTCTTCTTTGGTTGTTTAACAAGCTTTTCATCGTACTTTGCAAATACCTTTATTTAACGCGAAATTTTAAAGATTTCTTGGACGTCGCTGCAAGCGACTTCTCACGCCTCACGTTCTCCGTTTACGTCTCACGTCTCCGTGAGCATGCAAACATGTCGCCACTATTTTGCGGCTACATGTTTATTGAGCATACGAAGATGAAGCCACTATTTTGTGACTGCATCTTTGATATTGACGTCGCTCGCAGTCTCACTGAGCATGAAACGATGAAGCAACTATTTTGTGACTGCACTGACCTCGCATCGCCTACAGTGCCAGCCCCGGGGAAGCCCGAGGCTGAAGTGAGTATTCATTAACGCTATTGCATTTTTTGCACGTGCATAAAAGAACATCCAAAGAGAAACACAAAAAAACATACGAAAAAATAGGGAGGTCTCTTTCAGACCACCCTTCGGATATGCAACCACACACCTTTCTCATCAGCGAGCCCGGACTTCGTTCATCACTACGTTTACTGTGATTTTTATGTTTGATAAACCATAAAAATTTGAAGGAATTTGACAACGTGAACGTTATAGCCTTCGACATTCTTGTAAGCATTATATACCATAATCATGCCTGTCAGCGTTAAAGTCATAGAAATTGAGTGCTTTGTTATACCTATCTGGTAAAAGAATATTACACTCACCATCGAGCTCTAGAGATGTTTTACACCCATATCTTGTGTTTACGCTGCTGGCGTTTGTAATTGTGCATAAACGTCCTTCTTCTAAGTCACTAAGCCTTTTATGACATATTGGCGTGTTCAAGTTATTGAATTTCACCTTCAACTGATCTCGTTCCATTTTTAAAAATCTTCATTGCTGCCTTGAATGGGGCAGTTTATGCCAAATAATGACAGTTCAAATTTCAAAAAGTGCCCGCCATCATTTGGCCAAAACGTTGCAGGTTCAGGGAGCCGCCATCTTTTGCGGAAAATGTTAGGGGTTTTGTCTTATGCCGCCCCCTATGGTGCTATCGGGCTCTGGACAGTCACTTGGCACTGCTGAGAGGGAAGACCTTTGTAATGTCGATTCATTAAGTTGTTCTGAAAGCGGTGCTGATATTCAAGACAATAAAAGCGGGTTAAAAGCTGTGAGCTATCTGGGGAAGTTAACCTTGCATTACTGCCCAACTGTTTCACCAGGTATCCAGTCTAGCTTACCAAATTCCCAACCAGACTAACATTAATTATAATCTTTTAATATTCATCTTACGACAACCAGTGATATATATATATATATATATATATATATATATATATATATATATATATATATATATATATAAAGAGCATTTAAATAAAAGTAAATAAATGAGTTTATATTTGGACATTTATTTTAACATTGACCATTGTTCCGTTAAAATTTCAACATATCAAACTAGATTCGTAACTAAACTGGTGCCTTATTTGGGATTGTGAAAATGTGAGTTTGTAATCTTATATGGAGCCAAGATTGGGAGACTGCATACAACACTGCATTCATAAAATAACACACGAAGAACGTTGAAACATATGCTAGAGGAAATTAACCACAACCAACCGATTCAATTTTCACCCAAAGAAGTTACGTTTGTAGCGCAATCCTGTCCGTCATGAAATTACCACACACTGATATACTAAATTCATACTAACTCTCTGTGAAATCTTCCCAAAAAGAATAGCTGAGAGCTATTATGATGATTACACCACATGCTTCACGTGATCAACTTGGTTTACACAAAGAGTGTAACTCCACAATAACTTTGATAATTAAAATAAATTATATCGAAACTCAATTTACAAAAGAAAAACCTCGAACTGGTTACTATCGTCTTACTATTAATCTGATGGGTCAAACAATTGTATAAGCACGTGGTACTGGTCTCACAAAGTACAGCCCACGTGGGTTGAACATAAAGAAAAGTTGCTATATTGAAAAATATTGTCAAGACGAGACGTTATAATCTCACGCACATTCGCATTTAAGATTGATGATCTTAGTTAGAGTTACGGATCATCAACATGGGGTTCCACTTTACTCACAAAGTAGTGACAAAGCAACTACTGTAAGATATTCTGAACTTCACACTCGAATTACACTGCGTTGCAATTTAAGATAACATTAGATATTTTAGATCTAAACCTCAAATAAAGGTGATTAAATTTTCAGTTAGGCTTATCTTAAGAAAGCCATTGTCCTACGGACTTAGCAGAGATGCGCTTAGCCGGAGATCTTACGACTTCAGACGCTCGCCGCGGGCAGACAGCCGTGAGCCCCTCCTGAGGGTGCCTCACAGATACAAACGGAAGTGACCACAGAGGCAGCTTCCTATACGAACATGACAAGGGACGGACAGGACCATACCAAGAATACAAACCTCTTTGCTTTTAGAAAGCGTAGCTACCTGTTCTGACGTTGGTCCTACTGTTCTCTAGCAGACAGGCTTGTCTGCTACCATCAAGCATGCAACTAGAAATACATTTGCTCATTCATCCTTTCACACAGAAGGGAAGGGGGATGACAGTATCTTATCATATACAGTATATAAAAGAAAGCAGATGTAGGTTCCGTGTGAGACTGTGTGACATGAATTACATATAAGCTGTGTTTTAAAGTGTAGTAGTGTGGTGTCACCGCCAGACACCACACTTGCTAGGTGGTAGCCTTTAAATCGGCCGCGGTCCGTTAGTATACGTCGGACCCGCGTGTCGCCACTATCAGTGATTGCAAACCGAGCGCCGCCACACGGGAGGTCTAGAGAGACTTCCTAGCACTCGCCCCAGTTGTACAACCTACTTTGCTAGCGATGGTTCACTGACAAAATACGCTCTCATTTCCGAGATGATAGTTAGCACAGCCTTCAGCTACGTCATTTGCTACGACCTAGCAAAGCGCCATTACCAGTTACTATTGATACTGTGAATCATGTACCGTCAAGAGCGACGTTCACCATTAATGGATTAAAGTTAAGTATTCCACCAGCTACGTCTGTTTTTTCTAAATTCTAATTTCCTTGTCTTCTTCCAGACCTCACGCCAGCCTGCGTGAGCTAAAACGCGTGCCTTTCGGCTTCCACTAGTAACACAGTGTTGGCTCTCCCGCCAACCACAACATTGGCGACGAGGCAATACTGCGTTCTTAACTATACTGCCCTGATTTATTTGTGTAATGGCTTCGCCACCATCTCCAGATGTACTGTCCGAATTTTATCGCTTACAGAATCAGCAGACGCAGGCCTTACTGGATGCCATTGGACAGCTCGTCCAGGGTCAACGTGCAATGCAAAACGATGCGGCAGCCGCCGCTCCACCGCTAACGCAGCCACAACACGCAGCTGTTTTTGTTGTCTTCGGTTGGCTTACAAACGTACCGTGTGAGAGTCAAATTATTTCCCCGGCACGATGTAGCAACTCTGTCCTACGACGATATTTTGTCTGCATTAGATGCATATTTCAAAGACACAGTCAATGTAGTTGCCAAACAGTATACCTTCTTTCGTACAAAACGTACGGCCGGTCAGACTAATTGGGAGTGGTTTGCAACCTTGCAAGGCCTTACTAGGGATTGTGCTTTTGAGTGTCAATGTGGACTCCCTTATTCAGATACTATGATATGTGATGCAATTGCACAGAACGTTTCTGATATTCGTATAAGGGAACAGATTTTGAAACTAGTCAATTCCTCCCTTCAACAAGTGATGCACATGTTGGATCAGCAGGACACACTTGACTTTGCTCAGGAATCATTTACAACTTCGCCACCCGTGTGTCAGGTTAACCGGCCCGCCGGGCGAGCTGCACGGAACAGTAAACAGCCCTCGCGCCCGGACGCGCTGCTGCCGCCAGGCTCTCAGCCACGTGTACTGCGCCGGCAAGCAAATGCACTGCTAAAATCATGCCCGCGGTGTGCTGCTAGACATTCGCGTGAGAACTGCCCGTCACGCCAAGCTATTTGCTTTTACTGTAATAAAAAAGGACATGTTCAAAGTGTTTGCCAGAAAAAGCTCAGATTGGAAACTCAAAATCATTCCAGGCCCTTGGCTTCGCGCCTGAATTGGAATCAAACCAAGGATACTCAGGCTTGCAAAACTTCGCCCATGGAAATTCATATAGTCCATTCCACTCAGCCCACTGCCACTCTCTCTAACAGTGACTGTGTTCGTCCCACAAATAGTGTGCGTCAACATCGCCGGAACTCCCGTCAAGTCACAAGCGATTTTGTACCAGTGTCAGTTCACGTTGCACGAGACAGTTGCTCTTGTCGTCAGCAGGACAATAAACTTTTTGTGGACTTGGACATTAACGGCAAAGTGATACAATTCCAGCTCGATACCGGGGCTGCAGTTTCACTGATCAATCAAAACACTTACAAACTGCTGGGCACACCTCCGTTGCGTGCCGCAACTGTTAAGTTAACTAGCTATTCAGGTCAAGAGATCCCTCTGTTAGGACAGTGCAGCCTTCTTGCAACATACAAGGGACAAACAAAACTTGTGTCATTTTTCGTCCTTCGTTCTTTATCTGCAGTGAACTTGTTTTGTTTCGATTTATTTCAGTTGTTTAACTTGTCTATAGTAAATCAGATCCTATCAGTGAACCAGACTGTGCCTTCAGAAAGTGTTTCTCGTCTATGTGAAGAATTTGCAGACATTTTTGCACCGGGCCTCGGTTGCGCTAAGAACTATAAAGCACATTTGGAACTGAAAGTAAACGCGCAACAGAAATTTTTCAGAGCGCGCAATGTTCCCCTCGCATTGTGTGATGAGGTCGCAAAAACATTACACGATTTGGAATCACAAGGTGTAATTGAACGTGTGCAGGCTTCTCTCTGGGCATCACCCTTAGTAATTTTGCCACAACCTCCCGGAAAATTGAGACTTTGTGTGGACTTCAAGGCAACAGTGAATCCACAACTAGTGACTGCAACTTTTCCGTTACCCCGCCCGGAAGATCTTTTTGACACACTGTGCCCGGGTAAATATTTTTCGAAGTTGGACCTAGCAGATGCGTACTTGCAAATACCGATGGACGAAGAATCCCAGCGAGTTTTGGTGGTTAACATGCATCTTGGTTTGTATCGATTCAAACGACTGCCATTCGGGTGTGCATCCGCCCCTGCATTGTTTCAGCAATATCTACAAACTGTTTGTGCGTCGGTCCCTACTGCAGCAAACTATCTGGACGATATTGTGATCTCCGGAAAGACGGAAGAAGAACATTTAGCCAATCTCAGAACATTATTTCAGGCCTTGCGACAAAATGGTCTTCGCTTGCGGAAGGACAAATGTGTGTTTTTTGCTCGTGACTTGCCCTACCTGGGACATGTACTCAATGCCCAAGACATACATCCCAGTCCCGAGCACCTCCGTGCCATACAAGACATGCCTTCGCCGCAGAATTTGAAGCAGCTACAGAGTGTGCTGGGAAAAATTAACTATTATCACAGATATGTGCCACATGCCTCTTCCATTTCAGCTCCGCTTCATCGCTTACGCCGTAAAGGTGTTCCGTTCGTCTGGACGACGGAATGCGAACGCGCCTTTCGCCAGTTGAAATCGGCGTTGCTTTCCAATACTTTCCTTACGCCATTCGATCCCCAGAAGCCCTTTTTGTTGATGGTGAATGCATCGGATTTAGGGATCGGTGCTGTGCTTGCGCACAAAGATGGATCGCACGATCGGCCTACTGCCTTTACGTCCAAATCGCTCTCGTCTGCGCAAAGAAATTATTCACAGATCGAGAAAGAAGCATTGTCTCTCGTATTTGGTGTTACAAAGTTTTGTATGGTCGTCACTTTACCATCATCACTGACCACAAACCTTTGACATCGCTTTTTCATCCGACCAAGCCTGTACCTCCACGTATAGCGCAGAAATTCATTCGCTGGTCTATTTTCCTCTCGCAGTACCGCTACGATATCTTGTATCAGTCCACTGCTAAGCACGGAAACGCTGATGCGTTGTCCCGTTATCGGTTGCTGAGGATAGAGCATTCGATTCCTCCGAACTTGCTTGCATGTTCATTGATTCGGAAACCGATGACGTGGTCGAATCGTTTCCGATTGATTTTCGTCGCGTAACTACAGCCACAGCTGCCAACCCTGTCCTTGCTACCGTTCTGCGTTTTGTTCCTACGCAATGACCCTTGTCAAAGTCACGGATCGGGGATCCGTTGGTTCGCCGATTTTTTGCTCACCAGGAGAGACTTTTTGTACGAAGTGGTGTTTTGCTGTTGCGTTCTGATAATGATCAGTCCAGGGTCGTGGTCCCACGTTCGTTACAGTCATCTGTCTTACAGCTTCTCCACCAAGGACATTGGGGTATTGTGAGAACGAAACAACTTGCTCGTCAGCACTGTACTTTGTTCGGAATCGATGCCGCGATTACGAATATGTGCTCATCTTGCATGGTGTGTGCCGAACAAAAGTCAGCACCACCGCAGAAATTCTTTGCATGGCCAAAAGCCACTTCCCCTTGGCAACGATTACACATCGATTTTGCTGGTCCATTCTGGAATGCTCGATGGTTGGTGGTGGTAGATTCATTCAGTAATTTTCCGTTTGTTGTCCGGATGTCTTCCACGACGTCATCTGCCACCATCCAAGCGTTATCTGCTATCTTTTGCTTTGAAGGTCTTCCACAGACTATTGTTTCCGACAATGGCCCACAATTCACGTCCGCAGAATTTCAGTCATGGTGCAAGGCCAATGGTATTCAACATCTGACGTCCGCGGCGTTTTCGCCACAGTCATACGGTGCCGCTGAACTTTTGGTCAGGACATTCAAGTCACAGATGTTGAAGTTGAAAGAGTCGCATTCTCGGGAGGACGCGTTATTGCTCTTTTTGTCCTCGTATCGCTCTCAGCCCCGAGATGGTCGCTCACCGGCTGAGTTGCTCCACGGTCGCCCTTATTGAACCTTGATGTCTTTGCTACATCCGCCGCATCGGGTTCCTGTGCAGCGGCAGACACCTGTTTTGCCCCAGGCGACGTTGTCTACTACCGCCACTATCGAGGTTCACGGCGTTGGCTCGAAGGGCGCATTCTTCGCTGCCTCGACCGCGCTATGTATCTGCTTTTGGGGGCCTCTGGTGAGGTGCGTCGGCATCTCAATCAGCTGCGCCTCTGTCGTCGCACGGGATCTGCCGCTCCCCGTCTGCTTTCAGCGACGGTGCAGTCCGGTCAGCGCCCTGGGGACCCATCTACTGGCTCGCCTCGGCCCCAGGTGTTACCGACGCTGCCTTCCATTTTGCCCCATGGCGACGCGCCGCCGCCGCCGCCGCCACCGCCGCCTGTTCTCCCGCCGGCGACGCCCGCAGTGGACGCGTCGCTGCAACCGCCGGGCGCCTCCCTGGGTCACGCGCCGCCGATCGCTTCCCGTGACTAGTTGTCCTCCGACATGGAACTCTTGCCCGCTCTGGACCGTATGTCGTCTTCGTCCGTCGGGTGCCCCGGCCCGATGGGTTTCCTAGCTCCCCGCGGTCCGAATGGCAGGGTGCGGGTGGCACAGCCTCGCCTGTTGTTAGGCTCCCCACCTCGTCGCATACGTCAACATGGGGTCCTCCCCACGGCGGGCGGAAACCTTATGCCACAACCGTACGCCGATTTGCGGGGGAGGAATGTAGTGTCACCACCAGACACCACACTTGCTAGGCTGTAGCCTTTAAATCGGCCGCGGTCCGTTAGTATACGTCGGACCCGCGTGTCGCCACTATCAGTGATTGCAGACCGAGCGCCGCCACACGGCAGGTCTAGAGAGACTTCCTAGCACTCGCCCCAGTTGTAGAACCGACTTTGCTAGCGATGGTTCACTGACAAAATACGCTCTCATTTGCCGAGGCGGTAGTTAGCATAGCCTTCAGCTACGTCATTTGCTACGACCTAGCAAGGCGCCATTACCAGTTACTATTGATACTGTGAATCATGTACTGTCAAGAGCGACGTTCACCATTAATGGATTAAAGTTAAGTATTCCACCAGCTACGTCCGTTTTTTTCTAAATTCTAATTTCCTTGTCCTGTTCCAGACCTCACGCCAGCCTGTGTGAGCTAAAACGCGTGCCTTTCGGCTTCCTCTAGTAACACGGTGTTGGCTCTCCCGCCAACCACAACAAGTAGTGTGACAGGTCGTTCTTGATTATGTGTAAAAGTAACACGTCCACTGCTCAGTCTTCTCCCAGATAGAGTCAGGAACACCACAGTAAATTTAGAAGTGGAATGTATGCCGTAAATCACAACAGATTTAAGAAACTAACATGAAAGGAATCCAACAGAGACCTTTCACCATCGCTTTTAGAGTACGGCTCTGGCGCATCGCACTGCATCTGCAGCAGCAACTCTAGCAGCAGTTGGCACCACAGTGACACAATGAACTGTTACAAATCGGTCACTTTAAGGACATCTCTGAGCCAGACGCCCTGTAGCGTGCGTTCGACTGACCCCAAACCACCACCATTTGCGACTTCAGTGGTGTCAAGCAAGAGCTCATTCGAGGGCAGAATGGAAGTCTGTTGTGTTTTCTGATGAACGCTGGTTCTACCCCGCTGCCAGTGATGGCCGTGTGTTGATTATAAGAAAACAAGTTGGGGGTCTGCAACCAACCCGTCTACGTGCTAGTCGCACTGTACCTGTACCTGGAGTTACGGTCTCTTGTGCGATTTTGTATGACAGCAGGAGCACACTCGTCGTTATCCCACACACCATGACTATAAATTTGTACGTTAATCTGGTGATTCGACCTTTTGTGCTGCCATTCATGAACAGCGTTCCAGAAGGTGTTTTCCAGCAGACTAGCTCTCGCCCACATCCGCTGTTGTAATCTGACATGCTCTGCAGAGTGTCGAAATGTTTCCTTGGCCTACTCGATCACAAAATCTGACTCAAATTGAGCACATATAAGACGTCATCGCACGACAAATCCAGTGTCATCTACAAACAGCATTAACCGTCCCAGTATTGACTGACCATGTGCAACTGGCATGGAACTGTATTCCACAAACCGACACCCGTCACCTGTACAACCTAATGCATGCACGTTTGCATACTTGCATTTAACATTCTGGCGGTTATACCGGTTATTAATGCACCTGCATTTCACATTTGCAATGGCTTAACTCGCTCTTACATTATCCTGTAATCTTCCATTGTTCACCACTTAAATATGTTGTTGTTGTTGTTCTTGTTGTTGTGGTCTTCAGTCCTGAGACTGGTTTGATGCAGCTCTCCATGCTACTCTATCCTGTGCAAGCTTTTTCATCTCCCAGTACCTACCGCAACCTACATCCTTCTGAATCTGCTTAGTGTATTCATCTCTTGGTCTCCCTCTACGACTTTTACCCTCCACGCTGCCCTCCAATACTAAATTGGTGATCCCTTGATGCCTCAGAACATGTCCTACCAACCGATCCCTTCTTCTGGTCAAGTTGTGCCACAAACTTCTCTTCTCCCCAATCCTATTCAATACTTCCTCATTAGTTATGTGATCTACCCATCTAATCTTCAGCATTCTTCTGTAGCACCACATTTCGAAAGCTTCTATTCTCTTCTTGTCCAAACTATTTATCGTCCATGTTTCACTTCCATACATGGCTACACTCCATACAAATACTTTCAGAAATGACTTCCAGACACTCAAAAGTATTCCCGAAATTTCATTATTCTTCATTAATTACATTTTGGTGTTGCAATTTTTTTCCGTCAGTGTATTTATTGGAAGTGCTTTAATTTAAAGACTTCAGTAAATCTAGTTAACGGAACTGTCTAAACGATCCTGAGGAAATAGCATACTGACACAGCTCACACAATAAATGAGTTTAATGAATAACAACTACGACCCACCAAATGCTGAAACAGATTTAGCATTCTGAAACACAGCAATAGCCTGCACCGGAAACTAGCATCAGAATACAACTGTTACAGAAAAACGCACTAGCAGTGAGAAAAGGGAATACCGCCAAGTTCCCAAAGATCAGAGACATCTGAGCTTGGGCCTTCAAGGCTTTCCCATTACAGATAGACCTGCTGTTAAGTTGCAGACTTTTTGGCGACTCAGTAATGCAGATAACGGACACTTGGACGCATTCACAAATGTTTATCAAGAAAATTCGGTGTACAAAATACTAGGGAACTTGACACAGGAAATGAATGGTGCCGCATCTCGAGACAGTGGAAGATTGCCGTGGGAACATGACCAATTTCATATGCACCGCACTAGCAACCATCCAGGGATTTTTCGAAGCGGGATCAGAAAGATCCGCACCCAGTAACCAAGACTGACATGGTGCGTTTACCCAGAATCAATCGTTCTTTGCGGAGCACTGCAAATTGAGCCCACCAGTGACAAGATCATGTGACGGGGCATGTCGTACCACAGGGGACAGAAGTGGAAGAAGAAAAACAACTCCCGACCACGAGCAGTTAGGAGTTCTTTCGCATGATGCGACAGATTCATTGGAAGTGATTCACATCCAGTTTGCCATAGGGAATTCTGACTTTGCGTTCTGGAGCCATATTAGTTTGTCTTCTACTCAGTTTGTAGACACTGAGTCTGATTTTTGTATTCATCCTGATGATTGTTGTCATTTTGTGACATCTTCGGTTTCCATTCCGTTTTGGATGGTTTTAATTTTCTGTTCAGTGTTTAAGTCCATGACTATTCGACTGTGTTTTGTTATCCGGCCTACAACTCCAAATTTAACTGGGACACCGCCTCTGCACCCTAATTTTTGGAGAAAATTACTGAAGACAGAAAACGACTGCTGCGACCGGGACAATAGCGCAGCACCGGCTTCCAGGTGGCGATATTCCCTGGAGAGGGATTAACGAGGAACAGTGGACAGATCGCAGGTAAGCTGCTCAGACCATGGTCCACAAAGCCGCAGCTACATGGAGGTGGTCGCCAACAGTCAATACACCGTCCTCAACACCTGGAGGTTGCTGTGTTGCACCAACGCGCGCCAGTCACCTACCCCTTGATGCACATCAGATTCCATCATGTCATGAGATAAGCGGTTAATTGTCTCTCCTAAACGTCCATCTATTGAATTTTGTCTATGACGAGTCAAATTGCAACAGAGAAATTTTTATTTATAATTTATGCCTTACATGCAACTGAATGAAACTTATTATTAGCACACCCTATTTCAGTTTTAATAATTTTACCACATTTTTTGCGCCATACCTGGGACTATTCAGTTCCCATTTGCGTATGCCATCACAACATTTTTAGCATCCAATATGGGTCTCTCATTTGTTTGCGTTCTCACTTGAGTGTCATCGCGGGGCTTTGATTTACTTGCATCGTCAGTTTACTACAAGTATGGTGATTTCGAGCTTATGAGACATGACTCAGTTAATATTAACTTCCCACAGCTGCGTAATAAATGCTAATAATTTAGTCTGGTGTGTAGGCGCATCAATGGTGTGACTGTATGAATGTACTGGATACACTATATGTAGTAGATATAAATGTAGTTTGTGTATTTCCTATCCAATGCCACAGCACTCCCTGAATCTTTTGATGTACCTTTGCGTTTAAGTTAGTTCATTGCTGTCTTAGTGTTTTATTTTATGTCTCCACTGTTCCGTCTGTTACAACCAGCACTAACGTCGGCATTTATTCAGTTTTGTTACTTCATTCTGTGGAGCACTATTGTCTCGTTTTCACGGTTTTATATAACTGAGACCAGGTGTAGTGTTGGTAGAAGAGCCAACACCGTGTTGCTAGAGGAGGCCGAAATGCACGCGTTTAATTACACGAAGACTGGCGTGAGGTCTGGAACAGGACAATGTCTTGAGAATTGAAAATAAAGTACGTAGATGATGTAATACTTAACTTTAATCCATAATTGGAGTACATCGCTCTTGATGATACAAAAGTATAATAAGTTCAATATAACTGGTAATGGTGCCTTGCTAGGTCGTAGCAAATGACGTAGCTGAAGGCTATGCTAACTATCGTCTCGGCAAATGAGAGCGTAATTTGTCAGTGAACCCTTGCTATGAACGTCGGCTGTACAACTGGGGCGAGTGCTAGTAAGTCTAGACCTGCCGTGTGGTGGCGCTCGGTCTGCAATCACTGACAGTGGCGACACGCGGGTCCGACGTATACTAATGGACCGCGGCCGATTTGAAGGCTACCACCTAGCAAGTGTGGTGTCTGGCGGTGACACCACACCAGGAAAGTTGATATACGTGGAACCCAAAGGCCATTCGAGGAAAATGCGAGTGTGGTCGGGGAAGCGCAGAGCATTCCCGTTGAGGTACGAGTCTGCTGGATTGCACACTCACGATGTTAGTGAACACCATGGAGCAGTTAGCAAAGTTAATATTAGGAATGGTACCACGGTAGCTCAGTTATCTGAGATAAAACAGGCGGATGCAAGGACCACAGAACAATTCGCTCAGATGAGACAGAAGAACTAGCCGCAATTCTGGGGTCTCGAAGCTGAGCTAAAACTCTGCTATCCATGGTCTGATAGCTATGTCGCAGAAGTTAGGCGTAACCTGGGCTCAGATGCTGCGAAGATAAGGACAGGTGTAACTGACAATCTGGGCGAGGCGGAAGATTCACGATACGAGAAAATTTCCAGAGTGGAAACGGGAGTTACACGCAAATGGCGGAGATCGCCACTCGTACTAACAATGAAAAAGGATCCTCCATGAGGACGCAACAGGAAACTAGGCGACAACTAAACAATA
Source organism: Schistocerca nitens (assembly GCF_023898315.1). Lineage (NCBI taxonomy): Eukaryota > Metazoa > Arthropoda > Insecta > Orthoptera > Acrididae > Schistocerca > Schistocerca nitens. Next base: position 836,292,498 of record NC_064616.1, on the reverse strand, counting down.
ACGCAGACAAAAGTGTCTGCTCTAGAGCAGGAGGTGTGTGCAGTACGACAAGGAAGTATCCTTGCGCCGCAGGTCACCTCAGAGGGTTTCCATACTTTGTATCCCACGCTGAGAATGGAAGTATCCCGACCTAAACTGAGCAGAAATATTAGCATCCATCCGAAAGCGTATTTAAAGGATGTAGAAAAAAATGGTTCAAATGGCTCTGAGCACTATGGGACTCAACTGCTGTGGTCATAAGTCCCCTAGAACTTAGAACTACTTAAACCTAACTAACCTAAGGACAGCACACAACACACAACCATCACGAGGCAGAGAAAATCGCTGACCCGGCCGGGAATCGAACCCGGGAACCCGGGCGTGGGAAGCGAGAACGCTACCGCACGACCACGAGATGCGGGCCAAAGGATGTAGACGCATATCTGTATGCGAAAGCGGTGGTGTAGTGCAATGCACTGCGTGTTGCGTGGCTTGATCTGGAGGAAGCTACTTGGTTCTATGTGACTACATATGGACCAGGACATACTCAAATTTTTTGTACAAAGTTCCTAGCGACATACTGGAACCTGACCACATAGTTGCGTGCAATAATCAGTACACATCATGGGCAGTATGGGCCAGTCGTGTCAATCTATGGCAACGTATGTCCCACAGGCTGGATATTTGGACAACAAAATGACAGATCCTGGAATGGTGTAGTGCTCTACGCACGTTGGGGCGCTGTCGCGAGAGCAGTTACGCGACATTTCCAAGTCGTTGACGATATGTAACAACTTGTAGGACAGAAGATGACACACATTAGGGCACAGAGAACGTGCAATAGGGGGCTGCAGCCTTCGTGGAGCGCAACTAGGAGACCAATTAGCATAATGTAGGAGACAGAAAGGATGAGAGGAGTGAGTGCGGCAGGCATCGTGAGCAATGCCAGCAGAACAGAGCAGAACGAAGCACCAGAATATGGACGTTATGTCGGTTACCTCCAAGTATCTATTAAAAGGATCTCACAGATTCCCGCATTTGGGACGAAAAAGAAACGCATCGAAAAACGCGTCTTGGTGTAGCTAAGCGAAAGAAGAGGCTATTTTCAAGTGAATGCAATTGTTATTTGTCGGTTGTCGCTCGATTTTATCGTTGGTGAAACCATACTCTCGATCAGAGCCATGGTCGTGGAATCGACCACGAAAACCGTGATTGATTTCTTCCTCAGTTGCGTGTAATATTACGGTATACTGATAGTTTTTACTTTTTGGACCGTCTGACTACAACTGACTGAAACACCATATTCGTGCCATACGCGTTTCGCATTTATTCACTGCAAGGCATCTTCAGTGGCCTGAAATGTGAACATATTTTTACTATTTAGTTTACATTTTGGGCAGTGTACCTACAGGTAATTAACAGTTCTGGTGGCTGCTATGATGTAGTAATATTTAAAATTCTACTTACAGTTTGTGTGGACAATTTTCTCAATATTATGTTTCTGTTCGATTTAGGTGCCGTTCCTCTTCTTATAATTGCCACTCGCGGTGTTCTTCACATTTCACAGCACTAGGAACTGAACACTTGTTTTGATGCAATGTTTTGGTTTTCGGTTCCGGCTGTCGGATGTTATTGCCAAAGATCGAATGTTATTGCCAACTTTCAAGTGTAATTTTTGAAGTATCTGTGATCTGTTTGTGTATGCATGTGTGTGTGCGTATGTGTATGTGTAAGTGTGTGTGTGTGTGTGTGTGTGTGTGTGTGTGTGTGTGTGTGTGTGTGTGTGTGTGTGTGTCCAGAGGGCGAAGGGAGGGGGAGACACTTTTTTTGTGGCTGTTTGTGTGAGACAGACGATTTTTATCTTATCATTTCTTTTAGTAGGGAGCCTGTACTGAATTGCGTTTGCTCATTAATCACATGTTTGTTTTCAGCGATGGCTTTCTGGATGTGGAAGGTTTCTAACATTTGTATAAGATATTTGTCATGGTTGCAACCATGGCAATAACATTCGATCTTTGGCAATAACATACGACAGTAAGCAACACAAACCAAAACATTACATCAAAACAAGTGTTCAGTTTCTAATGTTGTGAAATGTGAAATAAACAGCGAGTGGCAATTATAAGAAGAGGAACGGCACCAAAAATGGAACAGAAACATAATATTAAGAAAATTGTCCACGCAAACTGTAAGTAGAATTTTAAATATTACTACATCATAGCAGCCACCAGAACTGTTAATTACCTGTAGGTACACTGCCCAAAATGTAAACTAAATAGTAAAAATATATTCACATTTCAGGCCACTGAAGATGCCTTGCAGTGAATAAAGGCGAAACGCGTATGGAATGAAAATTGAGTTTCATTCAGTTGCAGTCAGACGATCCAAAACGTAAAAATTATCAATATACCGTGATTAATTTGTTTAGAAAGTTGATCGCATTGACTGAAAACGACGCTAATTGCGCATTTAATTCGGTTACATGTGAAGATGGCAAGGAAATTTCTGTAGATGAGCCTCAGGAGTTAAAAGTAGTTTCACAGGTGGAACATGAGTTCCACACGAGATTGTTTTACTGTTCGTGGGCATGATGATGGTTCCACGCACCTGGCCGATGAAGGGAATCTAACAGATATGTTGTGACAGATAGCGGGTTAGAGAGCCTCACACTCTGCTTATAGGTCTTAGAGGACCAAAGGCCGCCAATAGGTATGCGCCCGCGATGCCCCACCGACGAGGAAGTACTCTTACTGAACAACTTCTGCCGTTTGAACGGGGTCACATTAGGGGGCTGCATGAAGCTGGATGGACGTCTCGATGGATTGCTGCACATGTTGGGCACAATTTATTGGTGGTGTATCGCTGCTCTCAACAGTGGTCTGCGGATCATTCCCACACCTGTAGACCAAGTTCTGGACGTCTGTGTAGTGAAGATGCACGTCAAGATCGTCGCATTGTGCGAACAGTGGTGGCCGACCGAACATCGACCAGGAACGAAATCCGGTCCAGTTGCACCTGCTGTGTCGCCAGGGACCACCGATAACCGTCTGCTTGCGGCAGGATTACGGTCACGTTTGCCTCTGACCAGGCTACCACTGACACCGCGACACCGTCACGAGTGACTACTCTGGTATCGTGAAAGAGTTGACTGGAGAGTGAAATGGCACTCTGTTGTCATCAGTGCTGAGAGCAGGTTCTGTCAGTACGCAACTGATGGACGAAAATGGCTCTGAGCACTATGGGACTCAACATCTTAGGTCATAAGTCCCCTAGAACTTAGAACTACTTAAACCTAACTAACCCAAGGACATCACACACACCCATGCCCGAGGCAGGATTCGAACCTGCGACCGCAGCAGTCCCGCGGTTCCGGACTGCAGCGCCAGAACCGCTAGACCACCGCGGCCGGCAACTGATGGACGTACACGTTTATGGCGTAGACCTGGCGAGCTGCCTATCCAGAGTGTTGGTTAGTTAGTTACATGTTTCATAGATCGGTAGATATTAAAATTCATGGAGAAGAAGTAAAAACTTTGAGGTTCGCCGATGGCATTGTAATTCTGTCAGAGACAGCAAAGGACTTGGAAGAGCTGTTGAACGGAATGGACAGTGTCTTGAAAGGAGGATATAAGATGAACATCAACAAAAGCAAAACGAGGATAATGGAATGTAGTCAAATTAAATCGGGTGATGCTGAGGGAATTAGATTAGGAAATGAGACACTTAAAGTAGTAAAGGAGTTTTGCTATTTAGGGAGTAAAATAACTGATGATGGTCGAAGTAGAGAGGATATAAAATGTAGACTGGCAATGGCAAGGAAATCGTTTCTGAAGAAGAGAAATTTGTTAACATCGAGTATAGATTTAAGTGTCAGGAAGTCGTTTCTGAAAGTATTTGTATGGAGTGTAGCCATGTATGGAAGTGAAACGTGGACGATAACTAGTTTGGACAAGAAGATAATAGAAGCTTTCGAAATGTGGTGCTACAGAAGAATGCTGAAGATAAGGTGGGTAGATCACGTAACAAATGAAGAGGTATTGAATAGGATTGGGGAGAAGAGAAGTTTGTGGCACAACTTGACTAGAAGAAGGGATCGGTTGGTAGGACATGTTTTGAGGCATCAAGGAATCACAAATTTAGCATTGGAGGGCAGCGTGGAGGGTAAAAATCGTAGAGGGTGACCAAGAGATGAATACACTAAGCAGATTCAGAAGGATGTAGGTTGCAGTAAGTACTGGGAGATGAAGAAGCTTGCACAGAATAGAGTAGCATGGAGAGCTGCGTCAAACCAGTCTCAGGACTGAAGACCACAACAACAACAGATCGTTTGAAAGGATCTTTCATCGAAATGATGTGGAACTTGTCAGTTTACAGGATAAGTCTACTGAACTCCTTTCTGAGCCACTAAAAGCTTTAATAATGGGTAGTAACGATCGTTTTCATCTAATGTTGTAGGAGTGGACATCACAACTCTTCTCAATTTATGACGGATGACAGCAGAAGACCACATGGATTGACAACAACATGGCGGAACATTGGTTATGGTACGCCGTTCCCATAACAACGAACGCCGCGCAAAAATGGTATTACAGCAGACGACTTATACGAAGCGGCTACCATGACGATAGCGTCCCAACCACACACGCTAAAGGGCGCTTGATATATACTATCGCCCATGGCAACGGCGTCCTTACCACAAAAGATAGAGGGCTCTGCTCTATCCACAAATGATGTGAAAAATGAGTGGAACAACAATTACCTGAATTTTAAATAATTGTAAATTTCTCGAGGTTTAACTAGTTATATTTATTATTTATTATGTTTTATATTACAACTGGAACAAACTTTAAAATTTACGATTTTTTGCTTAAGCATGTAACTACCGTTGGTCACTGTGGAGGGTGTTACCGTCTGGCCACGTGTTGTTGGCCATTATTTAAGCTCATACAGAGAGCCAACCATCATCAGTGTCTCGTGTGTGTGCCTTCGTGTTCTTTCGCCGTCGCAGTCGTCCGTGTTTTGTGCGCCGTGTCAACAGGATCTAGTGTTTTTTCTTGTCCAGCGTGAACGGCTTCGTGTATATTGTTTTTCGTGTCTACAGTTTTTGCCCGCCATTTTTATTGTATTATCTGTACCTCCTTTATGTCATATATTCTACCACTCGCGGCTCAAGAGCAGCGTACTATGCTGCTGACAGCCCACCTTTGTACAAGGTGCTTAAAATAACAATAAAGAAAAAAAAAAGCCAACCATGCATAGTCACCAACCGTGCACAGGAAGGGTGACGACTCCAGCGAGCGACCAAATGGGTATAAAAATCTGTTTATTTATGTAACTTTGAATAATTGCTTGTAGATTACGTACATGATTACTTACTAATATTATAACTTTACAGTGTAAATTGCCCTGAAGATGACCCTATCGCGGGTTGAAACCGGTTGGCGGCAAAATAAATAATGCGATTGTGTCTGGCATTTTGAATAATTGATTATGACGTATTGCTTATACCGAATTTCACTAACGAATACTCGTGTATGTATTGTGGACAGCACAGTTAAAATGCCTAGCTCCACGAAGGGGTGAACACTAAACATTATTCTGACTGCTCGCTTTCGACTTTAGAGCACTTGCGCACAACGCACAGGTCCCATCCAAAGGTCTATGGTACGGGGGCCCCATCAGTTACAATTCGTGGTCACATTTTGTGTTTCTGCAGGGTAATGCAACCAGTGCCCACTAAATTGCGGAAGCTATTACCCTGCGCTGTTTCCATTTCTTTGGCAGGAAGGTGATGTGCTTTTTCAACGGGACAATGCACTTCCACATACGACTGGTGCGACGTGCTCTTAGTTATGTACAACATCTGACTTGACCAGCAGGATCATCAGATATCTCGCCAATTGAACACATAAGAGACATGATGAAGTGGGAACTTACTCGATCTCCAGGGTCTGCAAGAACAATTGCCGAACTGCAACAGAAGGCGATAGGTGCTTGGAACAGTCTAGCGTAGGATGCCATTCAGTACCTTTATGATCGTTTGTATGGGAGAATATACGTCTGCCTTGCCGCTAGAAGAGGGTACACTGCCTATTGATGCGACTATTTTGGCACCCTTTACTGTGACATGCGTGTTTTATTTGGTCTGAAATTATTATCATATACTCCCACAACGATGAACTATCTGTCACATCCGTTGTCAATAAAATGATGAGCTTGAGGGTGTTGCACTTTTTTCCCGGCAGTGTACAATCGCGTGCGCAAGGTTGAGGTGTCTAAGGTCCACAGTCTGAGGTTATACTTCTCTCAGAAGAGCAGTTTATAGTAGCTAAAGTAGTAACAATTTTAGAGATTGTAAATACCCAGAATTTTGTATCTATTGCCTATGACTGTGACTGGTATGTTTTTATTGTCACCGTAGTACGCGCCGTGAGGTCGCAATCGAACCGTGAGTTGACTAAATCACCGATAAGCTCGCCGGGACGTAGGCGTGGCGACTAGTTTATTAGCATGGATGTGTAGAGAAGAAATGTCAAGTGTACGTGTGAGTGCGTGTGGACTGTGTGCTGATGTGTCACGTACCGCTAGGTTGAGAGGAACCAAAAACTTCACATTGCGCAAAGTACAATGCCGCTCACGCCAGTCTGTTGCTATTTACTTTTTTTTTCTCTTCTTGTTCATAGTCTAACAACCCTACCACAACATAGGTCAAAATTTTAATAACGTTTGTGGTGTTACTCACGCTGCTAAATACTGCATTATCGGGCAACAACAGTCATATTATGTGGCAGGTGTCATTAGAGCACAGTTAATAGTCATTTCACGTAATAATAAAAAAAACTAGGCACTCATCTTTTTGTGTTTCCCACGCAGGTCTCGTCGTAAAATCATGTCTCAATCGTTGAAAATCTAGGTGGTTATGATTCCAAGCTCGGATGCAAAGAGGCCTAGGTTTTATTCTGCTAGATTCAAAAGTTTTGTAGATGTGCTTCACAAACCATTCTTGGAGATTACACTTTTGCTGGACAATGGTGATGTAAAAAAAAAAAAAATAATCAGCACTCCGAAATTAAGTTACACTTCCTTTTAATTGCATTTATTGCAATATCATGTAACACACAAAACATCACTTCACAATACAAAACATACTTGAAAACATCTTCCTCACAGTCGCTGTTAAAGTTCACATTTTATAAGCTGACGACAATATTCGGCTTTCCAACATGACGTCCACGACTTGATTTTCTCAAGATCCGACTCTCTAACAAGTTAACAACTAACTAATAAACGCTTACGCGCCCAAAAATCAGAGTTACAAGTACTTCAAAGATCATAGTGACAAAAGAAAGAATACAAATAAGAATAATATCATCGCAATATAAACATATCGATGTATCAAAAGTGGAATCAAATCTGAATGTTGTCTCAGAAATATGTTAAGTAGTTAACAGAAATACAGCAGAATATTACTGGTATCGAGAGGTTCAGGTGAGGTACCATAATGGTTACGTAATTCAAGTACCATTACAATAGGTAATTTCAATATGATGTGTCCACGTTTTATGTTTGTATGTCCTGATGCTGGTTCATGTAAAGTATCGTATTCGATGATGATAGCGTGGACAGTGAGAGCCACCCATAGACAATGACCTTGCAACCTTCCTGTTGTAGTCTCCAGGGACGCGACAGAAGCAACATGCGGTCGAGGTATATGCAGTTTCTCTTTCAAGATAATGCGTGAGAAGTAGATTTTGGCACATTATGGTTAATTTTCATGTTAGATGTTAAGTATAATTCATAATAGCTTAAGTACACGAGTTTACATTTACAGAGTTAGGTACACGCATGACTTTTTTTTTCCCCAAGTTCGTTCGCGAAACTCACATAACGACACCTTATAAAGGTACACGAAGCCTCCAAAGATGAGTGTTACACACTTTGCGTCTAATGATCGTAGGAGAAGTTTTTTTAGTAGTGTTATTGAGGGAGTCATATTCACTGAATGGATACGTTCTTGCGTATCATTTGTAAAACTGAGTTGTTACCCGTCACAACCTATCCGACCTGGTCTATGTTAGTCTGATAACGTGTTTCTAGAACATTTGCTTCTATGTGTAATCAAGTGTTTGGGATAGCGGCCGCTTTGTGGTTCAGTTCCTAATCTTTATTCACACCATCACATGTCCTTTTTTGTTTGAGAAATAGTTGCTGCGTGAGTTTTTTCTTTACAAAAGGTTTCACATTTCTTCTAAGCTTACTTCCACTTATCATATGTGTTTTCTTTTTCTCTTGGTAATATCCTGACCCTGTTTAATATAAATTATGTATAGTTCGTCAGTAGATGGACAGCTGAGGTTTACCAGAGTTGTTCTTCGCTCTGAGAGGACTGTCTTATTTGAAGACTGACTGACAGCTGCAGGATGCTCCCAAATTCCCGAGAAACCGAGATATGAGAGTGTAGAGCTTAAAGGCTTTCCCGTTACAAACAGACGGACCTGCTGTTAAGTTGCAGCCTTTTTGGCGACTCGTAACGCAGGTAACGAACACCCGGCTCATTCACAGGCGCTCCTCAATAAAATCCGGTCAGTGCCTGGGGCCGCGGCCCGAGACCGGGTGTGAGCGCCGTGCGAATAAGTCCGAGATCACATGCACCACGTCAGTCGCCGTCCAGGCATTTTTTAAGTACTGGCGCCTTGTAACCAAGACCGGCGGCGTGGAGTTACCAAACGTCCACAGTTCGTTGTGGAACATTGGAAACTGACACGCCGGGAAATTCACAGCTCTTGAGGACAAGAATGGTGGGAAAGAACAGAACTCCCGAGCGGGTGATTCGATGCATTCATTTGAGATCCTTTTAAGTTATTCATATCCTGGTCTGCATAGGACATTCTAACTTGGCGTCCTGGAGTCATGTCAGTCTGTTTTCTGCAGACTTTTAGTCTGATTCCCGTATTGATCGTAATACCTATTTAAATTTTGTGATATTTTCAGTTTCAATTCCATTTCAGACGGTTCCCTTCTGGTCCGCGAAAATACGACTGTGTTGCTGATACCTGACCTACACATCCAAGTATAATACTGCCCAAGAAAATTAAAGGATCACTTTTTCGAAGGCCCGTGATTGTCACCCATTGTGACATATAAGTTTGAAATTTGGCTCAGATGTGCTTATAACCTTCCTCTGTAACGTTGCAAAAGCTTGGCGCCCAGCGACGCCACCCTCCGGCTCGATAACGGTTCAAACAGCGAAAGAACTTGCCCCCCCCCCCCCATTCTAACAGCCGTGTACCGCAAGTCTCTAGAGGAACAGAGGGTTCCAAATGATTGGAAAAGAGCACAGGTAGTCCCAGTCTTCAAGAAGGGTCGTCGAGCAGATGCGCAAAACTATAGACCTATATCTCTGACGTCGATCTGTTGTAGAATTTTAGAACATGTTTTTTGCTCGAGTATCATGTCGTTTTTGGAAACCCAGAATCTACTATGTAGGAATCAACATGGATTCCAGAAACAGCGATCGTGTGAGACCCAACTCGCATTATTTGTTCATGAGACCCAGAAAATATTAGATACAGGCTCCCAGGTAGATGCTATTTTTCTTGACTTCCGGAAGGCGTTCGATACAGTTCCGCACTGTCGCTTGATAAACAAAGTAAGAGCCTACGGAATATCAGACCAGCTGTGTGGCTGGATTGAAGATTTTTTAGCAAACAGAACACAGCATGTTGTTATCAATGGAGAGACGTCTACAGACGTTAAGGTAACCTCTGGCGTGCCACAGGGGAGTGTTATGGGACCATTGCTTTTCACAATATATATAGATGACCTAGTAGATAGTGTCGGAAGTTCCATGCGGCTTTTCGCGGATGATGCTGTAGTATACAGAGAAGTTGCAGCATTAGAAAATTGTAGCGAAATGCAGGAAGATCTGCAGCGGATAGGCACTTGGTGCAGGGAGTGGCAACTGTCCCTTAACATAGACAAATGTAATGTATTGCGAATACATAGAAAGAAGGATCCTTTATTGTATGATTATATGATAGCGGAACAAACACTGGTAGCAGTTACTTCTGTAAAATATCTGGGAGTATGCGTGCGGAACGATTTGAAGTGGAATGATCATATAAAATTAATTGTTGGTAAGGCGGGTACCAGGTTGAGATTCATTGGGAGAGTGCTTAGAAAATGTAGTCCAGCAACAAAGGAGGTGGCTTACAAAACACTCGTTCGACCTATACTTGAGTATTGCTCATCAGTGTGGGATCCGTACCAGATCGGGTTGACGGAGGAGATAGAGAAGATCCAAAGAAGAGCGGCGCGTTTCGTCACAGGGTTATTTGGTAACCGTGATAGCGTTACGGAGATGTTTAATAAACTCAAGTGGCAGACTCTGCAAGAGAGGCGCTCTGCATCGCGGTGTAGCTTGCTCGCCAGGTTTCGAGAGGGTGCGTTTCTGGATGAGGTATCGAGTATATTGCTTCCCCCTACTTATACCTCCCGAGGAGATCACGAATGTAAAATTAGAGAGATTAGAGCGCGCACGGAGGCTTTCAGACAGTCGTTCTTCCCGCGAACCATACGCGACTGGAACAGGAAAGGGAGGTAATGACAGTGGCACGTAAAGTGCCCTCCGCCACACACCGTTGGGTGGCTTGCGGAGTATGAATGTAGATGTAGATGTAGAGGTGTCAAGAAAAAATGGCTAGAGTTTAGAAGTCCATGTGACCTGTAAGGTGGGTTACTCATGTCACATTAGCACCAAATTTCACCACAGTTCTACCCATCGCCACAGTGTCAAACTATCAGAATATCGTCACAGCCCCTCCTACCCACATTTAACCCCTTCTTTTGACGTCTCTGTGATGGAGATCAGGACCCCGAGAAATCACATTTCAGACACACCGCCGCTCACAATCGACACGAAAAAGTCTCAAAGGGTGGCATAAGGGGCGTCAATGAAGCCACCGCTCCCCTTGGGGCGTTGATGCCCACACGTTTCGCGGTGGAAAACGATAATTCGCACTGTGATGAGCAGCAGGAAGATATTCATGACAGTCTTTGACACTGCTGACACATTCGAGCGTTTCAACTCTTCTCTAAGGACATTGTGGGGCTGTATCCCCATTGAACGTGATCGCCCCATTTGGAGTGCGGCGCGACGTCAATTTTTGGTCTCCTGTACAGTTGAAAACCACTAGGGATCGTTCCACTAGGGATTCGAAGATATTTGAACGTGATCAGAAGCACCAAAGGGTACTTATGCCTTTTCAATCGTCCTGTTTTTCGGCCTCCTGGAGCGTGAACACGCGGGAGTGCAACATTATCATGTGAGTGAATAAAACGGCAAAGAAGTCCTCTAAGACCCCCGAGATCGGTAACAACCTCAGTGCCACCCACGCGTGAAAAACGTACCATTAGAAATTTCGACACCAAATCAGCCAGGCTGCTGCTCTAGTGCCTGAGAATTAGGCAATCCCTTCGACATCCCTTTGATGCGGTTTGCCTGCCTTCATGCGCTATAGCAGGCGCCAAGCCCAGTTGGTGTCTAGAGTTCCTGGCGGGTACGTTTGCGACTTTCTCCACTCACCGGCCATTTGACCATTTTCTTCTGTGCGAATGCACGAGCAGTGCCCGAACTATTACGGGAATCGGCAAAAAGCCGCAAGTAATGAGTATAATGGACAGGGGTACTATGATTATAGTGCGGGACAATAAGTTGAGAATGTGGGGCTCACGGGAGTCGCAGTGTCCTCTGTGTCCTCTGTGGCTCAGATGGATAGAGCGTCTGCCATGTAAGCAGGAGATCCCGGGTTCGAGTCCCGGTCGGGGCACACGTTCTCAAGTGTCTCTGTTGACGTATATCAACGTCTGGATGGAGCTAGGGGTATTCATTTCATTGTACTTTCTCAAAAAAGCTGCGTGGTCGCGAAGCACTCCCAAGGGGTGCGACCATGTTCAATAGGAATAGAGCCTCTCAATGTCCTTAGTGGAGGCTTGAGGCATGTGGGTTATCAGCAGTCTCAAAGGTTGTCAAGAACGTCGTCCTGTTGTTCTTCGAACTGCGAACTGTAATTTTTGACCACGGAATCAGCACCCAAGGATAGGAGTGATTTCATTGACGCCCTTTACTCAACCTCTGACGCCTTTTTACGCTGATTCTGAGTGGCGGTCTGTCTGAAATGTTTTCCTCGGCCACTCATAAGATAACCGCGTGATTTCAACACTGGTTTGGCTCTCCAACACAGAAGCGTCGGAGGAATAGGTGAAATGTGGGCCACAGGGGTGTGACTACCTTCCCATCGTGTGACACGTCCAAGGTGCTGCCGAGCAAAACTGTGGCGAAATTTAATGGTAACTTGCCATCATTAACCCACCTTACATCTCACATGAACTACCGAGCTCTAGCCTTTCTTTCGCATGTGCTAACACTTCTCTGTTTGGAGCATCGTCAAGATCGAGGGTGATGTCACAGGGCACTACACTTTTGGACCATTACAGAGGAAGATTGGAGCCAAATTTAAAACTGTCGCGTCGCATTGGGAGGCAATTAGGGGGTTTCGAAGAAATAACGCTTTAATTCTGTTTCACAGTGGAACTTGGATGCCCCTACTGCAGTCTCATAATCGTCAGTGTTCTGCCAAAAGGCAGGATTTCACATGGTAGTTCTCCAGGCTACCCGGTCTTCTGCCATCCTCTTCAGGTCTGTATAATTTCCTCTTCCCTTTATGTCGTCTACAATCTTGTATCTCCTTCTTCCTCTCAGTCTTCTCCCACAAACCAATCCTTCCAAAGCATCCGCTAGCAAGCACTCCCTTCTCAATGAATGTCCCAACCAGTTCTTTTTCCTTTCTCTTACAACCTTCAGCAGACATCTTCTCTCACCAACCCTTTCCAGTGCTCTTTCATTACTCACTCTTTCCATCCAGATTATTCTCTCCATTCTCCTCCACATCCACATCTCAAATGCTTCTAACCTTTTTTCATCCTCTCGTCTCAGCGTCCATGTTTCTGCCCCATATAGTGCCACACTCCAGACAAAACATTTGCCAAGCCTTTTCCTTAGTCCTTTACCTAATTTGTCACATAAGAGTTTCCTCTTTCTGTTGAATGCCTCCTTCGCTATGGCAATTCGAGTTTTCACCTGCTGGTGACATCTCAAGTCTTCAGTTATTGTGTTTCCAAGATATTTAAATGTACTTACTTGGCTAATGGTAGATTGCCCTATTTTAATATTGTACAGTCTGTGTTTTGTACTGATGACCATACGCTTTGTTTTTGCTGTGTTTATCTGCATCCCATATTCCATACAAGCTTCATTCAGATCTTTCAGCACGTTATTCACCGTCCGCTCACTTTCTGCCACTAATACCATGTCATCAGCAAATCTTATACATTCTATTCTCTTTCCACCAATACATATTCCTCTTTTGGTTCAAATGGCTCTGAGCACTATGGGACTTAACATCTATGGTCACCAGTCCCCTAGAACTTAGAACTACTTAAACCTAACTAACCTAAGGACATCACACAACACCCAGTCATCACGAGGCAGAGAAAATCCCTGACCCCGCCGGGAATCGAACCCGGGACCCCGTGCTCGGGAAGCGAGAACGCTACCGCGAGACCACGAGCTGCGGACAAATTCCTCTTTTCCCATCTAAGCTTTTCGCAATAATCTCTTCAAGGTATATGTTACACAACAGCGGGGAAAGGCAACAACCTTGTCAAACACCGCGTCCAATGCTGCTTCATTCTGACATTTCATTTCCAATCCTTATCCTTGCTTTCTGGTGTAAATATAAATTCTGTATCAGTCGTCTCTCTTTCCAATATACTCCTTTCCTCTTCAAAATATCCATCAGCTTGTTCCACTGAACTCTGTCAAAAGCCTTTTCTAAATCTATAAACAGCAAAGATTTCTCTACCTTTTTCCATACATCTTTCCCCTATAGTTCCTAACAGGCCAATAGCATCTCTTGTTCCTTTACATCTCCTAAATCCGAACTGCTCCTCTGCAATCCCTCTATCCAGTTTGCCATATAGCATTCTATTTAACACTCTCAGCAAGACTTTAGCTGCATGAGAAATTAGACTGATGGTCCGGTGTTCTTCATATTTTTTAGTGTTTATCTTTTTCTCTATTGGTATCATAACTGTTGCACGGAAGTCCCCAGGCCATTCCCCTTTGTCATATATCTCGTTACAGAGGTATACTATTTCTTTTCTTGCCTTGTTTCCCAGACTCTTCAACAGTTCTGTTGGCAAATCATCAATTCCACATGCCTTCCTATTTGTCATCTCCTTCAGCGCCTTTTCTACTTTTGCTTCCAAGATGGTAAATCCCTTTCTATCTTCCGGCACATATTGCTCCTCTTCAACCTTAATTTCTAAGTCTAATTCCTGTAAATGAGAGACGCGGCATGAACGAGATGGTGAGCTGGCGATTTTATCTGGAGAAGGGTGGATGAGGAAGAAGTTGATGTAGCACGGGTTAATTCGCTCTGAGCATCGCCGAAAAACCGCAGGTACACAGAGATGCGCAGATAAAAGCCGCCGGTTGTCAATCGACAGCCACGCGTCACAACGCGAGCCGTCTACGCCTTCATTCATCGCCGATTCCATCACCTAGAGAGGTAAAATTAATCCTTCCCCTTCGTATCCAAACAGTTGTGAGCCCTGTTTTTGCACCACACTCTTGGGATAACACACACATATATATATACAAAAATTAAGGTACGATTATGATAGGAGTTGAACAGTTCTTTGTGTTATAGTGATAATCTGTTTTTCCTCGCGTACAATTCAAAAACTGATCGAACTACTTCCAGAATAGTGAAATTCCTACGGAATAATTTCAAAACTAAAGCAGTGAACTAGCAGCTGAGAAAGAACGGCCACAGATATTAACAGTATATTTTATTCAATTTGTTGCAAATGTGAAATGAACGTTATAAAATGCCAATATCAGTGTACAGGTACAATGACTGTTACGTCTTACTGACCCAACCATCAGTAACGAAACTAACGAACTGGGAAACGTTTTCATGCAACCTTTACCATAAAAATTTGATTCATCACGGTGAATTCAGACAAAATTCTCACGCAGAAACGCCGCAATCTTGTACATGATATCAAATATGCTTCTGACTTGCTCATCATGTGCAAAGAATTTCTTGCTGTTATAGAACTAAACGAAATCACGTCAAGACATCATTTCACGCCTTTACGGATAACTTCACAAATTTGAGGAGAAGTATCGGCTTTCATATAAGAATTCCGAGTAGTTCAGCTGAATGTTGCCTGACATGACGTTCTTTTAAATTCCTTGGTTCCATTCTCACAGTACTAAGAGCGACAAGATTTTCTTCAGAAGGCGTTACAATTTCCCCGCAAACTCTGGCTGCAGCGTTCTTCACGAAATGACTTCCTGGTAAGAAATGAACCATTCGCCGCACGGTCAGATACAGGAGGGAAGAGAAAGTTTTCTCCGAGAAGAGCTCAATTTCAACAGGTTAGGACAGTTCCTGATGGGCTGTGTGTGTGTGTTTCGGCTGAGCGCTAGAGGAGAAGCGTCGGCCCCGTATCAGCGCCGGTGGCACGGTGGAGCGGGGGTGGGAGACTCATGACAGCTGCAGCGTGGGCCGCCCCCACACTCACTTCACTTCTGACGTTTTCTTCATTAGCACCTGTCGACTCGCTGCACATCCGCGCTGCGCAGCTGTTCCCTCTTATGGATACAGTGCCAGACAGCTTATTAAGTGCTTCGATGGGGGCGTTCGACAAGTGAAGTTAAAATCCAGGAAACATGAGACTTTTCTTATTGGAATTCTCTCACGCTTTCTATGTTTGCAGAATATCCTACTGCACTGATAACATCTTCTGGCAAGTTCTGCCATATGTGGCCTTCTTAAAACTAGCTCCGTGTGCGCAGAAAGATATATTTCAGCGTAACAGAGCGTAAAATCTTTTTTCCCATAAATCGCTGAATGGTACTGTCGCTCATGAGTAAGACATCAGACAACGTAATCCCAGACTTGGGCGGCCCCGAGAAGTGTTCTGAAAATCCGGAAAACGTGGTTGTGACTTGTGTTTTGCAAATATAGAGAATTAGTGAAACGTTGCATGCTCTATCACATTCAGCATCTGGGAAGTTTATTTTATTTTTAAGCATGAAACTAGTTTAAAAGAATAATACTTACGCACACTAAATGAATAGTACTATTACTACTACTACTAGCAATACTGCTAAAAATTAAAGCAAGAATAGTAATTTATATGCGAATAATACACTTAATTTCAAATTACTAGTGATTGGTGGAGATGGTAAGGAAAGTTGAGCGGTATTGCCTACCGTTATGATTTCTCGAAACCATAGAACACACAGATTTATTTGACTAGATTATCCTAGACTCCTCTGTCATGTTTCAAAGAGAGTATATTTCAATGGAACACGCTGAAGAGTGCACTAATTCATGAACTAGGTGTCTGCAGGTGTAGAATTCACCTTATTTACATGGTATTGCTCGTAATGTTTTCCTCCTGAATACTTTCTTTCATTGATAACCTTTTTCTCGTTTTGTTCACAATCTATAGCTCAAATGGTTCAAATGGCTCTGAGCACTATGGGACTTAACTTCTGAGGTCATCAGTCCCGTAGAACTTAGAACTACTTAAACCTAAGTAACCTAAGGACGTCACACACATCCATGCCCAAGGCAGGATTTGAACCTGCGACCGTAGCGGTCGCGTGGTTCCAGACTGTAGCGCCTAGAACCGCTCGATCACTCCGGCCGGCTCTATAACTCAACTTCTGGACATTCAACCCCCCCCTCCGTCCCACCTATAAGCGGAATTAAGCATTATTATGGCAGACCAAGTAAGATTTTACAGAATGCTGCACTAGACTTCAAAGTAACACTGATACTTGACGCTATTTTTCAACAGTCACCAAGTCTCTGTAAGCAATGGTCAGAACGATCTACCAATCGTTCAGTTCCTCGATGACAGAAATACAGTCGTTTGTCACGGAGCCATTCGAGAATCGCTGTGTCAATGTTGTAAATCTGTCCCCCCCCCCCCCCCCCCTCACTCATTATGTTCTTTCACGACAATTAATCTATAAAAACACACCAAATGTAGAAAGAAAGCGTGTAAACCGTCTGATGATGAATCGCAACGATTCGAAACCGGTAACGGTTTCCTTTGAATAAAGGAACTCAAAGTAAATTTGTGGCTGGTTGCTGTCCTAACACCATCAACATTTCTTTCAACTTGCCGAAAAGATAGAAATCGCAAGTAGTTACTCAGGGCGGGTTCTGAGACAAATTGCTGCGTCACTTCCGGTGTCAGGTCACGCAATTGAGCGACTTACATTCAAGGTCGCACCCCTCCTCCCCCAGGGATGGGTTCGAAGACAAAACTGGTTGTAGTTAGTTTGATGACATCACTTCCGGTGTCACCTTACAGCTACGGAAGCTGCGCGATGTGGATTAGAGCACTGTAGCCGCATGACGAATCCGCATGAACAGCACTCAACATCACTCACGCACGCGCACTCGGTATGGTGCGGCGCTTACTCGCTGAGTGACGGGCAACAGCCGCGTGCCTTGGCCACGTATGTAAGCAAAAACAAACTCTATCCATACAGCTTCGACACATCATAGCAGCACTAATGGGCCCGGAAAGCATTCAAATGCATTTAGAATTGAAATTTATTTTTAGAGATTTTAGAGATTTGTCGATTTTGCATGTTTTCTATGGAGAATGTGTGCGTTGTATACCTGAACTTCACCAAGTGCTACTAGAGTATAACGAAAACTGAAGAGTTAACCGACTATTGAATGTTTTTGAAGATCGTTGGTGCAGTCATACAACTGTATATTTCTGTGAAATATTAGCTGCGGCTGGTCCCGGCGGAGGTTAAGTAGTGTGTAAGCTTAGGGACTGATGACCTTAGTAGTTAAGTCCCATAAGATTTCACACACATTTGAACATTTTTGAAATATTAGCTGATTAACTGGTGCTCACTTGCAGTGAGCTGTTAAAATTGCACTATCATTGAGACATATTTTGAACAGAACAAATTAAAAAGATTTATGTCGAGAGTGTGACAGCAGATTGTAATTGTCACCTTTGTTTATACTGACTAAAAAACTTTAATCCAGCTACACTGTAGGTTTTCATGAGAAAATAGAGTAAGTGAACTACTAGGACTCGTTACATTTGACAATATGGACAGAAAGAGAAAGGAAGTACAAGGTATAGTGGTGCAAAGAGATGGGTATTATTCGAATAGATTTCTATCTGGATAATTATTCGAATAAGCTGGTCGTTTTAAAAAATTTATTCGCCAATAGATTATCCATGAATTAAACAATGCGTAACATATAATGCAATCGTATTTTCTTTGTTTACTTCTTATACAGAATTAGTATTTGTTTCCTTGGTGCAGTGCAGTTTCTGTTTTATAAATAACTTATTAATGGTTTGTCCAGAAATGTTCCTTCGTGTTTCAGTAGTGTAAGTTCGAGACTACGAAACCGAGGCTTAGAGTTCGATCTCCGGTTTGTCCTACGATTTTCTCTGTTCATTTCGCTTTTTTCACTTATAATAACGACAATAATGCCAAGTCAAGTTGTACCGTATTTTTGAAAACGTATTGAAATGTAGATCCCCCTTAACTGGCTATATCTGTTCAGAGGTTGGAGGAAAGCAAGGGCACACCACCATGACTAGTAAAGAACTGCAGTGCTCAAGTCATTCTTCAAGTTAAGCAGCGTTTTAATTGATTTACAGCATGACAAATGAAACATAAAAATGCTAATAAGCAGAAAGCCTCAGCAGTTTGGGTTGTAACGCACTAGGCAGCCTCAATGTTAATTAGCGAATTTAATCAGCCAGCTGACGGTCAGTCGTGACCAATCAGCCGAGCGAGATGGACGTGGAATATGGTATTCCTTTTTCCTCGTAACAAACGTACTTTACTATAATTATAAAAATTATTTTTCTCTCGTTTTATTTGCTTCAGGTGCTGCATATTATAAGTTCACTCACATAGATGTTGGAGTATACGGAAAATATAGTAAATCACTTATTTTTTAGGAATCAATTGTGCATGAAAATCTCTTAGTAAAAATTTACAAATATCGTAGAAAAGCCCCATATCAAACAAGAGAGTACCAATGCAATAAATGCATACTGTGTTTTACAAAATAATGTGGCAGGAAGAGATGGCTATAAATTGGAAGACATATTGTATGACCCTCCAGAACTGGGTCTTCCGCCTGGGCCTACAACCTGTCGGAAGTCGTCGCGAATTTTGTTTCACGATGCAAGCAACGCAACCTGCTTCCACAAGTGCACGGAGACTAAGGCAGCCACATAAGCTCTCCAAGAGACAAACTGCTCACAATTGGCAGCGCGGAGCCAGCTGGCTGTCGCAACGGCTCAGTCCGCGGGCTACAATGCACGTCATTGTTTTATTGGCTGCCGCAGACTGCCTGCCTAGTGCGTTACAGCCCTACTAAAGTACCGACTCTGCCGCCTTCATCTGTCTCTGCACCTATCAATACGTCTTCCCCTCCCACTGCTAACGTGGCACAAGAAATCTACGTAGGCAGCCAATGATGAGAAAGCAGCCAGCAAAAACTCTCAATCTTCGAAACATTTCTTACACTGCTATCCCTATCGGATATGAGTGTCTCCTTCGTATAATTACGCAATTCGTGGTTGTAGTGTTAAAAAATGAGTGAACCAATCAAGAACTCAGTGGTTCCTAACGATTAACATCACCAGACTTTCAATCTAAAGTCTGCTGAAATGTTTATGGAATGCTGCTGGACGTCCAGAGTCACCCAAAGTGTTTTAGGATTAACTCTGAGTGAGCTTGGCGTTAGAATATGGAATATTTGTTCGATCCAACATCCGTCCATGCAGTTACGTACAGCTTTGAGATTGAAAAATGTCGGAAGAGACATTGGGTTCGAGTGTATAACAGAGTTGGTAATATTGCAGAACAGCTGCAAACTGTTTATCGTGAAAGTGTCAAAAGGTGATTGTACAACGTTTTTTGCCTTTCTACACCAATTGCAACTATCGCAGCAAAGTCTTACCAACGATTTAAAAACAAGTAGTTCACCTCTATTGCTTTTCATGACTAAGGGAGGCTTACAACAAATTTCAGACATATAATAGCCAAAGAAATGTCAAAGAAATCGGGTCACGAGTTTCGAGTGACATTATGATGTAAAAATAAGACTTTATTGGGAATGTGATTTGAGAAATGAATTTAAAGTGGAATCGCAACGAATTATTTGCGAAAGATTACAGCTAAATTAAGGATTTCTCAATTTTTGCTGAAGAAGATTATGTGCTGAAAGTCAAACCTCAAAGTCATTATTAAAGATGCATTCAGGAATACATTGCATGTGTAGAAAGTATTTTCTTTAGTGTCACAACGGTAAATCTCCGTAAAGCAAATAAAGTTCCTGATGAGACATTTCGAAAAAAAGAGTTGTTCTGGAAAAAAATTTAAAAGAAACAAAAAGTCCATTCGTTTAATAAATGAAAAAAATTGGGGCTATAAAAGCAGTTGAATTTCAAATTTATTATCCTTAACACTTTTTATTCGCAGATGACGAATACGTGTTTTTATTTGTGTAAGTGCATACTGTTTCGAATAATATTTGTTATTCACGAATAATGAACAGTAATTTATGTCTGTATTTGTTATTCGTCGCATACATTTCGCCTAAGTCTGGTGCTAAGCGAAGCGCATCGTGCATGCGCACACTGTAAACTCGCAACCTCTGTGCAAGTGAATGCAGTTGCTGAAATCAGCTCACGCGGCCGTTATTGGCATGGGTAATCTTCGGCGACTTTCACCAACGTTCGCAAAGCGTGTTAGCACTTTCACTGTCACACCATAATTGCGTTCGGGCCACGTGGATAGGCTACGTGGTTGCTCTAATGTGTATTCAAGGCAACAAAATGAAGTGTACCCTCTGGACCAATGGGATTGAAGCTCCCCCCTACTTGTTCCCCAGCATTTTCATCAGACTAGGGATGGAGCCTTTGTGTACCACTAGGTGCTATGGACGTGGTGGCAACTCAATATGCTCTTCATGCAAAATGGTTGTATATTCCAGATCTGTTCAAAATGTTTCAAAGGGCTCTGAGCACTATGGGACTTAACCTCTAAGGCCATCAGTCTCCTAGAACTTAGAACTACTTAAACTTAACTAACATAAGGACATCAGACACATCCATGCCCGAGGCAGGATTCGAACCTGCGACCGTAGCCGTCGCGCGGTTCCAGACTGTAGCGCCTAGAACCGCTCGTCCACCCCGGCCGGCCCAGGTCTGTTTCCAAGACACATGGCCTCACCGGAATCCTCGACCAAATATAGGACCTTCTCCTTCAATCTGGCACTTTCCCTTTGGACATCTATCGGAAACCTCCAGTCGGTAGATTGATGCATGACTTGCCCATAGAGGATGTTTCCATCCCACTTAGAGATTTTACTGAAATTGTCAGATAGCTTGTACTCCCTCATTCATGGTTTATTCACCCTGTCGTTCGTGTGTACGCTCTGGCAAAGCCCCCCCCCCTCCCCCCGCCACTAATCCCACATTCGAAGAACAGCAGCCGGCCGCAGTGGCCGAGCGGTTCTAGGCGCTACAGTCTGGAACCGCGCGACCGCTACGGCCTCAGGTTCGAATCGTGCCCCGGACATGGGTGTGTGGTCTCGTTATGTTAGTTAGGTTTAAGTAGTTCTAAGTCTAGGGGACTGATGACCTCAGATGTTAAGTTCCATAGTGCTCAGAGCCATTTGAATCATTTGAATCCAGTTCACGCAATATTAGTTCGAGGCGATTTTAACCTACCGAGTATAGACTAGGATGTCTTTGGATTTATTGCAGTGGTACAGACAGACAGTCTTGCGAAGTACTTTTGAACATGTTTTCCGAAAGCTGTTTTGACCAGCTAGTTCGGCAGCCCACACGCAATGGAAATATCATAAACCTTGTAGCTACAAACATAGTAGACCCTATCGATGCCGTCAGTATAGCTATGACGATTACTGATCGTGATGTCATCATAGCGACTGTGGTTACTAAAGTTAATAAATTTGTCAAGAAGGCTAGGAGAGAGTTTCTGCTAGGGAGAGCAGATAAGCAGTTATTAGCTCGCTTAGTCAGTGAACTTACATCATTTAGTTCCAATATGACGGACGTAGAGGAGTAATGGGAAAAGTTTAAACAGATTATAAATCGTGCTCGGTAGGAGTATGTGCCTAGTAATTGGATAACGGGTGGAGAAAACCCGCCGTGTTTTAACAACTAAATTCGGTAAATACTGAGGAAGCAAAGGCTTTTGCACTTTCGGTTCAAAGGAGAGCGCGTAATGACGACAGGCAAAGTTTACTAGGGATTCGTGCGTCTATAAAAAGATCTGTGCACGAAGCATGCAACAGCTACAACCGGCATACTTAAGTAAAAGTATAATATAATTAATATAAGATATAATATAATTAATATAATATAATTAAAAATATAAATCTCTAGGTTCAGATGAAAATCCAGTTCATTTTACAAAGGGTGCCCTGCAGCAAATGCCCCTTACTTAGCTTGCATTTTTCACGAATCTCTCTCCCATCGCAAATTCCCAAGAGACTAGAAAAAAGCACAGATGTCACCCGTGTATAGGGGGTTTCACAATTCATGTTACACTCTTCTAGGGGTTGTAGAGTGGACTTAGTACATCAAGTTTTACATAGAAACCCATGTATGCAAACGGTTCATTTACATGTACATGGAAAACAAGATGTACAGATTTCACCCCTATTTACTGTGATATTACAACAGCTGTTCGATATGACGACCACGATGTTCGGTGCACACAGTGTATGTGCCCAGTTCGCATTAACTCTGCCCAACATGCGTGGTGTATGGTTAATCACTTCTGCCGCAGCCATGATCCGTGCAACCATATCGTCCTCCGACTGGCCAGGAGTCTCATAAACATGACTCTTCATGCGTCCAGAGGGGCCAAATGTGGTATCTCAGTGGGCAAGCATATGGTCCATCTCGATCGATCAACTTGTCCGCATAGATTACGTTCAGAATGTTTCGGACGCGAACTGCAAAATGTAGCACTGCGCCTTCATGCTGGAACCACAATTCGTGCCGGAAGTTCAATGTCACATCTTCCAAAAACTTAGCCAGCAATTGTTGCAGAAATGTGAAGTACATGGCACCCATTTGGTGGAGAGGAAGGATATGGCTCAGTCGCACGACCATCGCAGATACCTGCCCAGTTATTGATGCCGAAGGAGGGCTCAAATCTTCGTGTACACGTGGAAATTTTGGAAATTTGTGGTAAGTTCCTATGGGACCAAACTGCTGAGGTCATCAGTCCCTAGGCTTAAACACTACTTAATATAACTTAAACTAACTTACGCTAAGGACAACACACACACCCATGCCGGACCTCCGATGGGGGCAGCCGCGCGAACCGTGGCAAGGCGCCATAGACCGAGCGGCTACCCCGCGCGGCCGGAATTCTAACCCAGGTCTCCTGCTTACTAGGCAGATGCTCTGACCTCTTTATTTGTATTTTTTTTTCATGAATACGCTGTTCCCCTTTTTATACTGCTTTATTTTTTTATTTACTATTTTTGTTAATACAACAAAAGGAGCAACGAGTGTCACTCCTTGTCACTAGCGGGTATCAAAAGAAAGCAGTCATCTGTATTACATTCCCAGCCGTACGCGGTGATGCATTATAAATCTTGCGTCCAGCTGGCTAAACTTTATCATCCCCGCTAATGGGGGGGGGGGGGCATCTCTATTTTGGGTGCCGTCCATTTATCGGAATTTATGGGAATATTGTGTGATTCGTTGTAATCGTTTATCATCATTCGTAGGACTCTTAAAGTGTCCAGCCACATCTGTCGCCAACAGCAGGCGGCCAGTCGTCTTCTCTATGAGCAGCAACATGCATAAACTGTGTACATTATCGTCTTTAAATGTTCGATACCACGAGTCGTCTCATTCATGGTACATTCCAGCTGTCGGTCGGATTGTGAAATACGCTTCCTGAGGAGTTGGAAGAGTAATTTCTGTATTTCCTATGACAAAGGATGAGCTCATGTTGTTCTTGCGGATATCTCGAGTAATCCATCACAGATAATACATCTCGCGAAAACATGTACTGCGCCTTGTGTCCAGAGATCCAGTTGACCGTATACGTCTTATGTTTGAAAAAGAACTTTGTGTCCGTTGCCAACTTCGAATCATCGCTCGCAGATAAAGTGCCAAAGCTTTTATGCGCACGTTCGTGTGGTCGAGGGCGCCGGTCTGGAACGGTAAGGTTAAAGTGTCATACTTGATATTAGATAACATTCCAGTACTGACAGAGTACCCAAAGGCAGTCATGAGGTGGTCCGGGATACCCTTCGGTATTGGCAGGATCTGCGCTAAGTGTGGCAGTCATGACGCGAGATGAACGTTGGTTCATAATGGTTCAAATGGCTCTGAGCACTATGGGACTTAACATCTGAGGTCATCAGTCCCCTAGAACTTAGAACTACACTGCTGGCCACCGTAAATGCAACACCCTGAAGGAAGCATCCGAATCAAGTGAAATTTACACCATGAGTTAGCAGCGATGAGATATGCAACTGATTAGAATTTCAGCGCAGACGCACATCACACGCGCCTGTGGCGCCACCTCATAGCGCCATTTAAGGCTTGGCGATTTCGACGAGTGTACGTTGGGCACGTGTGTTTACCTTGTGGTTGTTTCACAAGACGATCAGTTATGCCTCGTAGACAACAGCGAACATCTTTTGATCAAGTATCCGAGTTCGACAGAGGAAGGATAGTGGCTTACCGAGATTGTGGATTATCATACAGAGAAATCGCTAGTCGTGTTGGACGAAACCAAACAACTGTAATGCGGATATGTGACCGTTGGATGCAGGAGGGTACGACGGACCGACGTGGTCGATCTCATTCACCTCGGTGCACCACTGCACGTGCTGATAGGCAAATTGTGCGCTTGGCAGTGACGGATCGCTCAGTGACATCCCGAACCATAGCACAGCACATTCCGTCTGTAACGCATCATCCAGTATCTGCGCGTACCATTCGACACCGTTTACAGCAGAGTGGTCTGTCCGCAAGACGTCCATTGCATCGTCTACCATTGACGCAGAACCACAGGCGTCTCCGTCGCCAATGGTGTGATGACAGACGGATGTGGACGGCAGAATGGAATGACGTTGTCTTTACTGACGAGGCACGCTTCTGTCTGCAGCACCACGATGGTCGGATTCGAGTGTGGAGACACCGTGGAGAGAGGATGCTGGACAGCTGCATTATGCACCGCCACACTGGTCTTGCACCGGGTATTATGGTATGGGGTGGTATTGGATATTACTCTCGCACGCCTCTAGTACGCATTGCCGGTACTTTAAATAGCCGGCGCTACATATCCGAGGTGCTGGAGCCAGTTGTCCTTCCTTACCTTCAGGGCTCGGCCACAGCCATATTTCAACAGGATAATGCGCGACCACACGTGGCACGCATTGTCCAAAGGTTCTTCGTCAATAACCAGATTGAATTGCTTCCCTGGCCGGCTCGCTCTCCGGATCTTTCGCCGATAGAAAACATGTGGTTCATGGTTGCTCAACGAGTGACCCAGATTACATCCCCAGCTGCCACACCAGATGATCTTTGGCAACGTGTGGAAGCTGCTTGGGCTGCTGTACCCCAGGAACACATCCAACGTCTCTTTGACTTAATGCGGAGACGTGTGGCAGCGGTGATCTCCAACAATGGCGGCTACTCTGGCTACTGATTCTGGCAGGAACCACATGTCACAGACGTCTGTAAACGTAATCATTTGATACTTGGTCAACATGTTATCTACAAAATAAATTTTGTTGTGCTACCTCTTGTCTTTCTTGGTGTTGCATTTACGGTGGCCAGCAGTGTATTTAAACCTAACTAACCTAAGGACATCACACACATCTATGCCCCAGGCAGGATTCGAACCTGCGACCGTAGCGGTCGCGCGGTTCCAGACTGAAGCGCCTAGAACCGCTCGGCCACAGCGGCATGCTGTGAACGTTGGTTTACGCTACACGTTGGAGCATGTCGAGGGCTCTCAATGGATTGTTGCGCATGGACAATCGAACATTCTGAAGCAGACGCCGATAATTCGCCGCCGCCGTCCGCGGTGGCCGTGCGGTTCTAGGTGCTGCAGTCCGGAACCGCGGGACTGCTACGGTCGCAGGTTCGAATCCTGCCTCGGGCATGGATGTGTGTGATGTCCTTATGTTGGTTAGGTTTAAGTAGTTCTAAGTTCTAGGGGACTGATGACCTAAGATGTTAAGTCCCATAGTGCTCAGAGCCATTTGAACCAATTTATGAATTCGCCGCCGCTGACCTCCTCAAAGAATGAGTAAATGTGAGCCCTAGGCACCGCAGCGCTTTCACCGTCTGAAACAGTCATGACACGTCTTCCAGACCTCGTCCAATGTGTAGTATTCTGGCTTTCGCCTTGGTAATGACGTTACCTGCCATTATCCCTTAGTACTGAGATGTCGGACAGCCTGACGCACTTCATATCCTGAGCGGACGGGGAGTTTCAGATTGTCCGCATAGGCACGACATACGAATGAGATCTCATGTAGCTTTATTCCAATGAGTCAGCGTCGCATAACATGCTTCAGCGGCTCGAGTACCATCGCAAAAAGCAGAACTGAAAGCAGGCACCATTGTTGGACTGAGGTTAATGTGAACTGAGCCTTTTCCCGACCGTTTATCATCACCTCTGATGTAGCCTCACTGAACAGTCTGGTAACTATCGAGATGAAGATAGGTGGAACCTCCATTCGGCTCATAGCTGACGATAAAAAATCATGTTTTACCCTGTCGAATGTACGATCAAAGCCCACCGATATTAGAGCTGCTCACGTTCGACAGGTTTACGCAAGGGTCAGACGTCTTGGTATTCACTTAAAGCTGAGTGGATGTTGCTTCGCATCCCTATGCATGCCTGATAAGGAGGGATAGTCCTCGATACGGCCAATTTAAGATGACATGCTAGGAGTCGTGCAAAGATTTTGTAGTCGTTGTTTAGCACGATGAGCGGCAGATACTGATTCGCAATACGACTCCCCTCTGACTTTGGAATGGGAAGAATAAAGCACGTCACAAAATAAGGTGGCACGCGCATGTCAGGTCGCATCAGCTCGCTGTACATCGACACCCGTTGTGGCATCATTTCCGCTAATTCCCGATAAAATTCTAAAGTTATACCATCCTGCCCTGAGGATTGTGGTTCTCCTTTCTTAAGAGCTCGCATTATTTAATATTCTGTGAATGTCGCCATTAATGCAGCACTATCCATCTCAGTCAGTCTCTTTGTTAACTGTTGCAACATGTCCTCCCCCACCCCGTGCTACGTCGGTGCTCCAGCAAAGAGGTGGCAGAAATGCTCCAAAAATCCAGCCACAGTGTCCTTTCGTGTCACCAGTTGACGACCCTCTGAATCATGGAGCACTATGACTAATGATCGGCGGTAACGTTTGTGTTCTTGTGACACAGCAACGCTCTCTAGACACCTTGCCCGGATCGGGATGCCTATCAATCGACGTTGCGTGATCGGTAGGATGCGTGCCTTGACACAATGAACTTTTGCATGAAGTTTTGGAGACGGGTCCCGAAATGACAGTCCCTTATCCGTCTCGTCTTATCCCGACCGTATTGTATAAGAGCTCTTCGTATCATCGGTTTAGCACATACTAACCGAAAACGGGACGAATGTCCCCATTTTGTATGCCTAAGTCCGAGTATCCGTCATTTTCGCACAATGGTGAATGGGCGAAAACCTACGAAGTCGGCGGTCTCATTACACGTTCTCAGAAGGTTGCCCATCCAACGTCGTCCCGCGGCATTAGTTGTCCTGAGTTGTGGAAAAGTGATGCAAGTCTCCACCAAGGGGAGCAGCCACATCGGTAATACCTTCGTCCTAAGCAGCCCTTTCGGTACCAGCGAGGGTCTCCACCGTGTCGACGACTGTACTGGTATCTAGTGTTCATGAACTTTCCGCAGCATCATCGTCCACTGCTGAAGGGAAAATGGACGCCTGAGGCTGTGGCTGTTGGCCCATGTCAGACAAATCCATATTGCCAGAGTAATCAGGTATCTCAGGATCAGGAGGGGGCGATTCCCCAGGGTCGAAGCGGCGCTTCTTGCGATGCTTCGGGAGCCTTGTTTACGCGCCCTGATCTTGACCTCCGGTGCTGTCGGATACTGTAGCTTCTGTTGCACCGCCCTTGCCACGTCGCCTGTGGATCCCTCCACTTCAGTTTCCATGCCTTTTTTGTGTGGTTTTCCTCGTGATCTATCACCTGCAGCGTCTGGGGCTAGAGTGGAGTAGGAGCCATTTCATCTTCATTGTGACCCAATAGCCCCTCCGTCATTTGCACTGTAGTTTCGAATATACGCTCCGACGTCGGCGTCACCTCCTCACGGCGCGCCGACACGTACTTCAGCAGTAGTGACGTGAGCGTGGACTTCGTCTCCGAACGAGTCTCCTCTTCATGCACTCAGATCAAAGATGTTCTTCACCATCACATCCAGAGCATGTCCGGGGTTGGCCTTCGTAGATGGCTCTACAAATGCCTTTGCTTAAATAGGAAGGCACATGTTTTGTAAGGGCGCACCTGACGGACACCGTTGAGCACTGGACACGTTCTAAAACTCGCCCAACGTTCGGCTGTATGAATAATTACTCTGCCGTATGGATGGAGTGATTTAATTATCAGTGATTCAGGTACTTCGAAGGGCAGCTCTAAGGCTCGAATTGTGCACACGCCGAGGCCTGTATGTGTCACTAACACATCGCTAATATGACCATCAGAGTGTCGGACTGTATTTCTCGTTTGGCGGCATCTACAATCGTAGCTCATGCAGCATCGTCTACCATTTGACATGAACAGTGCTGCTCACAATTGATAAATGAATTCCATTGAGCTCCGTATAATTAATATGCACCTATCCCTCAAGAAAAGTTCGATTTTGGATGCTTTCGGTCTTATGCACTCATTAGAGAACGTAAACTGTACCGTGGTTTTTTTGAAACGTATGTGACATTGCTATCAGCTGATCAAGTAACACACGCGAGTACTGATGGCGTAAATACTGCCTCTTCCTCGAGCGCTTCGGAGCCGGAACGTAAACAGGTCCTAGCTGCTCTGCTGCCAAAGGCAGACTGCCTCCGGACCTGTCCGAAAGAGCAACCACCACATACATGTATACACTACTGGCCATTAAAATTGCTACACCACGAAGATGACGTGCTATAGACACGAAATTTAACCTACAGGAAGAAGATGCTGTGATATGCAAATAATTAGCTTTTCAGAGCATTCGCACAAGGTTTGCGCCTGTGGCGACACCTACAACGTGCTGACATGAGGAAAGTTTCCAACCGATTTCTCATACACAATCAGCAGTTGACGGGCGTTTCCTGGTGAAACGTTGTTGTGATGACTCGTGTAAGGAGGAGAAATGCGTACCATCACGTTTCCGACTTTGATATAGGTCGGATTGTAGCCTATCGCGATTGCGGTTTATCGTAACGCGACATTGCTGTTCGCGTTGGCGGAGATCCAATGACCGTTAGCAGAATATGGAACTGGTGGGTTCAGGAGGGTAATAGGGAACACCGTGCTGGATCCCAACGGCCTCGTATCACTAGCAGTCGAGATGACAGGCATCTTATCCGCATGGCTGAAACGGATCGTGCAGCCGTGTCTCGATCCCTGAGTCAAAAGATGGGGACCATCTGCACGAACAGTTCGACGACGTTTGCAGCAGCATGGACTATCAGCTCGGAGACCATGGCTGCGGTTACCCTTGACGTTGCATCACAGACAGGAGCGCCTGCGATGGTGTACTCAACGACGAACCTGGGTGCACGAATGGCAAAACGTCATTTTTTCGGATGAATCCAGGTTCTGTTTACAGCATCATGATGGTCGCATCCGTGTTCGGCGACATCGCGGTGAACGCACATTGGAAGCGTGTATTCGTCATCTCCATACTGGCGTATCATCCGGCGTGATGGTATGGGGTGCCATTGGTTACATGTCTCGGTCACCTCTTGTTTGTATTGACGGCACTTTGAACAGTAGACGTTACATTTCAGATGTGTTATGACCCGTGCCTCTACCCTTCATTCGATCCCTGCGAAACCCTACATGTTGCAGGTCCCGTACGGGCCTTTCTGGATACAGAAAATGTTCGACTGCTGCCCTGGCCAGCATATTCTCCAGATCTCTCACCAATTGAAAACGTCTGGTCAATGGTGGCCAAGCAACTGGCTCGTCACATTATGGCAGTCACTACTCTTTATGAACTGTGGTATCGTGTTGAAGCTGCATGGGCAGCTGTACCTGTACACGCCATCCAAGCTCTGTTTGTCTCGATGCCCAGACGTATCAAGGCCGTTATTACGGTCAGAGGTGGTTGTTGTGGGTACTGATTTCTCAGGATCTAAGCACCCAAATTGCGTGAAAATGTAATCACATGTCAGTTCTAGTATAATATATTTGTCCAATAAATACCCGTTTATCATCTGCATTTCTTCTTGGTGTAGCAATTTTAATGGCCAGTAGTGTATGTTTCTGATAACGACTACCTTGTGCCTGTTGCAGTCATTTAACTACAACGTGAATACATTGCCCGTTTTCTGCTGTATTTATCTCCTCATCCCTAATATTGAGTGGGGTAAATGATTTCATATTTGTTATTGTTCATATGAAATCTAAACTGATCTCGTAGCATGGTATTCTGTGGGCCCATATGTATTTGTTAGTACTTACGAATACGTGTGTGAACTGCTCGGTTTAAATGCACTGCAAGTATATTGCACGTATTTTACGTTTTGTTACCAATCGCTTTTCGTAACTGCCGCGCGGAGTGGCAAGGCGGTTTGAGGCGTGTCACAGACTGCGCTGCCACTCCCGCCCGAGGTTCCAGTTCTCCCTCGGCCATGGGTGTGTGTGTTACTCTTAGCATAAATTCGTTTAAGTAGTGTGTAAGTATAGGGGCCGATGATCTAAGCAGTTTGCTCCCTTAGGAATTCACACACATTTGAACATTTTTCGTAACTCGCATTTAATGGAGGCCACCGAAATTTTCATTGACTTTTGCTAAAATGTTCTGTTTTCAGTACATGTTAAGAATGTGTGAAAACATTTTACAGAAACTCTCTGGTAAAAGGAAATTTTTTTTGTCTTACTTATAGCTTTATACGTAAGCTTCTTGATGATGTGCCCATCAGTAACTGATTGAACGAGAAATGCTGTGGGTTTGGAACAGCATAAGTGAAGACAGTGTACTTTTATTTTTGTACCAAGGATGTACTTTTTCATAAGCTTTTGACCTTACTGTTCCTCACTTAATAAACTACGGTTTCAGAATTCTCTCACAATTGCCTCTGCTCATGTTATTGAGGTGATATTGTGCAAACTCCGTTCTGTTTTGGCAAAAGAAGCGAATTTTAAGATGGCAACAAGACAAATGACGGTTTTACTCAAAATTCGCCCCTCATGACACTGCTCCAAAAGTTGCAAATAGTTAACAAGCCAGCCGAAAATAAATCACTGATTTGTTGCATTTTCAGCGGAATTTTTTCTACATAGTAACCAAAGCCAAAAAAGCTTAATATACCGCACTACAGCCTACAGAAGAGTTAAAAAACATAATGAGAAGATAACAAACAATAAAAACAGGCGACCCACGCCCGGGTTCCCGGTTTCGATTCCCGGTGGGGTCAGGGATTTTCTCTGCCTCGTGATGACTGGGTGTTGTGTGATGTCCTTAGGTTAGTTAGGTTTAAGTAGTTCTAGGTTCTAGGGTACTGATGACCATAGATGTTAAGTCCCATAGTGCTCAGAGCCATTTGAACCATTTTTGTACACATTTTAGTAAGACACTACGCAAAACTCAAAAAGTTTGCAACGAAAATTAGGGGTCGCTATGATTTTGCGTTTGGTGCGTATTACACCATATGTTGCTGCGTATGAAATTTAGCTAACATGCTAAATTTTTGTTTAGACTTGGGAGGAGATCTCTATCTGCCTCCGATCTCGAGAAAATGGATCCCATGTAGCGAGCTCACTTCCGATCTCACGCCCGCGAGAATGAAATACTCGCAACATCTCTCGTATCTCCTAAACCGCTCGAGACGTCGAAACGAAAGTTTGGCGAATGATAGCACACAAGGAGGAGAGTGTTTTGCCAATTATTAAACACACGGAACTTTCTTATCTATGGCGGTATATCACTACTTTATACTTCTTTTTTTTTATTTATTTCAATCCAGTGACTGTAATTTTTTAAGAGTTATCGACAGCTAGCGAAACAAGAACTTCCTAGTATGAAAATAAACATGAAATTTCTTCTTTTATGTTACTGCAAACCGATACTATGAGGTTTTTCGAAAGCTATTGAGCTCTGTAATTGCCAATTACTTGTTTAATGAGGTCCTACATTTCGGAATTCTGTCTCAATAGCTGCTGTGAGATGAGTTTGGCAAATTACATTGTGACAAAGGAAGTACAATTAAAGCAGTCACCAAGAGGAATGTGGCCTTTACTCATAAATGGTGATGCTTCTTCGAATGAGAAAAGGTTAACAACTCACACAAAAACAGATTGGCAATTCTGTTGGAATTTTGGTGGAATCCCCATGACCCATCGTATTTTTAACACTGAGCGACTGGAATGGAAACTTACCAAAGGATTTTATTCCTTCTCGTGATCTGAGCAGTATTAAAATAATGACGAGCGTTCCTTCAGGCGGAATGATAGGCACATGCCAGATACTGTTTACTCACCTAGGGCTTGCCAAACTGACAATGCGTGATCGCGAATAAAATAGTTGTTATTGAGAAAAATAAACAGTTGATCTGTCGCACAACAAAATGGTCAGTGTATTGTCAGCAGCGAAGGATAATGCGCGGGATGGAATGCACAAGCTAGCCATGTGTGCCTTGTGAGATGGAGTTCGAAAAACATTGTCATGAAAGTAGATCTGCCGTTGTCAGTAGCACATTTCAACAAATTAAATATGTCTAATCATAACACTCTTTTAGGATATTCCTACATTCGTAATAATACCGACCATTTTCTTCATTTGTGTAGCCTGTTGTTGTATAATTAGTTTATTAATGCTGATAATGTTCATGCAACAATTGAAATGCTTTTTCTCATCAAGGCGAACCAATTAAAACATTGTTATTTGAGACTGCTTTTCGACTGTTTCTAGCTTGCAGTGGAAATATGTTGTTCACATGCATGTAGTACAGTGTGTCGTATTACATTATTACATACATATCAGAGTAATCACAGTGAAACTTCTATACATCAGATCTTGGACGCTTTTTACCAGAAGCACAAAGGGATCACACCTGTGGAGATTATCCCTTTCTAAATTTTTGTAAGAGATCGTACAGATACGCTAGCTTACTAGGCAGCGAGAAGATAACCTTGCATTACTTTCCTGCCTTGATTCTTAATCACATGATTTTATAATATTCCTTGCTTCCTTATTCACTACCCTCTGTCCCTTCTTGCGATCTGAAAACATCGCGGAGGCATATGGTGCAATTCCAGCGGCCAATGGCTCATCAGTTACTGAAGTATACATTTCTCTTGACAGAAGAAAACCAAAACAAAACTATGCAGGTATAAATAACAGAAAAGTATAACGTGCTAACGAAGAAAGCTGGAGCGTTTAAATGGCGAAAAACGAAACACTACCCAAAGGCAATAAAATTCAGTACACAGTAAGGCAAAATTTATCGTATTGGCAATACTACCACTGCTGATATGCGCCGTTCCAATGTGAGCATATGGCAGGGCTACTTTCCCGCTCCCCTCCTCAAAAATGGTTCAAATGGCTCTGAGTACTATGGGACTTAACAACTATGGTCATCAGTCCCCTAGAACTTAGAACTACTTAAACCTAACTAACCTAAGTACAGAACACAACACCCACTCAGCACGAGACAGAGAAAATCCCTGACCCCGTCGGGAATCGAACCCGGGATCGTGGGCGTGGGAAGCGAGAACGCTACCGCACGACCACGAGCTGCGGACTGCTCTCCTCAAATTTCCCACGATGCTAGCGAGGCAAGCGCGACGCGCGACGCGCGGCGCGAGAAACTGTGCCTCAGGCTAGGCGCAAATTGAGACGCGTATAGGGCGTGTGGCGCGCCGCAACGCAGCGCGCGTTTTTGTAACATCGCAGGTTCAAATGGGACCGCGCAAATTGCGACGCGACGCGACTGGGACGCGACACACGCCTGCGCCAGGTCGCGCAGCGTTGTGGTTGAGGCACAGTTTCTCGCGCCGCGCGTCGCGCTTGCCTCGCTAGCATCGTGGGCGGGGAGTCGAAAAGTAGCCCGACCATATGTTCACATCCGAACGGCGCATATCAGCAGTGGTAGTATTGCCAATATGATAAATTTTGCCTTACTGTGTACTGAATTTTATTGCCTTTGGGTAGTGTTTCGTTTTTCGCCATTTAAACGCTCCAGCTTTCTTCGTTAGCACGTTATACTTTTCTGTTATTTATACCTGCATAGTTTTGTTTTGGTTTTCTTCTGTCAAGAGAAATGTATGCTTCAGTAACTGATGAGCCATTGGCCGCTGGAATTGCACCATATGCCTCCGCGATGTTTTCAGATCGCAAGAAGGGACAGAGGGTAGTGAATAAGGAAGCAAGGAATATTATAAAATCATGTGATTAAGAATCAAGGCAGGAAAGTAATGCAAGGTTATCTTCTCGCTGCCTAGTAAGCTAGCGTATCTGTACGATCTCTTACAAAAATTTAGAAAGGGATAATCTCCACAGGTGTGATCCCTTTGTGCTTCTGGTAAAAAGCGTCCAAGATCTGATGTATAGAAGTTTCACTGTGATTACTCTGATATGTATGTAATAATGTAATACGACACACTGTACTACATGCATGTGAACAACATATTTCCACTGCAAGCTGGAAACAGTCGAAAAGCAGTCTCAAATAACAATGTTTTAATTGGTTCGCCTTGATGAGAAAAAGCATTTCAATTGTTGCATGAACATTATCAGCATTAATAAACTAATTATACAACAACAGGCTACACAAATGAAGAAAATGGTCGGTATTATTACGAATGTAGGAATATCCTAAAAGAGTGTTATGATTAGACATATTTAATTTGTTGAAATGTGCTACTGACAACGGCAGATCTACTTTCATGACAATGTTTTTCGAACTCCATCTCACAAGGCACACATGGCTAGCTTGTGCATTCCATCCCGCGCATTATCCTTCGCTGCTGACAATACACTGACCATTTTGTTGTGCGACAGATCAACTGTTTATTTTTCTCAATAACAACTATTTTATTCGCGATCACGCATTGTCAGTTTGGCAAGCCCTAGGTGAGTAAACAGTATCTGGCATGTGCCTATCATTCCGCCTGAAGGAACGCTCGTCATTATTTTAATACTGCTCAGATCACGAGAAGGAATAAAATCCTTTGGTAAGTTTCCATTCCAGTCGCTCAGTGTTAAAAATACGATGGGTCATGGGGATTCCACCAAAATTCCAACAGAATTGCCAATCTGTTTTTGTGTGAGTTGTTAACCTTTTCTCATTCGAAGAAGCATCACCATTTATGAGTAAAGGCCACATTCCTCTTGGTGACTGCTTTAATTGTACTTCCTTTGTCACAATGTAATTTGCCAAACTCATCTCACAGCAGCTATTGAGACAGAATTCCGAAATGTAGGACCTCATTAAACAAGTAATTGGCAATTACAGAGCTCAATAGCTTTCGAAAAACCTCATAGTATCGGTTTGCAGTAACATAAAAGAAGAAATTTCATGTTTATTTTCATACTAGGAAGTTCTTGTTTCGCTAGCTGTCGATAACTCTTAAAAAATTACAGTCACTGGATTGAAATAAATAAAAAAAAAGAAGTATAAAGTAGTGATATACCGTCATAGATAAGAAAGTTCCGTGTGTTTAATAATTGGCAAAACACTCTCCTCCTTGTGTGCTATCATTCGCCAAACTTTCGTTTCGATGTCTCTAGCGGTTTAGGAGATATGAGAGATATTGCAAGTAGAGACATCCTCCCAAGTCTAAACAAAAATTCAGCATGTTAGCTAAATTTCATACGCAGCAACATATGGTGTAATACGCACCAAACGCAAAATCATAGCGACCCTTAATTTTCGTTCCAAACTTTTTGAGTTTTGCGTAGTGTCTTACTAAAATGTGTACAAAAATGGTTCAAATGGCTCTGAGCACTATGCGACTTAACTTCTGAGGCCATCAGTCGCCTAGAACTTAGAACTAATTAAACCTAACTAACATAAGGACATCACACACATCCATGCCCGAGGCAGGATTCGAACCTGCGACCGTAGCGGTCGCTCGGCTCCAGACTGTAGCGCCTAGAACCGCACGGCAAAATGTGTACATCACAATAAGAATGGTCATTAGCGAGGTGATGGGCACTTCGTCACGAAGCTGAGATAGAACGCTACAAGTAAGGCAAAAATCATATATTTTCAGAGAATAGTTTCTGTAAAATCGTTTGAGAAAGATAAGAGGCAGCGCGCTTCGGTTCAGTCAGCGCAGAGCGTCGCCAGTCGGCGCGTGCGAAGTATGGTGTACGCGTCGCAATATGCGCTGGACCCGCGCGACCCGTGCAGCACGTGCGTGTCGCGCTGTGGTGTCGTGTCACGTCACACGTGCTATACGCTTCTCAATTTGCGCCTAGCCTCAACCACAACGCCGCGCGACCTGGCGCAGGCGCGTGTCGCGTCCCAGTCGCGTCGCGTCGCAATTTGCGCGGTCCCATTTGAACCTGTGATGTTACAAAAACGCGCGCTGCGCTGCGTCGCGGCACACGCGCTATACGCGTCTCAATTTGCGCCTAGCCTTAGTCGCGTAGTATTTGTTTTGCCCGCGACGTCAGTGTGCCATCGTAGTCCCATGCGCGTGAGTGTTACGAATTAGCTTTGAGTATAGGCACCCGTAAACGATCAAACGTGTTTGTTAAATTGGCCCTTGTCTTGCTGTGGATTTGTCAAACAAGACCGTACGCGTACAAACAGTTTGTCAGTTTAACCTCACTTCGAAGCAGATGCTGTTCCTGTTCGTGAGTATCTTGACAGTGGTGAGAGTGACCACAAATGGAAACAAAGTAGTTCTGGCATTTACTTCGGCACACAGTTTAAAGAAGAAGAAGAAGAAGAAGAAGAACAAACAAAACGCCGGTCCAGGGAATGGTTTAAAGTGAGAGAGAGATATACCCCTAAAAGTCTGGTAAAGGAAATATTCATCTCAGAACCCGATGATTACATCAACTTTCTTCGAATGGACAATGACACCCTTAAAGATTTGTTAAGACTCTCGTAAAAGAGGAAACTTCTTTGTTTAATTTGCTCTTTTATCAAACAAGTCCGTACATGTACCAACAAAGCAGACGCTTTTCGTGTACTCTGTATTTTGACACTATATAGCGGAAATGGCTACAAATGCAGATAAAATATTTCTAACATTGACTCTGGCACTTTTCTCGAAGAAGGAAATAAGACGCTAGTAAAGGGAATGTTTTAAAAAGAGAGAGAAATGTGCCCATGAAACGCTGTTAAAGGAAATGTTACACTCAGAACCTGATGACTGCATCAAGTTTCTGCACATGGATGGTGAAACTTTTAAAAACTTTTGTAGAATTACTTCGTCATCACAATGAAAAAGAAGACTTTATCATGTGAAAATTTATTCCCTTCCAGTTGATCCTCTAATGACAATTCATTAAAATACCACAACGAGGAAACATCGTCAGTGGAAGAACCGGAAACCTTCGACTTCTTTATTTCATTGCACTCGCCTAGAATATTGGTTTTCATCTTAACCTCTTCCTGCGCAATAAATGGCTGGGAGAAACGCGACACCGCTACGATTTTGGTAATTACCAGTGCTATTTTCTTTTTACCCTTGACCATAGTTTACATAGTTGTGGAAGCGCGGGATACGGTGAGATAAACTGAAAAAAATCTACTTTTCACGAAACATATGCGGCGAAACACCGACACAAACGACGTCCAACTCTTCTCAACCTTTCCGTTAGTTAAAATTTCTCGCAAACACATCAAACACTATCTATGCTTGGCAAACATGTCAAACAGCAACGTACACGGTTAAATATATGGCAAACATAGTAACGTTCGACAAATTGCTTGTGTACGGGGGCCTTAAAGTTATAGCCGGCCGCGGTGACCGTGCGGTTCTAGGCGCTGCAGTCCGGAACCGCGGGACTGCTACGGTCGCAGGTTCGTATCCTGCTTCGTGCATGGATGTGTGTGATGTCTTTAGGTTAGTTAGGTTTAAGTAGTTCTAACTTCTAGGGGACTGATGACCTAAGACGTTAAGTCCCATAGTGCTCAGAGACATTTGAACTTTTTTTTAACCTTAAAGTTATAAATTGATGTAGCGTGGAAACACGTTCAGCTAGGGCACTGATTTGGGTGTCATTGTAAAGAGCTTGCAAAACACTACTAGGACCCATAGTGAGACAATAACAATGTTCGTCGGAATATAAGTGGAGACTGGTATTAAATTGATAACTACAAAACAATGAAAGATGTCGTCTCATATGACTAGTAAATGTGTTAGGAGTTATAGAAAAAGCAAGTCATAAGAAATCTCGCGTCGAAATGAATCCAAAGAATCCAACAAGTCCAATGGCGAGCGAATGTGAGAGTTACGGCAACGTAGAAAAGGAAATCAAAAAATGGCGCAAAGCTAACGCACCTGGTCATCGGGCATACAGCGGTCAGCGACGGTCCAAACGTCTGCGGTCATGTGCAAGCGTCGTTGGAAGGCGATACAGAAAATAGTGATAAAATAGACGCAAATGACAACGTAACAGCGCCAGACGTGTGTGTATCGCGACCACCGCTACATGCGATAAACCTGTAATTTGTCTATTCTATAAACATTGTACTACACTTGTAACCACTGTATTAAAGAGACTGGTAATTAAATTACGTATTAACACGAAACACTTGGCTTAATTGTAACCCTACATTTCCACGAAAGATCAAAGGGCGCGGACACGAACTGCACTAACAAAATGTTTTTCTTTTTTGTGCTCTTACAATGTTATTGTCGTTTAGGAAAAGTGATTTACTTTAGTACCTACCTCAGCGTTCATACTTACCAGTGGGTTCTGCTCTTCATTGGTAAAATGCAGTATTAATTACTTTCAGTACTTGAATAAGCTATGGGCGGGATGAGAATTGCTCCTGTATACTTTAGGTGTAGAATGTCTGACGGCGTTGATATACACCTATCAGAATTTCAGGACGACTGTTCGACACGCTGGAGGAGTACCAGTAACAATTTACCAAACTATAGTGCTATAGCAAGGACCCTGTTGGACTAGTATTGCAGTACGTTAAATTGAGCATAAAAATCTATATTTTTCTACAAAGGAGCATTTACTAATTTGAAAAATTTTCAGGCTTTATATACTGTTGCAGTACCGGTATTACAGCTTTATTTGTGCGTTGTATGAAACTGGCTCGTAGAGAAACAGTGTTCGTTGCAGGATGGCATAAAAAACTTTTTCCTTCTAGACCTTTACTGGCATCTAGAAGACATAATACCACACTTGTTTTGTTGTTTTGTCGTAATATGTGACAGTTTGTGGAAGGGAGTTTTAACAGCTTACTGCAGGTCTGCACAGATGAGGAAATGAAGAGGAGATTTAAATTCGGATAGATGACTTGGTCTCTTACTCAGCTAGCTGATTAGAATCTCCTGAGTGAGGCGGGCAGTCCTTTGATAGCGACGGCGCATGCCTCTCGCTCGCTTACAAGCCACTCCCTAATTTCCCTAATGGTGTGTAAGCACTTAGGTAAATTCAAGGACGTGGTGACGGTCCAAGTTTCATATGTAAAGGTCGCACCGCAACGAGAGTAGATCGAATCTCGGATAGATTGGCTGCCTGGCCAGAAGGCAGGATTTTGAACTGACATAAAACGACCGGATTTATGCATAGGGCGGGGGGGACCTGGTCGTGAAGCGCCGAGTGGAGAGTTCGGAGAGACCTCGATCGGCTCTCGTTACTTCGGTGGACTAAATCCATTGTTGAGTTCAGTCGCCGGGCGATTTTTCATATTGCTGGTCGCAACTGCTCTAAAGTTGTGTTTCGCATCGATTCCTGTACAAGTTGACTTAATACAGCATATTAGCTATTATTTCTAGATAAATATTTATATTAATGATTTCATATTAAAATACATTTATTTCTTTTCTTCCTTTTCTTTTAAGAGACTGCGTACACCTCATATGTTTCCTTGTTATTCTAATGTGAAAATGACTGCTCCGTTTCCCTCCTATGTAACCAATTCCCACTCAAATCACACAATCATTTAAGTCGATCCCGTTCCTTCCCTCACTTACATATACTTTCCTTTTTCACAGCAGAAACATAACTGTAAGCAGAAAAATAACTTTTAAGTGCAGACTCCGTAATATGTTTCTTTTTCAGTAATTGCGTCCTTGATTTAAATTTTTATAATATGGGATCTTAATTTCGTAGGGCAACAAAAGTATGTATGAAAACTAAAACAGTGAAGACACGATTACCGGTCTAATTGTGTCGTAAGTCATTCGCATAATCGAAAATCTGGATAGCTGAAAGTATGGAGAAAAGCGAATTGTGTATTATTGACTCTAGAAAGATAACCTACGTCCTATGGTTACCTTTTAGGCACGTTGTCATATGGGTGTCTTTATAGGCTCAATTCATGATGTAAGATGTTATTAAAAACAACAAAAAGAAATTGAACTTACTAAAATCAACAGAAATCAATGCTTAGAGACACATTTTGGTATGTACGTACATGTGTGCTTAAAATTACTAAAATATCCCAATCATAATCATGAAATACCTAACAAACATCACGTAGGACAGCCACTGTAGTTTAATTTTGTTTAAAATATTTGGTAATTGTCATTCGACGTAAGCAATTTTTTTTCTCTTCATTGTTACTGCATCACGATTTCGTATTAATTGTAATCAACTCACGGCATCACACTGTTTGTTTTTTGAAAGGTTTGAAGGCTCTTTCCAGGGCTTGAAATGCTTCCACGTGAGATGGTCCTGCATCATTTTCTACGTCTACTTTTTCTTATGTTTCATCTTCTTGTATTTCCTTCTGTTCGTTTGCCAGGAATATGTTTTCAACAATTTCATCGTACGGCATGATCTGAAAACGTTGACCGTTACTAGCACAAGTGAGACACTCAAGTCGTTGGGATCACATGGGTGGCATATTTGGATGTTGGTCATTAACTCCTTTCTATCCTCCAACACAGAATCATCTGTAGCGGTTACTGAATTTTAGTGCTCGCGTTTTAATATTCTGCTTCGCGCTTTGTTCAGAGTCTTCCTCTCAGTCAAAACCCACGCATCTACAACCATGCAACAACACTCCTTTAAATTAATTTGCTTGAAAAAGATAAAATGACTTCTACGTTATCTTCATCAACAGATAACAATCCACGTAAAATTTGTTTTCTATAAAACCGTTTTAATGAGTTAGTAACACTTTGATCCATTTGATTTAGCAAGGATGGTACATTAGGAGACGAACATTTTACTGTAAACATTCCATTCTTCTCTCCAATGGTTCAGCCGAGGGATGGGTTGGCGCATATTCCAGTAAAAGATTTCTTTTTTACCAGTTTCGTTTTGATTTTTTTTTTTTTTTTACTTCAGAGCTAAACGTGTTGTCATACCAGTCAATGAATATATCGGTGTTCACCCATGCGCACATTTCTGGTTTTTATAAATTGATGGAAACCTGTTTTTTTAAGCAACTGAAGTTTATGGGTCCCGTTAGTCTTTGCGCAAACTAATATTGTTACTCGTTCTTCAATAATTTTACTTCCTGAAGCTGAGAAGCTAAAGATTTTGACGGTAAGGGTTTCCAGTACAATCCTGTTTAATCAGCATTGTAAACGAAGTCCAACTCATAGCCATTTTCGTCCAGTTCTTTTTTAAAACCATCTTTAAAAGAATATGCTGCATCTACATCAGCTGACGTTTTTCCACCTTGTATTTCCAATTCGCTAGTTCCACGACGAGATATAAATCTTTGCAGCCATCTGTTGCATGCCACGAACGATTCATCGCCATCCATTTTTTTTATTTAACTGTGGCATCTCTTCACAGCGCAAAGGGCCGATGTTTATTCCCGTCTTCACGATGAAGTTTGCAGTTGTACTTCAAAACTACATCGGTATTCTTCTTAAAATCGCTTATCGTAGACGTACTTGCACCATACTTATCGGCTAACCTAACGACCAGTTTTTCCCTTTTTAATAAACTGATGTTTTTCATCCTTAGGCGATAACACCATTCTCTTGCGCTTTTAAAGCACATACGCGACACGGAGGAATGGCGGAGCGAAGCTGTTGCCAACTGTCTTAACTCAAACAAATGAAACGATCTATGAGGGGAATAATAAATATCAAAGACAATTTCGATCAATCGTCATGAGAGAAATATTAATTCACCTCATTAATTCACGTCCACTGCTCCTCAGATGTACTCTGTGTGACGTCGTGAGGCGAGAACAGCTGACACAGCTTTGTGAAGACGTGAAGTTCAATTTTTCTTGAAACGACATTGAAACCGCTTGCAATAGTTACCATTTATTGCGATTTGAACTGCATTGTAAGTAAAAATTTAACACACAACAAAATTAACTTCCAGCACAAACCGAAATCATTATATTTGGCCGGCCAGTGTGCCCGAGCGATTCTAGGCGCTTCAGCCTGGAACGACGTGGTCGTTACGGTCGCAGGTTCGAATCCTGCCTCGGGCATGGATGTGTGTTAAAGTAGTCCTAAGTTCTAGGGGACTGATGTCCTCAGATGTTAAGTCCCATAGTTCTCAGAGCCATTTGAACCATTTTTTTGAGCCATTTGAGCCATTATATTTGCTTGGCAACAGCTTCTGCTCAATGGAATTTTTAAAAATGTGTAAGGTGTGTGTGTGTGTGTGTGTGTGTGTGTGTGTGTGTGTGTGTGTGTGTGTGGATGGGGGTGTGGATGTGTTTGACGATAGTTAAGTGTAATCACTGCGTGTAAAAAAGAATTAATGGTAGAAAAGGCTAATGTAAAAGGCTATCGTAAAAATGGTCAGTAAATTGTCATAATGTTCGTTGTTAACGGGCATTACGAGAGTAAACTAACACGTTCGGTATCACAGCGAGAGATCGCATTTATAATCCACTGAACAAGTAAACAATTGGCCATTATCTGCGAATAACTCCAGGGAATCTGACGGATAACATCGTAAACCACCGATATCTCGACAAGT
Organism: Schistocerca nitens; assembly: GCF_023898315.1. Taxonomy (NCBI): domain Eukaryota; kingdom Metazoa; phylum Arthropoda; class Insecta; order Orthoptera; family Acrididae; genus Schistocerca; species Schistocerca nitens. The sequence continues at coordinate 836,249,034 of NC_064616.1, read as the reverse complement.
AACAGTTACTGACATTTTAGGGCCTTATCCTGTTCGTGCCTTGAAAATGAGAGAGATTTACAACATAGTGGTAGAAGCTTAATTTCTCCTTGGGCAATATGTTGAACATTATAGTCTGCATAATTAAAAGGATACAAAGTCCTAATCAAAAAGGCTAGGAAATGCTCATTATTATGTATGCAACTGATATGTTGATTAACACATTTTTTAAACCACAAGTCTTTAAAACTAAGAAATATTATTACTTTGTTTCAAAGTATATGTCGTAATACCATCATCACTTCTATTTGAGTCTGCTTCCGAATAATGTGGTTCAAATGGTTCAAATGGCTCTGAGCACTATGGGACTCAACATCTTAGGTCATAAGTCCCCTAGAACTTAGAACTACTTAAACCTAACTAACCTAAGGACATCACACACACCCATGCCAGAGGCAGGATTCGAACCTGCGACCGTAGCAGCCCCGCGGTTCCGGACTGCAGCGCCAGAACCGCACGGCCACCGCGGCCGGCCGAATAATGTGATTATAAATTTACGATGATTGGTTCAAGGCTTATATCCATCATCACTTCCCTGTCAAATTCTTCTTTCTGTGGGATGTTGTCTGTTGCCTCATTTTCTATTGCCTCATGCACAAGCGATTCACTGAATGTTATATTGAATGTTTCGTTTCTTTTCTCCCACATAGGCTTAAAAAACTTTCCCCAAATTAATTCCATGGGGCTACAATGACAGTGACACGTCGGTAAACGCAAAACTATGTGATCCCATTCACGACCAAGGAAGTCAAGTTTGTACATTGTCACGTGACTTGTACAATATAAATTAACGAGCCGCAGAAGATAGGCACCAGTCTGGTTTATACGGTGCTTAACATTTTTATTTTGAAGCCGGGGAAAAATATTCGCTTTTCTGGTGTTTGTACTTGATGATTTCTCTATAACAGTTGAAGTATAACTGGTAAAGACCGGTTTCGAAGCAAGGTATGACAAGAATTGTGAATCATGTCACGTAACTGACAGTGTTCATTGCCGAATGGTAATCACTGCTGTTTTTCTTGTGCGTAAATACAAGTTTATTCTCAGAAATAAAATCAGAAGAAGTGTCAGCATGCAGAATAATAATTATCCGAGAACCTATCCGTATGAGAACTTTAAAACCGCCGGTATTATCATTCATTTTCCAGCAGATCTTCTTGGAATAATTCTAATTGACCAACGTTTTGTCAAAGCAATACACTGCTGAACTACCTCCTTTTCTTGTATCGTGAATCTTTATATGGGATATACACTCCTGGAAATTGAAATAAGAACACCGTGAATTCATTGTCCCAGGAAGGGGAAACTTTATTGACACATTCCTGGGGTCAGATACATCACATGATCACACTGACAGAACCACAGGCACATAGACACAGGCAACAGAGCATGCACAATGTCGGCACTAGTACAGTGTATATCCACCTTTCGCAGCAATGCAGGCTGCTATTCTCCCATGGAGACGATCGTAGAGGTGCTGGATGTAGTCCTGTGGAACGGCTTGCCATGCCATTTCCACCTGGCGCCTCAGTTGGACCAGCGTTCGTGCTGGACGTGCAGACCGCGTGAGACGACGCTTCATCCAGTCCCAAACATGCTCAATGGGGGACAGATCCGGAGATCTTGCTGGCCAGGGTAGTTGACTTACACCTTCTAGAGCACGTTGGGTGGCACGGGATACATGCGGACGTGCATTGTCCTGTTGGAACAGCAAGTTCCCTTGCCGGTCTAGGAATGGTAGAACGATGGGTTCGATGACGGTTTGGATGTACCGTGCACTATTCAGTGTCCCCTCGACGATCACCAGTGGTGTACGGCCAGTGTAGGAGATCGCTCCCCATACCATGATGCCGGGTGTTGGCGCTGTGTGCCTCGGTCGTATGCAGTCCTGATTGTGGCGCTCACCTGCACGGCGCCAAACACGCATACGACCATCATTGGCACCAAGGCAGAAGCGACTCTCATCGCTGAAGACGACACGTCTCCATTCGTCCCTCCATTCACGCCTGTCGCGACACCACTGGAGGCGGGCTGCACGATGTTGGGGCGTGAGCGGAAGACGGCCTAACGGTGTGCGGGACCGTAGCCCAGCTTCATGGAGACGGTTGCGAATGGTCCTCGCCGATACCCCAGGAGCAACAGTGTCCCTAATTTGCTGGGAAGTGGCGGTGCGGTCCCCTACGGCACTGCGTAGGATCCTACGGTCTTGGCGTGCATCCGTGCGTCGCTGCGGTCCGGTCCCAGGTCGACGGGCACGTGCACCTTCCGCCGACCACTGGCGACAACATCGATGTACTGTGGAGACCTCACGCCCCACGTGTTGAGCAATTCGGCGGTACGTCCACCCGGCCTCCCGCATGCCCACTATACGCCCTCGCTCAAAGTCCGTCAACTGCACATACGGTTCACGTCCACGCTGTCGCGGCATGCTACCTGTGTTAAAGACTGCTATGGAGCTCCGTATGCCACGGCAAACTGGCTGACACTGACGGCGGCGGTGCACAAATGCTGCGCAGCTAGCGCCATTCGACGGCCAACACCGCGGTTCCTGGTGTGTCCGCTGTGCCGTGCGTGTGATCATTGCTTGTACAGCCCTCTCGCAGTGTCCGGAGCAAGTATGGTGGGTCTGACACACCGGTGTCAATGTGTTCTTTTTTCCATTTCCAGGAGTGTAGTTCATGCTGCACCTAGGTCACTTCTTTGAACTAAAAACTCTCTTCTTAACATATCTGGAACCAATGTCCTTTAAAATTCTTTACCTTGACGAAGAGCTTATCATTGAAGCCTGCATAACTGTAAAACGTTTTTGTTATGTCGGGCATTCATCATTCACATGGAGCACTTTAAAACATCGTTGTTAAAACTATGAATTTGTGTTACAGGTTCCTTGCGATTTCGATGCTTTCTTGCTACGCGAAACCAACTGTTTCAATGGTTCCTACAGCTCTGACACTTTCCTTTACAATTCTCTTTACAGTTCTCTTGCCGCCACCGCATGGTTCTGGACGCCATTCTTGTGTTTTCCAATGTCAACAGTAGGAGACCTGCGTTTAAATTCACGTTTGAAAAAAGTTATAAATGCGGTAAATAATTCGCCTCGCCTGCTTGTGAAGCACTTCACGTTTATTGTCGTCACCTGAATTTTTTATTAATCGCACTTAAACATTTACAAGATACACATTCACAGCTATACTGCTGCAAGAAAAAAAAAGAGAAACAAAAAAATTTATAGTTGAACGAATAATTTGGTTGTCGCGAAGTGCGGCAGCAGTGCAGCATGTAGGAGCGAGATTGTCGATCTCTGGCTGTAACACTCTGCTAGCCGCTCGGAAAGAGAATGAATGTTATTGGCCGCCAGAGGCTAGTGGACGGAGAACGACTGAAAATTGGGCCGCCTTCTTACATGACGCGAACAGTAGACTACAAAGATACTTGGGCTCGGTTAACAATCCGGATAATCGCGGATCCGTGGTAACTAAGTCTGGATAATTGAGTATCAACTGTAATGTGAAAGACTAAAACGAATGAGTGATAGATGGTAGGGGGAAGTGGTCGAAAATTTTCTGACCTACGACGCCGCCGTCTCGAAATCCAGCCCTGGATGTAAGTAAAGAAATATGTTGTAGCCTATTTAATAGCTCCAGATACCGCCTTGAGAGATCGCATAGGGAGCAGCATGGTGCCGAACAGGTGGCCACCACATGTGAGAACCAAGGCATAGATAGCGTTGCTGCCCCATAAACAATTTGTTCGTGAACTTGCGACGTAACGCGCTCTTTCGCACATCGACGGCGGTTCTGCAACAAGAATTGTCCTCCTACCTCAATACTGCTGCAGATCTGCACACGCAACACCTGACTGCGGGTACTTAGGAGATCTCAGAAAAGCAGTGTTGAAGAAACTGAGATTTCATAACTACACGTCGGAGGCCGCTATAAGTACAAAAAACTGAAAATAGTCTTGCGAACTCTAAAGAATAAATCGGAAATGGGTTGCTGTTCAAATTTCTAAGTTCAAAAGTCCTTTTAAACTTGCATTAGGATTTTTTTAATGCTATTAAGCAAGATCATCAGCCCACATGTGTTCAAATCATTAAAGTTCCTGTTCACAATCCTCGTCACACTCAAACAGCCAGAACTTTTAATATCCAATTCCGAAATCATTTACGAAAGTAACGCAGTCAATAAACTGCTATTTACTTTTGCACTCGGCATTCAGTGGTTGTCCTTATATAAAGTTTTTTCCCGCATCTCGTGGTCGTGCGGTAGCGTTCTCGCTTCCCACGCCCGGGTTCCCGGGTTCGATTCCCGGCGGGGTCAGGGATTTTCTCTGCCTCGTGATGGCTGGGTGTTGTGTGCTGTCCTTAGGTTAGTTAGGTTTAAGTAGTTCTAAGTTCTAGGGGACTGATGACCATAGATGTTAAGTCCCATAGTGCTCAGAGCCATTTGAACCATTTTTTATAAAGTTTTTGCTCGCCATAAATACTCAGTAAATAAAATTTACTTAGTACCGCCACGCTTTTAGTTCAAAGTTTACACACGTGATTTTCTCCAGAACAAAATATCTCCTGACTCTTAAAATTTCACAAATAGTTAATGGTAAACACCTTTATCACTGTACCGAAACGCGGAAGTCACAATATCACTTCATTTTACACATAATGCGTTCAGACACTTTCAGCATGACTGGCTCCTTCGAAAGCTAGTCCACCACTTCCTTCTTCTGTCTCTGCCTCTACAAGCACCTCTATCTTATGCGTTAGGTGGCAAACCGTCTCACTTCTTATTGGCTGTACAGAATTATGGAAAATCAGAACTGACTTTCAGGGCGCGGCTCGCGTCAAAATCTAGCAAGAACTAACCACTGCTCTCAGCTCATTGACATCATTAAAATAAGCAACTCAAAACTCTCTTGTTAAACAAATAAAATGAAATAAACTTTAAGCTGTACTTTACGTCTGGAATTTAACTATATAGTCGCGAACGTTCTGGCTGTCTTTTACATATTCAAACATGCTTGGACATCCGTCATCCACTAGTAGGGATTCAACTGGTGGATTCGTTCCCACGATACAAAGCTGCAACACTTGCAAGTTCCTACAGAGAATTACAAACTGAAAATTTAATATTGGCTAATGTCCCACTTGCACTCACATAAGTACTCTCTTTCACACTCACCCTAACACAAAACATAAATATTACTTGAAATTCTTAAAGTTATTACTACAGCAAAATTACGAAAGGTTTTCTAAAATGAGAACTTTCCAAATTTGAATCTAAACACTGAAAGTGTTATCATATATTTTCAAATAGTCACAGTTGGTGAACTATATTGATTTAGTTTTTAAGTGTCGGATAATTACGATTTTTACTGACTTTTTTTTTTTTTAACTTCCAAATTATGACAGTTACTCACTTCAGATGTTGACAGATTGTTCCTTTACACAACAGAAGGTTATGTATCTAATATGAAGTTCCTCAGGCTATTTCTAGATCAGTTATTAATTTTTATAGTTCCAGAAAATGTAACTACTCTGTAAGCGCCTGTCCGCTACTTTCACATGCTGCAGTCACGCCATATGGTCATGACGCACGTCTACAGGTCATAGCTCGCCCGTTGCAGATCGTATCAAGATTCTGACTGCTTACACTGGAGCTCACATACATTCATACAAGAAAGCTTTAATAGACAAATTGGCGATCACGCCCTAGCTGCAACGCCACAAACTGATTGCAAACAAATGCAAATTTCTGGAATTGTGTTCCGCTAGGGTGCCATCAAGCTCTTATAAAGACGCAGTGAAGGCTCTGTATGAGAGTGGACTGAGAGCTACAGTGCACATATTTTAGTTGAATTTGGCCTAGATGGGGCTGTGAAGGCATATGGTTCATTGCTTTGAGGAATTAGAAAAACAAAGAACTGGAACTTTCAGTCCAGAACAAAAGTGCTTTATTGTGGAATTCGAATGAGAGACATAAGTGGCGGAACGACTTTGTGATTAGTGGAGCCAGAAGAGTTTTTGGGCACAAGAAAAACCAGACAAATATAGCTTCACAAGAAAACAATTACCGGCCCAATATAGCTTAAAAGCTGCTTAAGCCAACTATATTTGTGTACATTGCACACTCTATTCAGCCGAACTCCATTTCTGAATCTCTAGAAGTTGGAAGACTTCGAGCAACTAGTGTTTTGTGTACTAGCACTGAAAAGTTCAGCAGTTCAAAAAACATGTTCCCATGTTGAATGTCACCTTCATTTGTCGATTTTTCATTAGACAATTATTTCAGACACAAAAGTTTAAAACGAGCAAGAATAAGCAGAGTTTTGAGTCACTGGACATGAATATATTCATACCACCTACAAAAACAAAAAGTATATATACAGCCGCATCCTTATATATATTTAAATATACATAAATGGTTTCCCTTCAACCTGCCAGGGTAGCCGAGAGCGCTAACGCGCTGCTTCCTGGACTCGGGTAGGCACGCCAGCCCCGGATCGAATCCGCCTGGCGGATTAATGACGAGGGCCGGTGTGCCGGCCAGCCTGGATGTGGTTTTTAGGCGGTTTCCCACATCCCGCTAGGTGAATACCGGGCTGATCCCTACGTTCCGCCTCAGTTACAAGCGTCGCAGACATTTGAAACACGTTCGCACTATTTCACGATTTACACTAGATGCAGACAGCTGGGGTACACTGATTCCATCCCGGGAGGGGGGAGGGGGGAGGGGGGAGGCGGCGGCAGGAAGGGCATCCGGCCACCCCTAAAACTAACTTTGCCAAATCCGTTCTAACCGCGCCGACCCTGCGATCGCTGCGGGACTATGGCTTTAGCGAAAGAAAGAAATGGTTTCCCTTCAATACGTTTATTCATTGTGTTATAAATGTTCTTCCAATTTCTTTCACATAGTATGCAGGGTGCTTCTAATTAAACTTTCGCTACTTGAGAGGAAGGGCGCCCATACGATAGTTAGGAGAGCTGCAGGGGGTAGGGGCTAGAACTCGGGTATGCAGTATTTTTCATATTTTGGAAGACGAATGCGACTTGTTAGTACCGATAAAAAAGTTCCTGTTGCGACTCTGTTACAAACCTAGATAATACCGAATTTTAAATCATTTTCTTTAAAAAAAAAAGCGCAACACCACACTACATTTTCTTTCCCCTGAGAACTACGGGGGAGGGAATGCAGCCCACCCCTCTCCCCATGAGCCCGGGTATGGGCGCCCTTGCTGGAGAGGGCCGCCTAGAAAAACGAGTGATCGTAGGACAACGCAACTTCGTGGAAGCATTTGTAACAACATACGGAAGAAAAATAAGGAATACAGTGTGCTCCATCACTCCACAAAATGTTCCAGGACCACATCTTGTCAACTCCAAGCCTTGTACGAAACGTAACAGCCTAAGTCTACGCAAACGTCTGCATCACATGGCAAAAGGTGGTGAATAATGTGAAGTTCGTACGGATACCATTTCAAAATTGTTCGCAGCACTTTTCGAAAGGTGGACCATGGAATGCTCGGCTGGCAGCTTGTGCACGGCTTGTAGAACACACACTGCATCGAGCGTTCGCAGTCATGGAAACAGTAACTTCGTCAATAAATTGTGGCGCAATCTGCCGTTGGCCTTTCCTTCGAGAGTTCCCAAATCGCCAGTTAATTCCAACTTCCCAATCATGTTCTTCAACACCAATGAGGGAAGGGGACTTTTAAGTTTTCCTTTTCCGCGAAGACAGCAGCACTATTGCTGCTGTTCCGATGAAACAGCTTTACGAGTAAAAGCGCTTCTCACCGTTTCCAAACCTATGATGACTGTCTGCAACTGTAACGCATACTGATGCTTGTTTTTCAACCCTAAGTCGCCGCACCAATACTGGCAGCTAAAGGCAAGTCATGACAATAACACTAACACCACAAATCATTCAGTGCACAGTCTGAATATCATTCGTATAAAGGTCGGTACCAAAACGGTAAACAATTTCCCGTCTGCAAAAGGTCAAGTAGCGAAACTTTAATTAAAACCATCCTGTATAGTGACGTACGAGAATATAGCTGTATGTTGTACGGTAAGTTTGTACTACCGATATGTCCATAAATATTCACTTTAGTCACACGAATTAAGTCGTTACTGCGAAGTTTGAGTAGGTATTCTGATATATTGTAGGGACATGATATGCACTGGGAGTGGACAAAAATATGGAAACACAAAAAATACAACACATTACTATGCCAAATACGGTGTTCAAAACAGCTTCTGCCTACGAAGGTTTTCGCGACAGAGTCCTTGCATAAAAGTCCTCAGTTCACTTGCTGCGTCAAATTTAGATAAAATTCCAAACTTTCGATGATAGCCTCCATCAGTGCCGCCAGGAACTAAAACTGACTGTGGTGAACTGGCGAACTTTCCTCACTAAAACCCATAAAATGGTATCCAATTGGCTGGATTACGTCCTCATGGCATCTACAGAGGTGGCGCCCTCTACGTCCATAGATTTCGCTTGCGTTCACTATCTGGCGTTGCTTGCAGTGCCATTCATCGTATCAGAAGGTGAACTGCGAAAGGGCTGCTCTGTGTTTCTTCCTTGTCAAATGCACGCTTCCATACAGTGCTAAGTGCCTAGCCAGTGTATCTGTTGAACTTGTTTTCACACAGTATAATTTTATCTGCTTCTCTGATCACAGAGACGCAATAGGTCAACACGTGAGAAAGTATTCACTTTTGTTCAACAAAGCTGTGCTCTGCCACTAGTGACTCATCTGGATCCCTCCGTTCCACTCTATCCAATCCAAAGCCCACAACTGCCTCCATCTCCGTAAGGGGCTCCGGAAAGGCTCAAAATCATGAAAAGTTCAATTTTTACTTTTTTGCGTTTTCTGAATCTGCAGACTATTACCTTTTAATAGATATATAATTTATTCAATTCCGAAGACTACAACTATTTTTAAATTTTTTTTGAAATGTGTTCTACATGGGCGTGACCCACTGTGGCGCTGTTAAACTGCTGTCAAATGGTGTTATTATTAACGTCCGTGTTCATCAGGTACATTTTAGTGATGTGAGATAAAGTATGTGTTGTGGCTAACCTTTGATGGTTCAATATATATCGCTGGTGTGATTGTCGATTGTTTCATGTTTATTTACTCTGTCGTTATCTCGAAAATATTCGTAATTAATTCTGTTTCTTGAGTCTCTGTTCTGTTGAAGTATAATAATGAGTAAAAGTAAAGTTATTAGAAATCCTTTGAAGGCTTTTAAGAAAAGGAGAAATGTTGGAAAGCCAAAGGTATGTGTTATTACTGTAAACAATAAAGACGATGAAAATCCCCAACATAGCTTGTGTCCCAAAGAAGAAGACAGTTGGTGTAAATATAACAAAGGATTGCTAACTGGTGAAGTGCACACTCATAAGCATAGTCTGCCTCATGCAATAATGGAGGTGATAAAACCTATTTTCAGAGACTTAGCAGCACCTGAACTGTTGAAAAAGTGTATTCACGGAAAAACTCAAAACCCCAATGAAAGTGTAAATAGTGTTATATGGTCGAGAATCCCCAAGACTGTATTTGTTGGAATAGAAACACTTCACTTTGGTGTGTATGATGCTGTTGCAACTTTCAATGATGGCAACATTGTAAGGTGCAAGGTATTTAGAAATATGGGAATGAAGATAGGTTCTAACATGGTACGAGCGATGCTTGCTTTAGACAAGGAACGCCTTCGGGCTGCAGACAGAGCTGTAAAGAGTCTAGAAATACAAGCAAGAGTAAACAGGAGGAGGAACAAGAGGAAGCTGGAGGAGGAGTTTGCAGAGGATGAAGATAATCCATCCTATGTACCTGGAATGCACTAAAAAGCTAATCCAATCTTTGTCGCTCGATTCCCAAAACTTTTATTTTCTCATACTAATTACATGTTTTCTAAGGATCTTCCAAACATATTTGTTTCAAACTTTCAGTAAATGTTACACAGTACCTTCTGCATAATTTAACACAGCCTTTTTCCAAAAAACTGTATATTTTTGAATATATAAATAAAAAATTGCAAAAAAATGTGAATTTTGATTACAATTGAAAAAAAATCATCTTTAATAACTGAACTAAAATTTTGTAAAATTCCTGTGTTAAGTTGTAGCCCATATTCCAATAAATAATCTGTAAAAAGTTCAACTTCCTACCTCAAATACTTTGTGAGGAAAGATGTAATTTATAAGCGTTATTTTAACATTGCAAGTATAGGGCGTTCCGGAGCCCCTTAAACTCTTCTCTGGTCGGACATGGGGGTTGAAGCCCTCTACCATCCTCCACACCTACAAATCCTTAATCCATCCCATCCTCTGTTATGCCAGTCCCGCCTGGATATTCGCCCCCCCCCCCCCCCCCAAATTCTGTAAGTCCCTCCAGATCCTCAAGCACCGTGCACTCCACCTCGGCGTCTGTATACGCCTCCTGTCCCCAATGCGGATCCTCTATGACCTGATTCCTTTCCCCCATCGGCTCCTTTTCCTCAAACATATCTGCATCCTCTCCACCTCCTGCTGACTTGCTGACTTGATCCCCCCATTCCCTGGTCGCTCCTCTCCTCTCCAACCCCCCCACCCGCTGCCGCGCCTTCACCGTTGTGTCCCCCCTACCCTCCACCTCTACACCCTTCATCTCCTTTCAAAATGTGGCTTCTGTCAACTCCCCCTTCCAAATGATGCCCACTCCCCCTCCATTTATCTCTCCTATCAACTCTGTTCCTCACCTCCCCCTCCCTCCCTCTGTCCTTCTCCCAGGCTCCCTCTCCTCCTTCTATCCTGTTTTGTTTCCCCACCTAAACCCTCTCTTTGACTCCTTTCTCTCCCCTGAGTCCTGCCCTCCCCACCCCTTTCTCGCATCGGCCCTGCCCCCCCCCTTTTCTGTGTCCTCACCCTCCATCGGCTCACCCCTTTTTTCCCCTCATCTGACCGGGTCTTCCACCCCTCCGCATCTGCCTTAGACTGTGGTGTGTTATCTTCGTATCTAATGTATGGTGCAGTGTTTAAGTGAGCGTTCAGTGTTGTGCATCCCCTTTTTAAAGTGTTGCGAACAGAAACCATACTGTCAGTAGCCGTGCTTTTTATCTCCTGCGAACAGAAACTAGACTGTCGCCATGTTTTTTAATTGTGCCTGTCCACTTACTGTTTGTCTTCATTATCATCGACAACTCCGTATTTTTCTATTTTAACTTCCACAACTTTCCACCACTTTACAGTTTTTAAAAAGTCACCATTTTAATGCCTTTTTTACGTAGTTTGTTATCTTCTCATTATGTTTTTTTAACTCTTCTGTAGGTTGTAGAGCGGCGTATTAAGCTGCTGTCGAAATTCAATAAAGAAAAAAAATCACTAGTGATGTCTCAGACTGCCTGTATTCAAGGTGACGCCATTGCTCGATGCAACGATGGGCAGCTGACCATATGATGGAGGCGGAGGAGGACAGGAAGTAACGTTACTTTGACATATTGATCGAACAGAAATCAGATGGACGACTGGGACATTCTGTGTAAAGACAACCGACTCATACAGATCTGTATTGCAACCGACGTAGCTTTCAACATCTAGTTCAGAAGAGAGCTATGCTGAACATCTTTGTACACAGAGCCAGAACTATTTCGGACACTGACCACCTCGTTTCCAAGATAAAGCATCTAAAGACGGTGTTCAGAAGGAACGGTTATTCTGTCCGTGACATTAGATCATTGCTGTTGGCAAAACCAAGGCGCGACGCCATTCAAACCCACCAAGAGGACCAACATATTGTGCGGCTTCCATTCTGCGGTGCAACAACTAACAAGATAGGTAGAGTCCTACACAGGCTAGGAATCAAGCGATTCTTCCGGCCACCCAGGAAGATTAAAGAAATGTTGCGCCGGTTAAAGATAAGCTCGGCCTAAGAGTGCCGGGAATTTGTAACATTTCTCGAAAGTGTGAGAGTTATGTGGGCCAGTCTGTACGGGCGGTTGCCGACCGTTGCGTCGAGATTCAGCGTTACCTTAAACGCAGGTAGCTGGAGAAACAGCGGTGGCTTTTGTTTTTAATTGTTAGTTCACCCTCCTCGCCCCATGCGGGGTTCTGTGGTGAGAGAAGCAGTTGAAATTAGACTTTCTGAAAACAATAGAGACACCGGTTATGCACTTAGCAGTGCATGGCAGCGTGAACTTGACAAGGAAAAAAACACAGACAGTTACTTCCCGCAGTTCATTGCCTGATACGATGGATGACTCTGCAAGCAACGCTATATAGAGAGCGCAAGAGCAACCTATGGACGCAGAGGGCGCCACCTCTGTATGGGCCATCATGTCGTAATCCAACCAATTGGATGCCCTCTTGTGGGTATAAAAAGAGAACCTCGCCATTTCGTGACCATAAAGCCCACAATAGACTAAAACTACTAGAACTACTAAACGGCTGAACTTGAAGATTACACCTCCTGATCCAACCCATCCCCCGCTATGCAAATGTTGCATGGATCTCCGCCACGCCAAAGTTCTGTAAGTACCTTCAAATCCTCGAACGCCATGCACTTCGTCTCTCTTTCTGCATCCGTTTTCCTTCCCCCCACAAGCATCCTTTATCACCTTATCAAATTTTAACCTCTCCTCACCCACACTGAACACCTCCGTATCTCCTGTACTCTCCAGAAACTAGATCTCAATCACCCCATTGTCTCCCCTCTGATCACTATCCCTGGTATGCTGCCGCACCTCCACAAACACATCTCTCCATCCCTACAGCTGCAAAAACTCCATATCCACTCCCAACGCAACTTCAACCACCTCCCTCTCCCAGAGAATGAGATCTGCCCCGATATTTATCCCTCCCACCAAATTTAAATCTTCCCCATCTATACCACTCAACATCAGGGCTCTCCTCTCCATTCCCTCTCTGTCCATTCCCATCCCTTTCCTGTTGTAACCACTGCCCTACCCACACTAGACGCTTCTCCTCACTCTCTGTCTTTCCCATCAACTGTATTTCCCACTATCGACCTCAGCTTGCCGCGCGGCTAGAGGCGCCATGTCACGAATTGTTCCGCCCCTCCCCCCGGAGGTTCGAGTCCTCCCTCCGGTATGAGTGTGTGTGTTGTCCTCAGCGTAAGTTTAGTTTAAAGTAGTTAAGTTTAGTTTAAAGTAGTGTGTAAGTCGAGGGAGCAATGACCTGAGCAATTTGGTCCCTTAGGAATTCACACAATCATTTGAATCTCAGCTCCTACCTCTCAGCTCTATAGTTTTCCTATCTAACAGACCCCTGTCTCTCTACCCACGCCCTTAACCTTATGGAACATACTCTCTCCTCCAACAATACTTCTCATCCTAGTGCAGATCCTTTAGATTTTAAGTGAATGTGCAGTGCTTCAGTGTTTTTATTAGGAAAAGTTCACCTTCCTACGATGTGTTTGTAAAATGTATATATGTTCCTTTTTTTAACTGCGTATCTTTGATTTTTACTTTAAAATAAAAAACAGACCCAAATTTTGTTCGTATTTCTGATTACAAGTTTTTTTAATTCGCTTTACTGAAGATCGGGAAATTGTACCGCTGAGAGCCCACCCTCGCCCATATGGGGCAAGGGAATGAAATAACAATAAATGGAAAAAGAAAATAGTTCACAACAGTTAGTTTTAGTCCCTGATGATGATGATAGAGGGCATCATCGAAAGCTTGGAATTTTATTTAAATTTGACTCGGAAAATGAACCGAGAACTTTTTACGCAGCTTCCTGTCGTCTCGGAATGGATAAATATAGGTCCTATATGGGTTTTAAGGGAATCTTATACCATTCGTCCTGCAGTTAGTTAACGATGACGGAGGTGGATAGCTATCACATACCCTTCTCTCCAAAGTAGACTGCAAAGGCTAAATATTATTGAGATATGGTGACTGTGGCGGTCAGGGGAGATGTGACACTTCATAATGAGATTTTCACTCTGCAGCGGAGTGTGCGCTGATATGAAACTTCCTGGCAGATTAAAACTGTGTGCCCGACCGAGACTCGAACTCGGGACCTTTGCCTTTCGCGGGCAAGTGCTCTACCAACTGAGCTACCGAAGCACGACTCACGCCCGGTACTCACAGCTTTACTTCTGCCAGTACCTCGTCTCCTACCTTCCAAACTTTACAGAAGCTCTCCTGCAGAGTGAAAATCTCATTCTGGAAACATCCCCCAGGCTGTGGCTAAGCCATGTCTCCGCAATATCCATTCTTTCAGGAGTGCTAGTTCTGCTAGGTTCGCAGGAGAGCTTCTGTAAAGTTTGGAAGGTAGGAGACGAGGTACTGGCAGAAGTAAAGCTGTGAGTACCGGGCGTGAGTCGTGCTTCGGTAGCTCAGTTGGTAGAGCACTTGCCCGCGAAAGGCAAAGGTCCCGAGTTCGAGTCTCGGTCGGGCACACAGTTTTAATCTGCCAGGAAGTTTCGTGACACTTCATCTTCACATTCACAAAACCAGTCCTGGACTATGCGAGCTATGTGAACAGGGACCCTACCGTCTTGAAACACAGCATCACCTGTGTAGAACAAACATTGTACCATATAATGGATCTGATAGCCAAAAGAGTCACGTAACCCTTGCCACAATATGACTTTGCAGAGTAACCGTTGGGGCCATGGGATTACACAATATGGCTGCCCAAATCATCACTAATGATATGTAAACTCGGCTAGAAGTTGGAAATAGTGGTAAGCGAGACTCATCCGACCAAGTGACTTTCATCTATTGCTCCACAGTCCAGAATTTATACCTTCGGCACGCCATTCTCTTGTTACGGGCATTTGTATCACTGATGAGTGGTTTGGAATCCCAGCTGACTCTGCAGTTCCCTGCTTAGGGAGCCACCTGCACGTGGATTTGGTGCTAAGAAGGTTGTTACAGTTTGCGAGTGCGACATTCAGTTCTGCACTGATTTCTGCAGATTTCGTTCTCTTATTATTCGTAACAGTCCTCTTCAATCATCATCCGATATGATTACTCAATACCCAGTTTCTTCCACATTCTGATATAGCAGATGATGTTTTTCCACTTTCCCTGTGTGCGGTATAAGTCTTTGATATGGTGTCTCTTGAAACATCAAACCCTTCGGCTACCTTGGTTATCACGTGACAACAATATACGCGAGCGAGCGCGGGTTAAAACGTATGTTGTTAAACAACAAATAATGAGTTTTTTAAATTTTTTTTTAGCTGGTCATAAAGTACCACACCTTTTGGTAAGGCGCCTTATGGAAAATGTCTTGGTATTGCTAAGGTTAAAACCATGTACTGGATAGATACGTTCCCCTTACAACAGTTAAGGATTGGAGAGCCCACTGTGGTACACAGTCACCGTAAGGAGACTTCTGAAGGAAAACAGACTACTCCATAATAAAGTGTAAAACAAAGTGTACTGCTGACTGACACACATTTGGGTGTCAAAAGAACAATGTATGAAGCCTTAAATAACTACTGTAATGGAACAGAGTAGTAAGGGATAGGAATTAGAAAATTTTCATAAAGCTCTTTCACATTGCTACACGTGAACTGAAGTCATGACAGAGGCAGAGGTGGAAGCAGAAAGCAATCCACTATGTCACAAGTAGGTCAGGTCATTGACACATTACGACACCACCTTCCAAGTGAGGATACACATTTGGCAGACAGGACACTGCGTCAGAAAACCAAAGGAAGCAAGACAAACATATTCATTAGCTTGTACAACATGTTGCAAGAAACAACAGCACACAGTGAGAAACTGACACAACAGTCAACAGCCTTTTAAGCGAATATAGCAGGATAAGGAGGACACATGTGGTCATTACGAACTGAGCCATGTATCATAGTCTCACGCTAGCTCCCTTTAAGTACCCGAGGCTGCCAGCCCTCATCATAATTTGATCTCTGGATCCATGGCATTCACAGTAATGGCACTCAATTCCATGATAACGATACTATAGTGAATCTAAGCCCTAGATGCTTCAGGGCAGTCTGTGAACTAACTGAAGATGTACTAGAGATGATGACCTCCACCTGATGAACTTCATCCTGCTCGCTGTCTACCAACTAGTGATGGAGGAACTGATTCTCTTCTGACAACACCACATTGAAGGGTGCTGTCAGCACTGAAGCCAGCAACAGGGCCTCTTGTGGTCGACGTTTCTGTTCAACACTCAGGCATGTATAGGTGCTGAAACCTAGCAGAGGTAGGGAGGAGATCAACCGATCAGACAACTGCTGTCATGAGGTGTATTGCAGATCGGTTATTAAGAGCCATCATAGAATTCAGAGTGGGACTGAGGATACTCTAGCAGCCAGACCGAGACCACTTCACATACGGCAACAGCCACACCTGCTTGCAAGCAACCCACTGTGGTACCGGGATCACTAAATCTCACCAGAGCATGCAACTGCGGAGCTGACTGGACAGACGTCAGATACACTACTGGCCATTAAAATTGCTACACCAAGAAGAGATGCAGATGATAAACGGGTATTCGTTGGACAAATATATTATACTAGAACTGACATGTGATTACATTTTCACGCAATTTGGGTGAATAGATCCTGAGAAATCAGTACCCAGAACAACCACCTCTGGCCTTAATAACGGCCTTGATACGCCTGGGCATTGAGTCAAACAGAGCTTGGATGGCGTGTACAGATACAGCTGCCCATGCAGGTTCAACACGATACCACAGTTCATCAAGAGTAGTGACTGTGACGTGCCAGTTGCTCGGCCACCATTGACCAGACGTTTTCAGTTGGTGAGAGATTTGGAGAACGTGCTGGCCAGGGCAGCAGTTGAACATTATCTGTATCCAGAAAGGCCCGTACAGGAGCTGCAACATGCGGTCGTGCATTATCCTGCTGAGATGTAGGGTTTCTCGGGGATCGAATGAAGGGTAGAGCCACGGGTCGTAACACATCTGAAATGTAACGTCCACTGTTCAAAGTGCCGTCCATGCGAACAAGAGGTGACCGAGATGTGTAACCAATGGCACCCCATACCATCACGCCGGGTAATGCGCCAGTATGGCGATGACGAATACACGCTTCCAATGTGTGTTCACCGCGATGTCGACAAACACGGATGCGACCGTCATGATGCTGTAAACAGAACCTGGATTCATTCGAAAAAATGACGTTTTGACATTCGTGCACCCAGGTTCGTCATTGAGTACACCATCGCAGGCGCTCCTGTCTGTGATGCAGCGTCAAGGGTAACCGCAGTCATGGTCTCCGAGCTGATAGTCCATGATGCTGCAAACGGCATCGAACTGTTCGTGCAGATGGTTGTTGTCTTGCGAACGTCCCCATCTGTCGACTCAGGGATCGAGACGTGGTTACACGATCCGTTACAGCCATGCGGATAAGGTGCCTGTCACTCGACTGCTAGTGATACGAGGCCGTTGGGATCCAGCACGGCGTTCCGTATTACCCTTCTGAACCCACCGATTCCATATTCAGCTAACAGTCATTGGATCTCGACCAACGCGAGCAGCAATGTCGCGATACGATAAACCGCAATCGCGACAGGCTACAATCCGACCTTTATTAAAGTCGGAAACGTGATGGTACGCATTTCTCCTCCTTACAGTAGGCATTACAACAACGTTTCACCAGGCAACGCCCGTCAACTGCTGTTTGTGTATGAGAAATCGGTTGGAAACTTTCCTCACCTCAGCACGTTGTAGGTGTCGCCACCGGCGCCAACCTTGTGTCAATGCTCTGAAAAGCTAATCATTTGCATATTACAGCATCTTCTTCCTGTCGGTTAAATTTCGCGTCTGTAGCACGTCATCTTAGTGGTGTAGCAGTTTTAATGACCAGTAGTGTAGAATCCAACATGCAGCTGAATGAGATCCAACAGGCAGCTGAATGAGCAACAGTTGAGGCTGGTGTGGAAGGACGACAACTTATAAACTTCGAGACTAAACTGTAATAATGTTTTACTAGCTTTGTTGATGCTTTACAGGTTTCCAACAGCTATCCTGGCTTCACACAGAGTTGCCTTCGCTCGGCCCTCTGTACTGACAAAGCTGACCCTCCCCTCTACTGTTGTTCAAAAGCAATCGACAAATAAAAATTCCAAAGCCTGCGCACTTTTGTAGCTTACGTCACTAAAGTGTGTGCAGCTAATAAGCAGACGAGAAGAGTACTCTCCCAATACCTGCTTCTTGTTGCTCCTCATCAAAATTATGGCTCATTGAAAACATGGCTTGCTGAAAACAGTGTGTACAGTAGGTATGACTGAGCTTCGTTGTAAAATAAGGACACCGCTGCATAATGAAATTTTATCCTTCCTTTTATTTTCTTTTACTCGTATGTAAGTAACATGTCACAAACTGGTTTTCATTCTGATTCACCCCTTTCCTTTAAGAATGATAACTTCATAACTTCGTGACTGCCACTTCACAGCAGCCACCTCACAACGGTTCATTCAGAAACGACGTCTTTCAACTACTAGTATTAACTCACAGTTTAACGAATTCAAAAATCTGCAGTTCAGGCATCATAAAATACATTGATCTTTTACATCCAAAGAGTTTCATATACAATCAAATACGTTTTTCTACAAATGTGTTCAAAATAAATTATACAGAGGATTAATGACAATTTAAATTGTAATCACAACTCCAGTTTAAATTAGGATTAAATCTTGTGCCAGTTTTGTATACTGTTTACATTTATGAAAAAATATTAGAGTCAATTGTGTTATTAGATTTGCAATTTTGATTGCACTGGATCATTTCATGAATTTAATGTGAATATCATATCCTACAATATGTGATATAGAGCAGCACTGATTAGTTCCATTACACTAGCAGAGCAGAATACGTCGAAAGATCTTTCACAAAACCCGAAGAAATTCTGCTTGTATGTAAAGGCTGTTATTGGCACCAAAATTAGTGTCCAGTTATTCGTCGGACGAAATAGGAACTGATCTTGAGAGTAGCAAGAAAAATCAGAACTGCAAAACTCTGTTTCCAAATCAGTAATTAAAACTTCCGGACTAAGACGCCGGCGGTGAAAGCCTACACGCTATGATCTGTTTCCAAATGTTCATTAACAACAGAAAACTCGTTTAAGTATTGTCCCAGCGTAATTCTCATTCCATGGAAAAGTGGAATAGGTATTGATGTCAGTAGCATTGAGAAACAGTTGAAATTGGTAAAACTGAACAAACCTTAAGGGCACGATGGAATCCCTATCAGATTCTACTAGTAAACTCGGTAGTAGGAAAAAAGCACAGGTCACACCCGTCTACAAGGAGGGTAGCAGAAATTATTCAGAAAACTACTGTCAAATATCCGTAACGTCCATTTGTTGTGGAATCTTAGCACATATTCAGAACTCAAATGTAATGAGGCATCTCGAACAGAATTATCACCTCCATGCCAACCAATATGGATTCTGGAGACATGGATGTGAAACCCAGCTTGTACTTTTCTGACATGACATATATCATGGCAATCAGGTAGATGCAGTACATCTCAGTTTCCAAAAAGCATGTGATTCAGTACTGCAACTATATGCTTAGTATCAAAAAGTACGATCGTGTGGTGTGTGAAGCAAGATTTGTGATTACATAGAGGATTTTTTGGTACGGAGGATGCAGCAAGTCATTTTGTATCAAGAGTCATTGACAGATGTAGAGGTAACTTTGGGTGTGCCCCAGGGAAGTGTGTTGTATCCCTTGATGTTCGTTTTGTGTATTATTGAGCTTGTAGACAATATTGATTGTAAACTGAGACTTTTCACAGAAGACACAGACGTTTATAATGAAGTACAGTCTGAAAGAATCTGCACAAATATTACGTCAGATCTTGATAAGATTTCAACATGGTGCAGAGATTGACAACTTGCTTTAGAGATTCAGAAATTTAAAACTGTGCACTTCACAAAATGAAAAAGCATTGTATCCTGTAACTATAATATCAATGAGTCACAGTTAGAGTTGAGCAACTTAGACATACACCTGGGTGTAAAACTCTATAAGGACGTGAAATTGAATAATCACAGTTCTAAATGAAAACTCTAGGAACATACTACAAGCCCCTTTATATCACTCCCATAGGGATCTTGGGGACAAGATTAGATTAATTAGAGAAAGCACAGAGGCATGTAAACAGTTATTCTTCCCATGTTCTACACATTAAAGGAACGTGGAAAAACCCTCATAAACGGTACAATGGAATATTCCCTTGGCATACGCTTCACAGTAGGTTACGGAGTGTAGATTTAAATGTAGATGTGGCACTATGCTGCTGTCTAAAGTCAACAGCATACTGTAAAGCCATGTAACCATGTTGCAATTTATTACCAAATGTTACTGCACTTCTCTCCTCATTACTTATGTTACTGACAGACTGCATCTGTCTCTTCCATTTAGGAATTGATGGCACTTGTAGAATGCGTGGCACTGAAGACATCAATTTAGCTACATCTACAGTATATTTTGCAAGAGGGTTGTGAATATTTTTGTTAAAATGGGACTGATAATGTTCAAGTCTAGGGCAATATTCTGAAGTAATGTGTTGCTAGATTTATGTTGAAATATCTGAAGTTCCACAACTTGTAGTTGACCTATTTTTTTTGCGAAGGGAACCAATTTAAGACTCTGAAGCTCACTAGATGCTGAAAGAACTGTCCCTAAGATGATGCAATTGATACCCCTCATGTTGTGAAAAACATTCCAGCTACTGATAGTGGAAACAATTAAATCAACATTGTTGAATACATATTGACTGCATTTTTTCTACTCACATACAAGAACTGGGCAGGAAATACTGGGGAGGTATAGTCTGTCCATAAACTGAAAAGTGAGCAGCACTTGTGGTGATTGAAGCTGCCTTCCCTGAAGGATGCTAAAATTGCCAAACAGGACTACCAAGAACCAGCTGCCACTATCAGTATAGAAGAGTGTACAGAGATTCTGTGAATGTGTGTTTCTTACCTTAGTATTATTAGTAACTTATATCTGTGTTGCGTGTGGTGTTAATGCATTTAGTGGAGAATAAACATCCCCTAGCATGTCTATGCACTGAGTTACCAGTGACTCACAACGTGTGCAGTGAAAGGGTTGGTACAATTTTGTGAAACACACTGTAGTTGCTTCTTGTGGTATAGTGGGGTACAGTGAGTCGAGAACTGCCTACTCACTTTTCAGTTTGCAGACCTATGACGGAGAGAAATGAATGACCACAATCCGGCGGTTCACCTACTCCCACACTTCTACCCTCCACACTCCCTCTCCTCGGCCCCCTCTCCCCTTCCTCCATCATGCTACACCCACAGAACTCAATTAATCCTTTAATCCAGCTCTACTACACTTAGATGTGTTACATGCATTTAATATTTGTTCTTAATCAACTTCGTTTAGCAATAAACATTAATGTTATGCCATTAAAACAATATTTTCAGTAATCTGTGATCTTTCCATCCACTGGTCTTAGAGAAAAATGAATGGTACCTTTTTAAAGGAAATTTAATATAGTTTAATTTGTGCTGGGAAACATAACTTCACATGCCACTCCACCCCCATGCTTACACCTCTTCGGTTAGAATTTTCAGTAATTTTGTTCACAGCACTCGCTCCTACCACTGTACAAAAATTTGCAACTACATGAATTTTTCCCTTATTTTCCTTTGTTGACTGGTATAGCTGTGCAGCAATGGGAAACTGCTACAGTGTGTTGGGGAGTGACCTTGCCCAGGGTATGGTTGGCTTCATCCTGCAGGTCAACTATAATCGCCTGCAGCTGACTGGCATTAAAAGAAAACTGTTGTGATGGCTGACGTCTGGTGGCATAGTAACCATCAAGCAGCCATCTTCTCTACGTGCAGTAGCATACAAGTACAATGTGCCCAGGGTGTCCGCAGGGGAAACACGCCAGTGTGTTGTCATCTGTCTTCCAAATGTCTTTTCTCCCATGGAGTGTTGTTACACTTGGTGTAGCAGTTGGTTGTACCTGTATTGGTTAACTGCTGAGTTGTTGTCTGATAACTGCAGTACAATTTCTAGATGGCAGAGTCCATTCTTCTTGGCACATTCAAATGATGGTGTAGGTAGGTTGGTGCTAATGGTCGATACATCTCTTCCTCAACATTCTCTATTGCATCCTGACATAGTTAGTTAGTTAGTTACGTGTTCCATTGATCAATAGCACGGAAAACTGTTATGATGTGGAACGTGTCAAATGCACAAGAAATGCGCACAGGAAACAAGTTTCTATTTGTTTACATTATTCTGTTATGCTTAAATATTTCTATTATCTATCCCATTCCCTTAAATGGCACAACATGCATATATTATATCTCCAGATTTATTGACTCATATTCAAGAATTCATCTATGGCATAGAAGGAGTTGTCAAGGCGGTATGATTTCAATTTCTTTTTGAAACTATTACTGCTGTCTGTCAGACATTTTATTTCATCTGGTAATTTATCAAGAAGTTTTGTAGCAGCATATTTTACCTCTTTCTGTGCCAAAGACAGGTTAAGTAATGGATAGTGTAGGTCTTTTTTCTGGTATTGTAATCATGAATGTCGCTGTTGATTTTAAACTGGTCCATGCTGTTGAGAAAAAAATTCATTACTGAGTAAATGTACTGTGAAGCAGTTGTAAGAATTCCTAACCTTTTAAACAGATGCCTACAAGATGTGCGACTATGAACCCCACACATTATTCTAACTACTTTCTTTTGAGCAGTGAATACCTTTTGCCTAAGTGTTGAGTTGCCCCAGAATATTATTCCGTATGTCATCAGAGAGTGGAAGTATACAAAGTATGTTAGCTTACTAATTTCTGCATCCTCAAAATTGGCAATTATTCTGACTGCAAAAGTTGCTGAACCTAGTCGCTTAAGGAGATCCAAAATATGAATTTTGCAATTAAGATTCTCATCTATATGTACACCCAAAAACTTAGTATGCTCTACCCTGGCTACTGACTTCTTTTGATGTGTTATGTTTATTGAAGAAATTACAATTTGTGCAGTAGAAAATTGGATGTACTGTGTTTTTTTCAAAGTGCAGAGCAAGCCCATTCGTAGAAAACCAATTAATAACTTTTCCAAAGACCATATTTGTATAATTTTCTATCGGACTTTCTTTCAATGGTTTAATAATATGCTTGATCATCAGCAAACAGTGTCAGTTCAGCATCTTGTTTCACATAAGAAGGGAGGTCATTCACATATATCAATAACAGGAAGGGACCCATGATGGAACCTTGTGGAACACCTAATGTAATTGCACCATAGGTAGATGAAGTGGCAAACTCCTTTGAAACACTTGAAGCATATAAAGAGACTTTCTGCTTCCTGTTCTGTAGATATGACTTAAACCACTCATATGCTGTTCCATTTATACCATAGAATTGTAATTTCTCCAACATAATGTCATGGTTCACACAATCAAATGCTTTGGATAGGTCACAGAATATTCCTACTGGTGACATTTTACTATTTAAAGACTCTATTATGTGGACAGTGAAATTGTATATTGCTTTCTCGGTGGAACAGCATTTCTGAAATCCGAACTGTGATTTACTAAGTATCCCATTATTGATGAGATGGCTAACCACTCTTGAGTACATTACTTTCCCAAAGATTTTTGAAAATGCTGTAAGCAAGGATACTGGCCAGTAATTATTGTGGGTTGACATTAATGGCATCTATCTCTAGCTTACTCAGGCCAACAGTTCTGGTTGCCAAAGAATACTGTATCTCTTTTCGCAGTACCTGGCGTATGATACAGCTACGATAGGGACCACATTCTTCTTTCATCCAGTTCTTTTCTGTTACACTTCCTCGATGTGCTGGTACCATTTCATGAATTCATTGGTGGTTGTTACATCCTTTATCAAAAGGGCTTGGCACATGTGTTCTGCAATACCTTTCAGTAAGTGCGAGATTAGATCAGCTTCTGTCGTATTTCGATTCACAATATGGCATGAGACCACTGTCATTTCCCCGTGAATCTGAGCCCTGTTCTTTAATTGTTGTTCTGCTTAGAGGTCTTACAGATGATTGTCACCAAACATTTTCTTCAGTTCAGCCTGGAAATTATCCCATCTACTGAGCTTCTCTTCATCGTTATCGAACCACTGCTAAGCTCTATCACCCGAGTACAAGTATACGTTGACAAGGACCTCATGTCTCCCTGCCTGTTGTATTTGGTGACTTGGTTGAATCCTTTCAGCCTTTTTGTTGGGTCTTGACAATCACAGAGAACAAAGATGGATACTTGATGTGCAGCTGACATACTGCTGGTATGGATTCCATCTGTCTCCTGAATACACAGAGCATGGAAATGATTTACTGCTCATATTCCAGTTCCTTGTCAAGTAGGCGTTGGTTTAACATTTATAGAAAAGCATTTTTATTTGCTATCATCTGTATAAATTACATTTATTTCATTTGCTTTACGTCTGTGGTCAGAAATGTTTGGCTTTTTTGTCATCAGACTATCGGTTTCGGTCTATAATGACCATTTTCAGATCTGCAGCAAAATATGGGAAAACAGAAATACACCAGCAGACTGTCTACAGCTTAAACAATAAAATAGACCGTAATGAAAAGTACACTGACATACATGTACATTTGTGCGCTTTAAGTATGAAGACGCATACCTGTTCTATAAAAACATGTCCTACCGTACTGCAGCCATAGTGGCATCGTCAAATATATAACTAACAGCATATGCAAGAGTCATCTTGTCAGCAGCACCACTGTTCAAAAGAAACTGCTGTACAGTAGCCACAAGATGTTTGTGTTGCAAGTTCACCAGATGTCGCTACAGTAGGCATACACACATTCTTCAGTAATTAATTAAACAACTTAAAATAAACGGGGATATAAACGCTTAAGTCTGTAATGGGCTTATAAGGTATAAGAGGCATCACAGTAATAAAAAGCGATGAAATAAACCACGACAAAGTTAAGTACTTCAACAGAGGAAGAGTGAAGAGACAGTAAATGGCATGCTCAAGTGCCAATATTATAGATAATGACATAAATAATAAACAGCTTTTAGAGTGCATACAATAATATAAAAAGCTATAAAACAAATAGCTAAATAAGTCACAATGAAAGAAAAACAGAGCCGGCTGGGATGGCCGAGCCGTTCTAGGCGCTACAGTCTGGAACCGCGCGACCGCTACGGTCGCAGGTTCGAATCCTGCCTCGGGCATGAATGTGTGTGATGTCCTTAGGTTAGTTAGGTTTAAGTAGTTCTAAGTTCTAGGGGACTAATGACCTCAGAAGTTAAGTCTCATAGTGAAAAAAAAAGGTGTGTGCCGCACATAATCAGCGCCCTCTGTTAGTGCTAACACCAGAATTCCGCATTGGCGAGAAGTGGATAGAGGAACGTGACCGCCAGAGGGCCCCTTGTACCGTGCGGCACGCTGTTGCAAGAAAAGAATGATAAAACTTCATAACAGTGCATGAATAAGATTATCTAATTAATTAAGTATATTAAATAAACAGAGAAGGAACAAGAAGACACTAGAGTCATGTGCGCAACGTAAGAAAACGAAGTAAATATGTAAGGCACTCTATATTAGGTGAAAGTATCAACAAACTATATAACAGAAGTGTTCATCGTTAAACGCATGTACCTACCACTATCTCGCTGTAGAACTGCAGCACAAGAAGAGACTAACAACTTGGAAGACGGACCGCGGCAGTAGATCGGTCCACTACGCAAACAGCCTACAAACACACGAAGCAGCCGCCGAGTGCTGCTGCCAACTCCGACAACATCGCAAGTTAGAGACACCAGCAACAATACGAACAAGCCTGCGACTCCAGCACACACAAGCAGCTACGCAGAACACGAACAAATCCTCGGCTGGCTTCCCACCTACGGAGACCCTACTCTCCTAAACAAAGAATTTAATAAGAGACACAACCCCACAACATTCTACTCAAAACTCACAGGGAGCCACGGCGCACTGTACGTCGCGAGCAAATCAGACTACTCGAATCTGCTGGACTTTCTGAAAGAAAGAAAGGTAGATCATTTCACGTACAGGACAGTCCTAGAAAAAACACAGCAGTGTGTGATCAAGGGGATAGACTCACAAACTCCTATTGAGACGGTACACGAGGAACTCACCGCCCTCGGATGGGAGTGCATTCGTGTAAACCTAATGACAGAGTTCGGCACAGTGAGACCATATCACAACTACATGGTGGAGATGACCGACACAGCCAAGTCAATGTAGAAGTCTACAACACGACGTGCACCCCCCAACAATGCCACAACTGCCAGCGCTTTGCGCACGCAGGTATCCGATGCGGTCTCGCTCCCCGCTGCCGCAAATTCGCTGGTGGTCACACGACAGTGCAAACTCCAGAACGCAGCACCACGCAAATGCACTAACTGTGGTGCTGTCCATCCGGCCAGCTACAGGGGGTGCATTGCGTACAAAGAAGCTCTGAGGTGCAAAATAGCGAAACACATCAAAACTACCGCCATCACAACTCCGAAACCGCCTCCGCGCCCAGTAAGAAGTGGAATATCCTTCGCGGGAGTGGTCGCTGGCAGCCCCAGCAGCGCGGGACGGTCAGAAGAGCCTCAGAGCTCAGGACACACACAACAAACACCCCCAGCAACAGACACACAACCAATACACACAACACCCAACACCACACCCACATCTACCCCCTGAGATCGCGGACTGCAGCCTACCACAGGCCAGAGCCACAACACCCAACACCACACCCACATCTACCCCCAGATATCGCGGACTGCAGCCCACCACAGGCCAGAGAAGACGCACTAACATAGGGACAACCACAACGCCAGAGAAGGAGAAGGAGAAACAATCGGAACAGGAGGAACTCGATCACACCACAACTAGCACACAGACAACAGGACACCAATTCGCACGAACACAATTCGCACACCAACACAACGACCCACACAGCACACCCACTCACCACAGGCACCATACAGGCGCCCACATTCGTCACTCAAACAGCTGACACATAAGCCAGCCCTCACCAGACGCCAACACAAGCACCAGCGGCCGCCAACATAACCAAAAATTCACGGGCCGACACGCCCAACATTACCTCAACATTCCAAAGAATAATGGAGACTTTATTCCCTGGACTCACGGCCACCGAAGTAGTCATGAAGATTATGGGGCGTGTCACTCAACTCTTCACGCAGTTCATGTCAGGCTCGCTCAGCTGGACTAGCATCCAAGCCACTAACACGCCACTATTTACACCATTTCATGGATAATACACCACACCAGCCCCGAAACGCAGACGCTAACACAAACTCACAGATCCTGTTTTGGAACGCCAACGGGAATCGAAAACAAAAGAGCCGAAATGGTCGCGTCCATGGACAGCTAAACATCCCAGGCTATTGCGTTTATCGTACCGACCGAGCGTATGGCAGGAGGGGAGGCGGCACAGCAATCATAATTCACAAAGACATAGCACACACGAACATCGAGCTGCCTGCGCTTGAGAGACTAGAGGCCACCGTCGTCAGGGTCAAGTTCAACGGAGCCAACACCGCACTAGTATCGCTGTACAATCCTCCTAGAGACATAGTAACAGGCGATATCAGCACAATTCTCAACAAAGCACCACGGGTGATCGCCGCTGGAGATATAAACGCAAAACACCCCAACTGGAACTCACGAATACGTACCTCCAACGGCAAGAAACTATACGAACACGTACTAGGCCGAAACTACATTATACTTGGGCTGGACGTCCCCACCTTCGTGCCTACACAGGACCGACACAGGCCAGATATGCTAGACGCAGCCCTCATCAAAGGCATCACATGCACACTCAACCTTATGGTTGAAAACGATCTGGACTCAGACCACATGCCTGTAATACTGCACACGAAAGAAACACTGCAGGACACAGAACCACACAGGATACTGAACTACAAGCGCGCGAATTGGACACTATCAAGGAAACCCTTGATAGTCGTATTCCTGACACCTACGAAATTAATAACACACAACAAATTGATGAGGCTGTGGAGGCTCTTACTTCTGCCGTCCAAGACCCAATGACTGACGCCATTGCACGTACAACACCAAAACAACACTCGACGGCCCTGCCCCAGGTGATCCTTGGCCTTATCTCAATGAGGAACCGCCTCAGGAGATACTGCCATCGCACCAGGCGCTCCTTCTATAAACTGCATATCAACAGACTCCAGGGTATAATACGGGACAAAATACAAACATTTAGAAACGAAAAATGGGGACAGAAACATGCAGGGCCAGATACCACATATCCTATCGTGTGGAAGCTAGCCAGACACTTCACCAGGGAGAAACATTACATTCGCACTCTGCAAGGACCAGACGGCCCAGCTTACTCCTCGACAGAGAAGGCAGAGCTTATGGCCACAACACTTGCAGCGTCTTTCGTGCCGAATCTGGCTCCTTCAGATCCAATATTCACGCTTGGAACGGACCAAGAGGTTACACGACTTGTAGCCCAGCCCACGCGCGACGAAATTAGACAAACTAGCACAAATGAAATTACATGGGTTATCAAGCATACCAACGCTAGGAAAGCCCCTGGGACTAATTGCATTCAAAACTCTGTCCTCCAGGAGTTCATGGATAGAGCCGTAGAATACCTTGCACACATAACGAATGCCATCCTAAAATATCAACACTTCCCTAACTTTTGGAAGGCGGCCAAGGTCCTGATGTTCAGGAAGCCAGGGAAAGACCACTCCCTCCCACAAAATTACCCACCAATTAAGGCCAGACAAACGCGTGGTCCCTGAAGAGGGGCAGCAGCCTTTTCAGTAGTTGCAGGGGCAACAGTCTGGATGATTGACTGATCTGGCCTTGTAACACTAACCAAAACAACCTCATCAGTTTGTTGTCCCCCCCATGAACCATGGACCTTGCCGTTGGTGGGGAGGCTTGCGTGCCTCAGCGATACAGATAGCCGTACCGTAGGTGCCACCACAACGGAGGAGTATCTGTCGAGAGGCCAGACAAACGCGTGGTTCCTGAAGAGGGGCAGCAGCCTTTTCAGTAGTTGCAGGGGCAACAGTCTGGATGATTGACTGATCTGGCCTTGTAACACTAACCAAAACAGCCTCGCTGTGCTGGTACTGCGAACGGTTGAAAGCAAGGGGAAACTACAGCCGTTATTTTTCCCGAGGGCATGCAGCTTTACTGTATGGTTAATGATGATGGCGTCCTCTTGGGTAAAATATTCCGGAGGTAAAATAATCCCCCATTCGGATCTGCGGGCGGGGACTACTCAAGAGGACGTCGTTATCAGGAGAAAGAAAACTGGCATTCAGATCATTCTACGGATCGGAGGGTGGAATGTCAGATCCCTTAATCGGGCAGGTAGGTTAGAAAATTTAAAAAGGGAAATGGATAGGTTAAAGTTAGATATAGTGGGAATTAGTGAAGTTCTCTGGAAGGAGGAACAAGACTTTTGGTCAGGCGAATACAGGGTTATAAATACAAAGTCAAATAGGGGTAATGCAGGAGTAGGTTTAATAATGAATAAAAAAGTAGGAATCCGGGTAAGCTACTATCAACAGCATAGTGAACGCATTATTGTGGCCAAGATAGACACGAAGCTCACGCCTACTACAGTAGTACAAGTTTATATGCCAACTAGCTCTGCAGATGACGAAGAAATGTATGACGAAATAAAAGAAATTATTCAGATAGTGAAGGGAGCCGAAAATTTAATAATCATGGGTGACTGGAATTCAGTAGTAGGAAAAGGGAGAGAAGGAAACGTAGTAGGTGAATTTGGATTGGGGCTAAGAAATGAAAGAGGAAGCCTCCTGGTAGAATTTTGCGCAGAGCACAACTTAATCATAGCTAACACTTGGTTCAAGAATCATAAAAGGAGGTTGTATACATGGAAGAAGCCTGGAGAAACTGACAGATTTCAGATAGATTATATAATGGTAAGACACAGAGTTAGGAACCAGGTTTTAAATTGTAAGACATTTCCAGGGGCAGATGTGGACTCTGACTACAATCTATTGGTTATGAACAGTAGATTAAAACTGAAGAAACTGCAAAAAGGTGGGAATTTAAGGAGATGGGACCTGGATAAACTGACTAAACCAGAGGTTGTAAAGAGTTTCAGGGAGAGCGTAAGGGAACAAATGGCAGGAATGGGGGAAAGAAATACAGTAGATGTAGAATGGGTAGCTTTGAGAGATGAAGTAGTGAAGGCAGCAGAGGATCAAGTAGGTAAAAAGACGAGGGCTAGTAGAAATCCTTGGGTAACAGAAGAAATATTGAATTTAACTTATGAAAGGAGAAAATATAAAAATGCAATAAATGAAACAGGCAAAAAGGAATACAAACGTCTCAAAAATGAGATCGACAGGAAGTGCAAAATGGCTAAGCAGGGATGGCTAGAGGATAAATGTAAGGATGTAGAGGCTTATCTCACTAGGGGTAAGATAGATACTGCCTACAGGAAAATTAAAGAGATATTTGGAGAAAAGAGAACCATTTGTATGAATATCAAAAGCTCAGATGGAAACCCAGTTCTAAGCAAAGAAGGGAAAGCAGAAAGGTGTAGGGAGTATATAGAGGGTCTATACAAGGGCAATGTACTTGAGGACAATATTATGGAAATGGAAGAGGATGTAGATGAAGATGAAATGGGAGATGTGATACTGCGTGAAGAGTTTGACAGAACACTGAAAGGCCTGAGTCGAAACAAGGCCCCGGGAGTAGACAACATTCCATTAGAACTACTGACGGCCTTGGGAGAGCCAGTCCTGACAAAACTCTACCATCTGGTGAGCAAGATGTATGAGACAGGCGAAATACCCTCAGACTTCAAGAAGAATATAATAATTCCAATCCCAAAGAAAGCAGGTGCTGACAGATTTGAAAATTACCGAACTATCAGTTTAATAAGTCACGGCTGCAAACTACTAACGCGAATTCTTTACAGACGAATGGAAAAACTAGTAGAAGCCGACCTATGGGAAGATCAGTTTGGATTCCGTAGAAATATTGGAACACGTGAGGCAATAATGACCCTACAACTTATCTTAGAAGCTAGACTAAGGGAAGGCAAACCTATGTTTCTAGCATTTGTAGACTTAGAGAAAGCTTTTGACAATGTTGACTGGAATACTCTCTTTCAAATTCTGAAGGTGGCAGGGGTAAAATACAGGGAGCGAAAGGCTATTTACAATTTGTATAGAAACCAAATGGCAGTTATAAGAGTTGAGGGGCATGAAAGGGAAGCAGTGGTTGGGAAGGGAGTGAGACAGGGTTGTAGCCTCTCCCCGATGTTATTCAATCTGTATATTGAGCAAGCAGTGAAGGAAACAAAAGAAAAATTCGGAGTAGGTATTAAAATCCATGGAGAAGAAATAAAAACTTTGAGGTTCGCCGATGACATTGTAATTCTGTCAGAGACAGCAAAGGACTTGGAACAGCAGTTGAACGGAATGGATAGTGTCTTGAAAGGAGGATATAAGATGAACATCAACAAAAGTAAAACGAGGATAATGGAATGTAGTCGAATTAAGTCGGGTGATGCTGAGGGAATTAGATTAGGAAATGAGACACTTAAAGTAGTAAAGGAGTTTTGCTATTTGGGGAGCAAAATAATTGATGATGGTCGAAGTAGAGGGGATGTAAAATGTAGACTGGCAATGGCAAGGAAAGCGTTTCTGAAGAAGAGAAATTTGTTAACATCGAGTATAGATTTAAGTGTCAGGGAGTCGATTCTGAAAGTATTTGTATGGAGTGTAGCCATGTATGGAAGTGAAATAGGGACGATACATAGTTTAGACAAGAATAGAATAGAAGCTTTCGAAATGTGGTGCTACAGAAGAATGCTGAAGATTAGATGGGTAGATCACATAACTAATGAGGAGGTGTTGAATAGGATTGGGGAGAAGAGAAGTTTGTGGCACAACTTGACTAGAAGAAGGGATCGGTTGGTAGGACATGTTCTGAGGCATCAAGGGATCACCAATTTAGTATTGGATGGCAGCGTAGAGGGTAGAAATCGTAGAGGGAGACCAAGAGATGAATACACCAAGCAGATTCAGAAGGATGTAGGTTGCAGTAGGTACTGGGAGATGAAGAAGCTTGCACAGGATAGAGTAGCATGGAGAGCTGCATCAAACCAGTCTCAGGACTGAAGACCACAACAACAACAAACAGTCTGCTGTGCTCGCTCAGCAACATTATTCAGAAGGTAATATTAAAACGCATCACTAGGCACTGCCTCGCCAATGACACCCTAAGACCGGACCAATTCGGCTTTATGAATCATCACTCAACAACACAACAACTCCTTCGCGTAGTCAAACATATAACACATGGCTACAACATGAACAAAGCCACAGGGGCCGTGTTCCTGGACGTCGAAAAAGGTTTCGATCGTCTTTGGCGCAATGGCCTCATACGCAAACTAAGCGAAGCTGGTTTCCCGGACGGGCTCGTACGTCTCATACACCCACATCTGAACAGATGTTTCAACACTGATGTGCGGGGCAAACAATCAACACAACACGGTATCCAAGCTGAAGTACCCCAGGGAAGCATCCTAGGGCCCATCTTGTTCAACCTGTGCATTAACGACTTCCCAACAACACGAAACACGACATTAGCCATCTATGCGGATGACACAGCCATCCTTTCATCTATTATTCCAATCTCGTATAGCGCACGGAAAGAATGAACACCTATATCTTTCCGTACGAGCTCTGATTTCCTTTATTTTATCGTGGTGATCGTTCCTCCCTATGTAGGTCGGTGTCAACAAAATATTTTCGCATTCGGAGTAGAAAGTTAGTGATAGGAATTTCGTGAGAAGATTCCGTCGCAACGAAAAACGCCTTTCTTTTAATGATTTCCAGCCCAAATCATGTATCATTTCTGTGACACTCTCTCCCATATTACGCGCTAATACAAAACGTGCTGCGTTTCTTTCAACTTTTTCGATGTACTTCGTCAGTCCTATCTGTTAGGACCCCACACCGCCCAGCGGTATTCTAAAAGAGGACGGACAACCGTAGTGTAGGCAGTCTCCTTAGTAGGTCTGTTACATTTTCTAAGTCTCCTGCCAATAAAACACAGTCTTTGGTTAGGCTTCCCCACAACATTTTTTATGTGTTCCTTCCATTTTAAGTTGTTAGTAATTGAAATACCTAGGTATTTAGTTGAATTTACGGCTTTTAGATTAGACTGATTTATCGTGTAACCGAAGTTTAACGAGTTCCTTTTAGCTCTCATTTGGATGACCTCACACTTTTCGCTATTTAGGGGACAACTGCCACTTTTCGCACCATTCCGATATTTCTTCTAAATCGTTTTGCAGTTTGTTTTGACCTTCTGATGACTTTATTAGTCGATAAATGACAGCGTCATCTGCTAACAACCGAAGACGGCTGCTCAGATTGTCTCCAAAATCGTTTATATAGATAAGGAACAGCAAAGGGCGTATAACACTACCTTAAGGAACGCCAGAAATCACTTCTGTTTTACTCGATGACTTTCCGTCAATTACTACGAACTGTGACCTCTCTGACAGGAAATCACAAATCCAGTCACATAACTGAGACGATATTCCATAAGCACGCAATTTCACTATGAGCCGCTTGTGTGGTACAGTGTCAAAAGCCTTCCGGAAATCCAGAAATACGGAGTCGATCTGGAATCCCACGTCAATAGACTCTACACTTCATGTGAATGAAGAGCTAGTTGTGTTTCACAGGAACGATGTTTTCTAAACCCAATGTGTGTCAATAGATCGTTTTCTTCGAGGTAATTCATAATGTTCTAACACAATATATGTTCTAAAATCCTGCTGCATATCGACGTTAACAATATGGGCCTGTAATTTAGTGGATTACTCCTACTACCTTTCTTGAATATTGGTGTGACCGGTTCAACTTTCCAGTCTTTTGGGTACGGATCTTTCGTCGAGCAAACGGTTGTACATGATTGTTAAGTATGGAGCTAATGCATCAGCAGACTGCTAAAGGAACCTAACTGGTATACAGTCTGGACCAGAAGACTTGCTTTTATTAAGTGATTTGAGCTGCTTCACTACTCAGAGGATATTTACTTCTACGTTACTCATGTTGGCAGCTGTTCTCGATTCGAATTCTGAAACATTTATTTCGTCTTCTTTAGTGAAGGCACTTCGGCAGGCTGTGTTTAGTAACTCTGCTTTGGCAGAACTGTCTTCGATACTATCTCTATTGCTATCGCGCAGAGAAAGCATTGATTGTTTCTTGCCGCTAACATACTCCACATACGACCAGAATCACTTTAGATTTTCTGCCAGGTTTCGAGACAAAGTTTCGTTGTGGAAACTGTTATAGGCATCTCGCCTTGAAGTCCGCGCTAAATTTCGAGCTTCTGTAAAAGATCGCCAATCTTGAGGATTTTGCGTCTGTTTAAATTTGGCATGTTTGTTTCTTTGTTTCTGCAACAGTGTTCTAACCCGTTTTGTGTACCAAGGAGGATCAGCTCCGTCGTTTGTTAATTTATTTGGTATAAATCCCCCAATTGCTGCCGATACTATTTCTTTGAATTTGAGCCACATCTGGTCTACACTTATATTATTAATTTGGAATGAGTGGAGATTGTCTCTCTGGAAAGCGTCAAGTGAAATTTATCTGCTTTTTTGAATAGGTATAGTTTTCGCTTATTTTTCGAGGATTTGGGGATTACAATATTCAATCTCGCTACGACAACCCTGTGTTCACTAATCCCTGAATCGGTTTTGATGCTCGTTATTAACTCAGGATTATTTGTTGCTAAGAGGTCAAGTGTGTTTTCACAACCGTTTACTATTCGCGTGGGATCATGAACTAACTGCTTGAAGTAATTTTCAGAGAATGCGTTTAGCACAATTTCGGATGATATTTTGTGCGTACCTCCGGAATTAAACATGTATTTTCGCAAACATATCGAGGGTAAGTTAAAGTCACCACCAACTATTATCGTATGAGTCGGGTACGTATATGAAATCAAACTCAAGTTTTCTTTGAACCTTTCAGCAACTGTATCATCTGAATTGGGAGGTCGGTAAAAGGATCCAGTTATTATTTTATTCCAGGTGCCAACGATGACCTCTGCCCGTACTAACTCACAGGAAGTATCTACTTCAATTTCGCAACAAACACGCCACCGCCAACCGTGTTTAGCCTAGGGCCTATCCTTTCGGAAAACCGTTAGGTTCTTCGCAAAAATTTCGGCTGAGCTTACATCCGGATTTAGCCAGCTTTCAGTGCCTATAACGGTTTGAGCATCAGTGCTTTCTACTAGCGCTTGGAGCTCGTACTTTTTCCAACACAGCTACAACTGTTATACCAATGTTTCCTGTATCTAAGTTCTTCCCGTGTTCAGCCTACACCCTTTTGTGACTGAAACCCTTCTTGTGTTTTCCCGAGACCCTCTAACCTAAAAAAACCACCCAGTCAACGCCACACAGCCCCTGCTACCCGTGTAGCCGCCTCCTGCATATTGTGGACACCTGACCTATTGAGCGGAACCTGACACCCAACCACCCTTCGGCGCAAGTGGAGGAATCTGCAGCCTACATGGTCGCAGAACCGTCTGAGCGTCTGATTCAGACTCTCCACTCGGCTCTGTACCAGAGGTCCGCAATCGGTCGTGTCGACTATGCTGCAAATGGTCAGCTCTGCTTTCATCTTGCAAGCAAGACTGGCAGCCTTTGCCACTTCCGTTAGCCGCTCGAAACCAGAGAGAATCCCAGAGTGGATCGGGGTCCTTTGGTTTGGAGCCGAGTGGAGGGTCTCAACCAGAGGCTCCGTCGACTCTGTGACGGTCTTGGCTGCAGACTTCTAGACTTGCGCTATTGGGTGGGGAATTGTAGGACACCCCTAGATAGGTCAGGGGTGCACTACACAAAGGAAGCGGCTACTCGGGTAGCAGAGTACTTGTGGCGTGCACATGGTTTTTTTTTTAGGCTAGGCAGTAGTGTGAGGTGTCCTGATGAACACTCACCAGTCGACGTGCAGGCAGGGAAATCAGGACGCGCTCAGTGTAAAGACACTTCAGCTATCAAGATATTAGCAGTAAATATTCAGAGTGTTCGGAATAAAGTTCCTGAATTTACTGCCCTCCAGGAAGCGTGTGGCGCGCAAATTATTCTCGGGACTGAGACCTGGCTGAACCCTGAGATAGGAAGTTCTGAAATATTTAGTGAGTGTTGGAACGTGTATCGGAAAGACAGATTAGACACCGTAGGAGGTGGTGTCTTCACTGCAGTTGACAAAAATATTGTGTCTACTGAGGTCGAAGTAGAGTGTGATTGTGAAGTTATCTGGACACGTTTAACAGGGCTAGGGGAAATAAAGTTAATTGTGGGGTGTTATTACCGGCCACCAGGTTCCACCGTGACAGTTCTAGACTCATTCAAAGGGAGTCTACATTCTGTATCGCAGAAGTACCCGGATCTTCGGAGGCGACTTCAGCCTACCTAGTATAGACTGGGATGTCTATGGATTCATTACAGGTGGTACAGACAAGACGTCGTGTGAATTACTTTTGAACGCATTATCCGAAAACTGTCTTGAGCAGCTAAATCGACAGCCAACGCGTAATGGAAATATTTTAGATCTGGTAGCCACGAACAGACCAGACCTCATCGACGGTGTCAGTGTTGAGACAGGGATTAGTGATCATGATGTTGTCGTTACGACATTACATTGTAAATCACGCATTGGACAAGTATGTGCCGAAAAAGTGGGTTACGGACGGAAAAGACCCAACGTGGTTTAACAGCGCAAATCGGAGAATGCTCAGGAAGCAAAGGCAGTTGCACTCGCGGTAGAAGACAGATCGGGAGAATGAGGACAGGCAAAAGTTAGTAGAGATTCGTGCTGCTGTAAAAAGAGCGATGCGTGAAACATTCAACCACTACCACCGTCATACTTTAGCAAAAGATCTTGCTGAAAACCCAAGGAAATTCTGGTCTTACGTAAAATCGATAATCGGGTCGAAGGCTTCCATCCAGTCACTCGCTGATCAGTCTGGCCTGGCAACGGAAGATAGCAAAACGAAAGCTGAAATTTTATATTTAGCATTTGAGAAATCTTTCTCGCAGGAGGATCGTACAAACATACCGCCGTTTGAGTCTCGTACAGATTCCCGTATGGAGGACATAGTGATAGACATCCCTGGGGTTGTAAAGCAGCTAAATGGGTTGAAAATAAATAAATCGCCAGGTCCTGATGGGATTCCAATTCGGTTTTACAGAGAGTACTCTACTGCATTGGCTCCTTACTTAGCTTGCATTTATCGCGAATCTCGTGCCCAACGTAAAGTCCCGAGCGACCGGAAAAAAGCGCAGGTGACGCCTGTATATAAGAAGGGTAGAAGGACGGATCCTCAAAATTACAGACCAATATCCTTAACATCGGTTTGTTGCAGGATTCTCGAACATATTCTCAGTTCGAATATAATGAATTTCCTTGAGACAGAGAAGTTGCTGTCCATGCATCAGCACGGCTTTAGAAAGTATCGCTCCTGCAAAACGCAACTCGCTCTTTTTTCACATGATATCTTGCGAACCGTGGATGAAGGGTATCAGACGGATGCCATATTTCTTGACTTACGAAAAGCATTTGACTCGGTGCCCCACTGCAGACTCCTAACTAAGGTACGAGCATATGGGATCGGTTCCCAAGTATGTGAGTGGCTCGAAGACTTCTTAAGTAATAGAACCCAGTACGTTGTCCTTGATGGTGAGTGTTCATCGGAGCTGAGGGTATCATCTGGAGTGCCACAGGGAAGTGTGGTAGGTCCGCTGTTGTTTTCTATCTACACAAATGATCTTTTGGTTAGGGTGGATAGCAATGTGCGGCTGTTTGCTGATGATGCTGTGGTGTACGGGAAGGTGTCGTCGTTGAGTGACTGTAGGAGGATACAAGATGACTTGGACAGGATTTGTGATTGGTGTAAAGAATGGCAGCTAACTCTAAATAAAGATAAATGTAAATTAATGCAGATGAATAGGAAAAAGAAGCCTGTAATGTTTGAATACTCCATTAGTAGTGTAGCGCTTGACACAGTCGCGTCGATTAAATATTTGGGCGTAACATTGCAGAGCGATATGAAGTGGGACAAGCATGTAATGGCAGTTGTGGGGAAGGCGGATAGTCGTCTTCGGTTCATTGGTAGAATTTTGGGAAGATGTGGTTCATCTGTAAAGGAGACCGCTTATAAAACACTAATACGACCTATTCTTGAGTACTGCTCGAGTGTTTGGGATCCCTATCAGGTCGGAGTGAGGGAGGACATAGAAGCAGTTCAGAGGCGGGCTGCTAGATTTGATCATCACGCGAGTGTTACGGAAATGCTTCAGGAACTCGGGTGGGAGTCTCTAGAGGAAAGGAGGCGTTCTTTTCGTGAATCGCTAATGAGGAAATTTAGAGAACCAGCATTTGAGGCTGACTGCAGTACAACTTTACTGCCGCCAACTTACATTTCACGGAAACACCACAAAGATAAGATAAGAGAGATTAGGGCTCGTACAGAGGCACATAGGCAGTCATTTTTCCCTCGTTCTGTTTGGGAGTGGAACAGGGAGAGAAGATGCTAATTGTGGTACGAGGTACCCTCCGCCACGCGCCGTATGGTGGATTGCGGAGTATGTATGTAGATGTAGAATCTCTTCTGATCCAAAGTGACACACATCATTGGCACCGACGTGAGCCACCAACTGCAGTTGGCTGCACCCTGTGCTCTTCGTGGCATCCGGGAGGACCCTTTCCACATCTGGAACGACTCCACCCAGTATGCACACGGAGTGCGCATTGGTTTTCTTACCCCTCTTGTCAGCCAAGTCCCTAAGGGGCCCCATAACGCGCCTAACGTTGGAGCTCCCAGCTACCAATAATCCCACCCTCTGCGATTGCCCGGACCTTGCAGGCTGAGTGGTTTCCTCTGAAAAAGGACAGGCAACAACGACAGTATCATCCACAGAGAGCACCTGGAACCTGATTGTCAGACAAACCGGGAAGGCCTTCCGTGCGGCCGCCTGGGAAGTCTTTCGCCGCCTGCTTCGCCCCGAGGTGACCTCCCGCTCGGTCACAGGTGAGGGGTCAGCCTCAGTGCGAGCAGTAACTGGGTTGGTCACTAGTGAGGATCTACGGAGGACTCTGACGTGCTGGACGTCCGTTGGATCCGAAAGGCCGGCCCAAAACAGTGGTGCCCATCCACTGCAGCCTCAAACTGTGTAACCGAAGGCACCACAGCCCCAAGCTG
The DNA here is from genome assembly GCF_023898315.1 of Schistocerca nitens. Lineage (NCBI taxonomy): Eukaryota > Metazoa > Arthropoda > Insecta > Orthoptera > Acrididae > Schistocerca > Schistocerca nitens. The sequence goes on along the minus strand of NC_064616.1, from coordinate 836,209,740 downwards.
AGAGCGAAGTGTCACCAACTCGGCTCGCATCCACACACAAAAATCGTAATCCCTGTCCATAATAAAGACCGTGGAAAACTAAACCATGCAGATACACAGACTATCGTCAAGTGCTGCGCAACTCTACAGCAGACCCTGACGAAAACGCACGAACTGTATCTAGTAATATGCAGGTATTCAAAAACCTAACTACCGAAGCACTCAGGGGAAACTAAATAATTTGCCGCTGTTTAGGAACTTGTAATATGTCACAAAATCGGTTTACTTTCCGACGTAAACGAAAACGCAACAACTGTGGCTATTAGATGTTAAATTTACACGCAGAAACTCAAGAAACTAAACTATTAAAGCACACAGATGATACAATAAAGTAAAATTCGCTCCTGGTTAGGAACTCGTAAATGTCACAAAAGCGGATCATGCAGAACAAAGTGCTACGAATCATTAGCAACGCTCCACGCTACACCCACACCGTGGATCTTCACAATGAATACCGTCTTGAAATCCTCAAGGAAGCATTCAAAAAACACGTCACACGATTATACAGGAACTCGAGACACTCCCACAATCCTTTCACTCTTACTCTGGGAAACTATGATCGCAACCGTAGGTGGAAGCATAAGCGGCCAAAGACACTACTAGCTATGGCATAACCACCTATGGAAAGCTAACATACGCCAATAAGCGACAAACGTTGGCAAGCCCCTGCGTATCAGCAACGTTGACTGGATATACCAGCTGCTATTAAAGCCGACCAATAGGCTACAGCAGGGAAGCCGACGGGCTCGCCCACTGACGCACAAACAAATCGCCAACATCACCCTACACTGTGCATCTGATATATGACCTATCGGACACAAAACGATGATGAACCTAACTGTTACAGGTTTGCTGCCGCTGACGGAGAGATCAACACCGGCACCCAGCTGCAGCCGCCGAGTAACAACACCGCACAACGTCAAAGGTATCGACATGCATGATACCCACTACGAACATAGCCTACTGTTGCATGAACTATCGCAGGCAGCAAGACATCAGCTACTGCTCTACTACCCGACCTAACTGTCGCAGAGATTTTCCCCTTAGCACTTTTTTTCCCCACTGCCCTTCAAACCACTATCCTTCGTTCGACTTTCGACCCAATCCATCTCTAGATGAGAGCGTATTAATGGTTAACCTTAACCAGACGTACACAAACATCGCAGTACCCACATGCTGCGATACCTCACTTTAGTGAAAACTAACCCGTATGTAGAGATGGCAGTAGACCTTTTGAGTTGGCCATCATGCCGGCGGTGTGGGCGTTCAGGGGCTCCACTTCTTATTTAAAAACGTAAGGCACTGCCAAGCAAAGTAGGCATTGGATACGAAGTCGCTCTGCCAGGTAATCAGTATTTTTGGTTCTTTCTTTTTTACTTCATAAAATTCAAGCTCCTCTAACAAATTAAAAGCACGGCTTTCTTCCGCCCTGTGGAGAATACGCATACCGATCTCAGTGTTCCCTATAGAATTACCAATTTCAGATAAATGCTGTCCCAAAGCAGTTTTGTTCCGTGACTGTGCCTGTTCTTTAAACCTTAAGTTAAAACAGCGGCCTGTTTGACCGATATAATATTTGTCACAGTTATTGCTATCAGTCCTGTATACTCCAGTGCCATCAAATTTGTCATACGTCCTTTTCAGTTTATGTCTTACTCGGAGTTTTAAGGTGTTGTTAACCTGAAAGCCACATCTCACATAAGATTTTCTAATACATTTTTCTATTTTCAGGGACATTTTGCCGTTAAATTTCATAGGAATCGTTTTCGTTCTTCCTTCACTGGTTCCATTTTGTGTGTGAGTGCGTGTGTGCCTGCTGTTTGTTATACGTTTCTTTAGCCCACTGTAAGGGCGCATGACGTCATTTATAGGAAAGCCGTTAGCTACTGCAGCCTGCTTTAAAATGCTGAGTTCTTTCCGTATTTTTCTTTCGTCCAAAGGTAGATGGAGGAGCTGGTGACTCATAGAGGTGAAGAAGGCCTTTTTGTATCAGGGAGGATGACATGAACTGGCGTCGATGTTACTATCTGTGCAAGTAGGTTTTCTAAAAATCGAAAACTTATTTTTGTTGTCGACTTTCGTAATAGTAAGATCAAGGTTGAAGGAGTGTTTCGGTGTGGGGCGGCGGAGGAGTGAAGTGGACTGCGGTAGTCGTCGTGGGGTTGTGGGCCGGCCGATGTGGCCGAGCGGTTCTAGGCGCTTCACTCTGGAACCGCGCGACCGCTACGGTCGCAGGTTCGAATCCTGCCTCGGGCATGAATGTGTGTGATGTCCTAAAGTTAGTTAGGCTTAAGTAGTTCTAAGTTCTAGGGGACTGATGACCTCAGATGTTAAGTCCCATAGTGCTCAGAGCCATTTTCATGGGGTTGTGGACCACTGCGGCTGCCGTGGGGACGGAGCCCCTCCGTCGTTTCTAGGCCCCCGGTTAACATACAATACAATACAATACGGTCAAGGTAGTTAATGGAGCCCTATTTCTCAACTTCAGTAGTAAAAGTTATTTTTGGGTGCATACTATCTGAAGGGCTTAGTTCAATAGTGGTACGAGTCCATTATCTCCACTTTTCTGTCTATAATGCTTTTGAAATTAATGGTCCAAACAAACAGAAAGAAAGGTTCGTCTCTAGCAAGACACCATATGCTCGAATATTTCTGGTATCTCAACTGCACATTTTTCAGAGCTCATTTAACTTTAGGACTCTGTATCTCAGAATGAACAAAAATGGAATTGTACCACAATTGAAATAAGCCCTTCATCTATTGCTTGGGCATATGCGTTGACCTCACTGGTGTCGCCTTAACATACTGTTTATAATAAATCGTTTTATCTTTTAGCTGTGGAAACTTGGCAAAAAGTTTACATTGTAAATCGTTCATAAGAATATCTGCTAAAGTGCCAGCTAGACTATTACCCGTCCCAAGCCCATCTTTTTGATATGATGTTATGTCATTGAAGGTAAAGAAATTATAATCTAAGACAAATTCTAGAAATTCAATCTTGTTACGGGATAGGAGATTACGTCTAATAATGTCAATAGTCTCTCTTATTGGACATTACTGTAGGGGTTTTTTACATCCAAGGATGCTGATGTCGCATTATTTGGTATATGTACGAGGGCTGTTTTTTATTTTTTTTTCAACATCCGATAGGCTACCGGTATAAATAAAGGACAAGTTCGTAGAAAACATTTACTTTGTTACCAAAAGTTTTGTACACTTATGGCTAATTTTCAACGGAATCACCGAAAAGATTGAGACATTTATCGTACCTGTGGACAAGCTTTGCCATACCCTCTTCAAAAAATGTTGCCGCCAATGGTTTCAAATGAGCATTGACGTTGTTTCGAAGATCTACGTTGGTTTGAAAGTGTTGCCCTACTAGCCAGGGAAAAGGTGAAAGTCGCTGGGTGCCAGGTCAGGACTGTACGGTGGATGATCGAAAATGTCACATTGAAATTGTTCAAGGAGCCGTTGGGTTGTGTCCAGTGTGTGGACGAGCGTTGTCATGGATCAACACAATTCCTGAAGTCAGCATTCATTCCTCTTTGTTTGTTGCGAATGGCTCTCCGCAATCGTCGTCAAGTTTCACAATAAGCAGCTGCACTGATAATGATTCCAGGCTGCATAAACTCTACAAGCAACACACCTTTTTGGTCCCAAAAAACGATAGCCATAACCTTTCTGTTGTTGAATGTTTGTTTGAATTTTTTTGGTTTGTACGGTGAATTTGGATGCATCCATTGTTGTGATTGTTGTTTTGTTTCCGGTGTGTCGTATTGGGTCCAAGTTTCATCTCCAGTAACAATCGATTTCAAAAGGTTCTCTTCTCTCCTTCATCGTGATAACGGTCAAAAAAATTCAAAGCTGACGCCATTCGGTGACTTTTTTGAGTGTTCGTCAACATTTTTGGAACCCAACGAGCACAAAGTTTTTTGTAGCCTAAATGTTCATTAACGACAGATCTTGAAACTTCCGGAATTTCCATAGACAAAGCAGTCATGGTGAACCTACAATTTTCTCTAACCATTCTGTCAACTCGTTCCACAAGGTCGGCTGTAACGACTGAATTGCGTCTTTGGCCCCCATTCATCATGCACGTCATTTTGGCCATCTTTAAACTTTCGGCACCATTCACACACAACACCATCAGTCATGTTATCACCATACACTCGGCTCGTTCTCTGATGAATTTCTGCTGCGCTATTCCCTTCTGCCTGCAGAAACTGAATTACACTTCGTAATTCACACTTGGCAGGAGCAACAATGACGGCAGCCATGCAACACAGATTGGTGCCTTGAGGTCGGCAATGGTGGAGTGCGTGAGTTGCGCAGTAGCCTACAGCACGTGTCTACTTTGTGCCACTCGTGTAGCTTCTATACTAAGTGATCGGAGGTTGAAAAAAAAAATCTGCCATTGTATATCATCGATTGCATTTGCTAGCTCTGAATTTTTTTTACCCAAAATAATTATCGCACATGTAAACTGATTTAAGTTTATTGTTAAGACATTTATTTTATTTTTAGCAGGGTGATGACATATTGCACACAGTCAGACGAACTGGATTTCCATCTTTAAGAATCTTAATTTGAGATCTAAGCCAGGGAAGAATGACATTGATTGTTTATTTATTTTTTACTGGTTTCAGTTGTTTCAACCAGCATCAGCTGGAAGAAACCAAAAGTCGCCTTGTAACTGTCAGTTGTGGGCGTGTAACTTATATAAGCTCTTCAGGATGTTGTCAATATCAAGTTATGTTGCATTCCAAGTTTTGTGATTGTTACATTTGATATATGAAGTGTCTTCTATGAGAAATGTACATTTTAAACCAACAAATGTTATAATGCTTCTTCCAGCTGATGATGGTTGAAACAACTGAATACAGTCAAGAATAAATATAATTTATACAGCTGATGGCAAATAAAAATGCTTTTCTATGAATGTCTCACAGCTGTACCCAGTTTCCTACACAATTCTTTCGTTTTTACATTGCCTAATTGGAGCCATGTTGATATAGGTGTTTTGAAGTACCTGGTATGTCCATCAAACATTGTCACATCATAAACGCACTCTAGTCCTAACCTGATAGCAGGGTCATCAATGCAATACAACACTTAGAACTGAAAGCATGTTTATTACTGATATCAACGTACTGTTAGAACAGCACTGAACTTCTGGGTAGAGTGTGCAGCTACTTACCCAAACATCACATCTTCCAGAATGCTTGTATGTATACAAACATTGAATAGTCCAGAATTTATAAACATAATATATGTCAAGAACCTTCCATAAATGAAAAATACTAAACAACAAATAACCGCTCATATTCAGGGCTGAACTGGTGACCTGTGGCATGCCAGCCAGGAATGCTGAACACCACACTGCACTGCATGTGCCACAGCCCATGGGAATGGACATGTATAGACAGTATAGTTACTGCATGAAGTACACATAAGAGGTGGTGTAACTGTGTATGTTAATCAGTCACTCAGTTGCTCAGTCAGTCCATTTGGTTAAACATCACTGAAGAGAATTGTCAATGTATTTTTAGAAAAGTTATACATGCTGTTAAGTGTATTAAGAGAGAACAGACAGATACACTATGACAGATTAGATTTGATTAGGTGTATGTTCCATTCCAATAGATCCACAGTGAGGAGATCCCTCAGGATATAGAATATGTTAGAAAACAAGAACACATAATATACATTTGCTAAGAAAAGCAGATATGCTAACACATCTTCCACAGATCCCAAGCGACATGGTCCTCACACATATAGAAAATGTCAAAAAACTTAAAAGATAATAAATAACTTAGAAAATGCATGTTAACTTCGCTATATTGAGTTTTACACATTTATTCCAACTGGTTTTGGCTTTCAACCATCACACAGGGAAAAGCAAAAAACAATAAGGTTTACATTTATTATATCATGCTACAGATCAATGTCATACTACAGGGAATGTTATGATATACATCAAACAATTATTGATGAAATAGTGTGAGCCACTCAATGCAAGACACAGAGACTGAGCTACAAGGATACTTGTAGAACCTTGATGCTCAGTCTCTGTATCTAAGTTGAATGGGTCACAATATTTCACTTGTGTGTATGTTTTCGAAGTTTAGTGACAAAGAATTGGTTAGGAATCATTTATTAATCACATGGAAAGTTCATTGACTAATAACTCTAGAAATACATTTTATTTTCTGTTTATTTAAATGTTTGTATCATCTGCAAATAAAACAAACTTGGCATCTGGTATTGTAATGGCCAGAGACTGGAATACAAATTTTGAAATACTGCAGCATAGTGTCACTGAACTGAAAAACATACTAAGACAGTGAAATTTATACTGTGTCAATAATAGGCTCAGAACATAACATTATTATGTCTAGAAAATTCCATTGTTGATGAAATCTTCTTGGGCTTCCATCCGGGTAGCTGTGTCGAAAATCCTGAGAATGACACTCATCAAAACATCAAGGATTTTCGACGCAGCTACCCGAATGGAGCCCGAGAAGATTTCATCAGCAGTATACACCGGGAAAGCCCACATTCACAATTTCTTTGTTGATTTTAAAACTGTTTAAGACTCATGTGATGACTTGGTGTTTCCATTTTCTTACCAAAATTCTGTATTTTTAAATTGTGCAAGTAGATTCCTTATTGATAAGAGTACTATAACTAGGCCTGTCCAAAAATTTGTGATCACCAGACCTCTCACAGATGATACTGAAGACAAAGATTATAATCATTTATTGTTTTACTTGTAACACTATAATTTATCAGGTGTTGCTCCAAATGTTGGTGGATTTCACACATGGCATCCCCTCAGAACAAGAGGGGTGTGAGGAGGCATTCTTCTTTCCGGATGTCACTTGCATCCAGGTAGTTCTTCACCACATAGGAGAGGTGCCGGCCACCATGGTGCACACCTTCAATGTCTCGATCTGGCTACATATAGATACAGGACCCACAGCAACAATCATTGACCTGACTTCATTCTGCTACCCCGTTCAGTCATTCAATAGACTGCCTTTTGGTATCGCTCATGCACCAAAATTCTTTTGGCGTTACTTTCAGAACCCTGCTCGCCAGTTCCCAAGTATGACAAATTACTTGAAGACATCTTGGTGGCAAGCAAGAAAACCCAGGATTTGGCCAATAACATCTGTGTCCTCTTTACAGTTCTTCAGTGAGCAAACATCAAGTGTAAGAAAGGTAAGTGTTGTCTTTTTGTGCCCGAATATGAATACTTGGGAAATGTTTTCATGGCCTCGATATCAGTCCTACCACTCAATATGTGGGGGCTATATAGCACCTCCCTGCCACTACTAACACTAGTCAGCTGAAATCAGCACTGGGTCAGCTCAACAATCTACACAATGCGGGCATTGCCTAAGCTTTACACAGCATTTTGGGAGTTAAAGCAGGCCCTACTATGTCCCACCCATCGGGCATCATATGATCCCAGCAAGCCTTTCTGCCAGGCAGCGGATGTCTCCAATTACGGAGTGGGGGCACTATTATCCCACATCACTCATGGGGTTGAACATCCCATTACCTTTGTATCCAAGATGATATATGTGTGGATCAACACAATTGTATCTAAATTGAAAAAGAATCTCAGCAATTATGTTTTTTTTCTGATCACAAGGCCTTGTTTCACACCATCTTCAACTTTGGGCCCTGTTTTTGTGCCAGCTCCAATTATAACATTCAGTTCCTGTCTGCAACTCAGCATGCTAATGCAGATCATTTCTCCCACTTGCCTCTGGGACAGAACTCATCCTTTGATACCAATCCTGAGATCTGCTTCCATCTCGATGCCACCACTGAAGAATCGGTGGCCAGGTTGCCACTTGATGCCAAGCTCGTCATGCTCCACATCATGGAGGACCCTGTATTCAGTGAGATTCTTCTGCTGGTACTTTACAGCTGGCCTCAGTACCATCACTTTCTTCAACATCCCACTGGCCAGGAATGCTGGCATCACTGTCATGAGCTGCCCACACTTGGCAGGGTCCTCTTGATCCAAGGGGATGGCAGTTACACAAAGGTAATCACCCCAGCCACTCTCCAGGAGCGTACTTTGTTCTTACTCCACTTTGGGCGCTGGGGTGTGTCTCTCATGAAGCACCTGGCCTGCCAGCACGTATCTTGGAGAGAAATGGTTGGTGCCAACATCAACATGATCGGAGCTTGCCCAATCTGTAAGAGCAAATGAGCAGCTCTGGTGCATCACTTTTTCCCTTAGCTGGATGTCTGCTCCTTGTTCCTATTTACATCTGTATTTTTTGGACCTTTCCTGTACTACTATTGACTGACCCTCATCAACACAGACAGTGGTTTTCTGTATGTTTCCTGAATGTCCAACATATCCACTAGGCAAACCATCCTTACCTCATCCCATACTTTGGCTATTGAAGAACTCCCAGAGAAGATTGTCATTCACAATGGCCCCCATTCACATATGCAGAATTTACCACCTTCTGTGAATCCAGTGGCATAAAACTCATCCACATGGCCTCCTTCCACGCTGTCTCTAATGGGCTGGCTGAATGTTTTATCCAAGCTTTCAAAACTCAACTCTCCAAACTCACTCACCATCACTCCTTGGAAAAAGCTCTCACTTTGTTTTTTGCATTGTTCTGTTCCATCCCTCAGGACCAATCAACCCATTACACAGCAGTCCAATAGGTCACAACTTTCCAGTCATCATCATATTCTGGCCCTGCTGTCAGCATACAACCTGCCATAGATTTTCTGTTCTTGATTCTGTTTGCACCCTTTTTCTTCCAAATGCCATCAACACAGCATTCTGGCCATCATTTCCTCACTCCTGGGTCACTCTATGGCAGAAATATAACCTTCAGATGGTATCAAGGGCCATCAACATTTGAACAAACTGTGGCCTTGTCGAGGTCCACTCCCTGAACCATCCAGTTTACCTCTCTCTTTTGTTCCACATGTGGGACCTGCTGAGCTTCCATCCCGGATGAAGTGGGTATCAGTCAGCTTCATCCCAACTGCAGCACCCCAAAAGGGGTTACCAGAGAACATACCAGCACTTCCAGCTCCAACATCCACTAAAGTGGGCATCCTTTACTGCAGTATTGTGGGCTTGCACCTCTCAGTTTGCAACCTACATCACATCCAGGTTACATGAGAAGCTGGTTTTCTTACAGCTGATGCTGTAGGGCTGCAACACTACACGTAGCCAAGACACTGGCCCCCCTTTATGGAGAAAAGTGGTTCGAATCTGCATTCAGCCATGGAGATTTATTGTTGTTTTTATACATCATGTAAGACAAGTGAAAGAATGGTACCTTTGAAAATGAAATGCATATTATTTTCCTCATTCCAAGACTGTGCCCCATCTGCAACGACATTGTCAACAGGTTATTAAACCCTGATCTTCTTTTCCTAAACCATAGTACAGTTGGTATTTTTCACATCAACATGTCACTGTACTATGTGAAAGATGCTGCAAGTGACAGAGAGATTTTTATGACTGTTTGAAGTTTGAACTGTTGATGTTTGAATGTGTAGTCTGACATCCACCTAGCAGTTGGGTTACATTCAGTTGGAAAATTACACAGTTTAATTGGAGGAGTTTTACCTATATTAAGGCAGAACTCAAGTTCAAAAACACTGAGACAACTAGGTTTTGTATTGATCAGCATGAAGAATTGTGTGGTTGTGAATTAATACCAAAAAATAGTTCACTTTTACTTGTAACTGTATATAGATCACCAATGGGTAATTTTGAACTATTTGTGAGGAATCCGGATTCCTTACTGTGCTATCTGTTAGACAGCAGCAAGTTGTTAATAGTCTGTGGTGACTTCAGCACAGATCTTCTGAAGGACTTTGATAGAAAAAATATCTGTAAACCTTATTTCGATCCAGCAATTTGATCTCAGTATTTAATTATCCAATACAGGTGGGTAAAGACAGTAGGACTCTAATTGATAAGTTTTCTTTGGTGAAGCTCAAAGCGAGAAAGTAACTATTTACCCAGTAACAAATGCTTTCTCTGTACAGTTACTTAAGATAAATAAGATAGTTCAAATGGTTCAAATGGCTCTGAGCACTATGGGACTCAACTTCTGAGGTCATTAGTCCCCTAGAACTTAGAAATAGTTAAACCTAACTAACCTAAGGACATCACATACATCCGTGCCCGAGGCAGGATTCGAACCTGCGACCGTAGCAGTCGCGCGGTTCCGGACTGAGCACCTAGAACCGCTAGACCACCGCGGCCGGCAATAAGATAGTGCCTTACAGTATGGATATTCCTCAATGGAAATCAGTTAGGATAATTAATGACTCCAGGACAATCTTTTTTAAGAATAGTTGGCACGAGATGACCTTGAATGAATTTTATAATCAACTAAATGTTAACATTAAATTTAATCTATTCCATGCTAAATTCATATCAGTATTTGGAAATAATTTTCTGCATAAGCTAATCAGAAATTACACTAAACAGCCACGTACAAAACCATGAATCACTAAAGGGATTAAAGTATCTTGTGAAAAGAAAAGGGAAATTCATCTTTTGGTAAGAACAAGTAAAGACCCAGCTGTAGTTGCACACTAAAAAACTACTTAAAATTACTAAGATATGTTATTAAAAAATCAAGAAACATGCACATGATGTCAGAAATCAGTAATTCCGATAACAGACTTAGAGCTACAAGTAAAGTAGTGAAATGAGAGACAGGACAACCAGCCACAGAACAAGATAACACCACTACTGAACTAAACCGAAGGGCTATAAATGACGAGTCATAGGTAACATATGTATTTAATAATCACTTCTTAAATACAGTAGAAAGCAAAGGGGCAAACAGCTCAAGAGAAAAATCATAGCAATGTGTTGAGAAAGTAACTCTCATGAATTTCAATCATATCACCAACTTCTCCTTCTGAAACTAAGAAAATTATACATTCTCCCAAGATTAAAAGCACATCTGGATTTGATGGTGTTTCCAATAGAGTACTAAAGATTCGTTCCCATATAATAAGTCCAATCTTATCCAAAATATGTAATGCATCATTAATTCAACGCATTTTTCTAGAGACACTGAAATATGCCATTGTTAAATCCCTCTTTAAGAAAAGTGGTAAGAGAAATATCAGTATCCACCAACCTGTTTTACTGCTGACACCATTTTCCAAATGTTTGAGAATGTGGTATATTCTAGAAAAGCATATCAACTTAGCAACAATAATCACCTCAGCAAACAACAGTTTGAGTTTCAGAAGGGTTGCTCTGCTGAGAATACCATTTATATATTCACTCGCTGGATTTTACAAAGATTACATAATAAAATAGCATTGGTTGGTATTTTCTGCACATTTGACTGTGTGAATCACAGTATTCTCCTGGATAAATTGAAGTTTTGTGCGAGTGATGTTACAGCCAATCAGTGGATAATGTCATATCTAACCAAAGAAATGAGGAAAGCTGCACTCATTAATTCAGCAATATAGTCTGGGGGCATAACTCTAACAGAAGAGAAATAAAGTATGGGGTTCCCCAAGGCTCAATCTTAGGTCCATTATTGTTCCTCACATATCCTCTTCAGTCTCCGAGTCCAGCCAGATGGATGTTACTTCTCTATTCTGCTTTAAGTAAAATTACAGTTTTTTTCGACACTGTAACTGTGTGTGCAGTATGCTAGATGTTTTAGCAGTCTCCACAATTCTTTTGTCAGTGATATTTGGTTTTTGCTATTGGTTACATTGAGATGTTCCACTCACTGTTCCATGTCTGTCACTGCTGACCACCTCTCTGCAGTGTCTTCCAGAAGGAAATGTAAGTATGAATGTCACACTCAGTTTTCTGTTGTTATTATTTTTTATTGTTGTTGTTTTTGTAAATAGATCAACAAATTATGTTACAGTGTATGTAGTAACTTAAAACCATTAAGTCTTCATTATTTACAAGAGTAAACAATGAAGTCCAAATATCCATGGGTGAACTCTGAGCAGCCATAGCGTACGGATCTCCGTGCCGGCACGTTCACAGGAGCTCAGTCCGTCAGTTCACCTGATGATGGCGACATGTATGATCACCGAAATATTGTGCCCATTGGACACTATAGACCGGCAGCACACCTGTGGATATTTTGATTATCAAATACGCCAGGAGAAACTCAAGAATCAATTAAGTCCAGCTGGCTGGACAGATGGTCACAGCTTCGTTCATTTTTGATCACTGGCCAATTTCTGTGACCACAGCATCTACTGTAAAATATGTCTGTGCTTCTTATCGTTTTGTCCGGTGTATGAAATTAGATCATAGTAATTCTCCCATAAATATTAATCTGTAATTAGCTTTAGAAGTTCACATCTTTTTTTTCTTTTTTCCCAACTAACACATGCGTGAATGAACCACTCACAGAAGCTCAAATCAAAAGAGAACTGCTAATAGTAGTAAAAGAGGGTAGTGATTTGAGTGACATAGGGGACTTTTCAGATGGGGAACTCCTTAACATTACTGCAAATACAGACTTGTGTGTACCTGAAGCAGGAAATGGCAGTTCGTCTGAATTGGTAAACTTTACATCATTATTTTCTTTTACTAAAATTGATGCCTTCTGAGATACATATTCAAAAAGTACTGAAGATAGGAAAAGATACTGAATTTGTAATGTTTCATAAATAAATCAGATGTCTTTTAATTTGTGCTTTCTTCTTCCATGATGAAACCAAAGACAGGAATCTATGAAGTAGCAACCATTTTAGCTAGCTGTATTCCATCTAGTATCGGATCAAAACTCACTGGAGACAAGGAACTGATGAAGAGAGGTAGAGGTTCCTTTGATGAATTCCTCAGAAAAGATGGGAACATTTCAGTACTGAAGTGGGTTGGTGTTTGCTCTGTTACAGTAGCATCTACTTTCTCTGGTGCTTCTCCCACTAGTAGGACAGGAAAGTGAAAGAATTCAATGGAGAGTCTCAACCTCACTGTATCTCTGATTACAACACAATGGGAGGTGTGAATCTATGTGACAGAATGATTTCTGACTATCAAATTTCCACATGCACAAATAAATGGCCTGTAAGAGTCTTCTTCCATTTCATTGACTTGGTGATTGTGAACTCATGGACAGAGTACAGAAAGGATCAGCAGGCACTATGTGTTATCACAAAATAAATCCTTGATCTAGTGGCTTTTAAGATTTATATAGGAGAATCCCTGATTTCAGCTGCAACTCCAGCACAACAGAACATTTACAATTCAGACTCTGAATCTGAATCTCATGAAGTAGCCCCTAGGAAATGCACAAAGATAATTCAAGTTCCAAACAGAGATGTTAGGAAAAGAGAAAGTAGACATTTTCCTCTCTGCCCAATTAGAGATAAAAATAAATGGCTGAGATGCTGAAACAAGGCCTGCAAAGCTAAAACCAAATTCATATATTCTGAATGGCAAGTATATCTGTGTATCACTAATGAGAGAAAATGTTTCTTTGACTTTCACAACCGAAAACTGATTGTGATGAGCTACAACAATTTCAGGATTATTGATGACTGTAAGTGCTTTTCTTGCAATGTACCTTTGCAACACTCTGTAAATAATGTATCTGAATGTTAAATAAAAATTTAAAAAAAACATAATTTTGTGTTATCTATTTCATTGCCATATATCATGACTAGTCACAATGAGACCCATGTCTGGCCAGCTGGACATAGGTAAATCTCCATCCTGATGAACAGTAACTAAAAACTACCATTACAATGCTCATTTATGACATCCACATGCCATGCCCTTATGAAAAATATTTGAAATAATACAAAAAATCTTCTTGGCTCTGAAGAGGATATGTAAACCATCTAATATAGAAGCAGAAGTATTTCTTTTTGCAGATGTCACTAGTATTGCAATCAGTCAAAGCATGCATCCAGAAACAGAAGATATTGTAAAGTTCTTAAAAGTATCATTGACATGTTTTCTGCATATGGTCTCACCCTCAATTTTAAAAAGGCACAATGTATTCATTTATACATATCAGCCGGTACTACACCAATGATAAGTGGAACAAACGGTGAGCACATAATAAACTGGGTGGAAACTTCAAGATTATTTAGTGTCTATATTGATGAGAATTTAAATTGGAAAAAGCACATTTTGGAACTCTTAAAACAACTTAGTTCAGCCGCATTCACAGTTAGAATCACTGAAAATCTTGGGGAGAAAAAAATCAGTAAGTTATGTATTTTGCATATTTTCTTTCAATAATGTCATATGGAATAATGTTCTGGGGTAACTCATCTTTCAAAAAGAAAGTCATCATTGTGCAAAAATGGACTGTAAGGATAATATGTGGTGCTCACCCACAATCATCTTGTAGACATCTGTTTACAGAGTTGGGTTTTCTGACTGCTGTAACTGGTAAGGCAGTGTTATAGGCTCTCTCCTGTTCCACATCTATATAAATAATTTGGGAGAATCTGAGCATCAGTCTTAGGTTGTTTGCAGATGATGCAGAAATTTATCATCTATTAAAGCCATCAGAGGGTCAAAAAAAATTGTGGAAATTGATCCTAAATAATGAAAAGTGTGAGATCATCCACATGAATGCTAAAGGAAACCCATTAAACTTTGCTTACATGATAAATCAGTCTAATCTAAAAGCCATAAATTCAACTAAATACCTAGGAATTACAGTTATGAACAATTTAAATAGGAAAGAAAATAGAAAATGTTGTTGGTAAGGTAAACCAAATACTGCGTTTTATTAGCAGGACACTTAAAAAATGTAACAGAGCTACTAAAGAGACAGCTTACACTACACTTGCCCATCCTCCATTGGAGTACTGCTGCATGGTGTGGTATCCTTACCAGATAGGATTTACAAAGTACAATGAGAAAGTTTAAAGAGGTGCAGCATTTTTATTTTATTTTATTTTTTTACTGCAGAAAAATATGGGAGAGAGTATCACTGATATGATACAGGTTCTATGGTGGACATCATTAAAACAAAAGCACTTCTGCTGCGGAAGAATCTCCTCACGAAATTTCAGTCACCAACTTTCTCCTCCGAATTCGAAAGTATTTTTTTGATGCCAACCTAAATAGGGAGAAATAATTACCATAATAAAATAAGGGAAATCAGAGCTCACATGGATAAATATAGGTGTGTGTTTTTTTTACACATGATATTCAAGACTGGAAGAAGAGAGAATTATTTTGAAGGTGATATGATGAATCTTTTGCCAGGCACTTAAGTGTGATTTGCAGAGTATCCATGTAGATGTAGATATAGATACACTGCTTCACAGTATATTTATTCCCCCATTAAGTTTGTTGTAAATAATCCACAACAGTTCAAAAGGATCAACAATTCACATATTTACAATACCCAAAGGAAAAATTACATTCATTACTCTACATTAACATTGTCTTTAGTACAAAAACATGTGCACAATGCTGCAACAAAAATTTTTGATCACTTACCCAGTGATATAAAATGTCTGACAGACAGCAAAGTAAAACTTGTAAACAAACTGAGAAATTTTCTCCTTGACTGCTCATTTTATTCCATAGAATAATTTATATTACTCTAATGTGTAGAACATTGTTGGCTGGCATTGCTAACTTACATCTGTAAACAAAGAGTGGCAATCTCTACAAATGCAGAAAATTGCTTTTCCAAATGAATGACAGTAACACAAGGTGTCCTTCAAGGCTCTGTCCTAGGACCTATTTTGTTTCTATTCTACATTAATGACCTATCAATGAATATGAATGCCCCATTGGTCTTATTTGCAGATGACATGACTGTATTAATCAAAGGAAAGGAGCCAAAAACTATTACTATCAGCATCATCAAAAAAAAGATCATTTACAAACTTGGTTTCATCTCAATGGATTAACCTTAGAAATCCCAAAAACCCATGTGGTCCAGTTCAGAACAAAACACTCAACATCCCAGGAAATTATAATAAATCACAAAAATCAAAATATAGAATAAGTGGATTCTGTGAAATTTTTCGGATTAAACCTAGACAAGAATTTAAACTGGAATAAACACTTTGAATATCTATTAAACAAACTATGTAGTTTTGCATTTGCAATGCAAATTTTAGATAATGCCACTGACATGGACACAAGGAAAATTGCATACCATAGTTACTTTCAGTCACTTATAGGGTATGGTATTGTTTTTTGGGGAAATTTGAACAACTTAATGTGCATACTGAAAGTACAGAAAAGAATTGTTGGAAAAATGTGTGCTATACATCCAAGAAAATCATGTCACCCAATGTTTAAAAAGCTGAGGTTATTAAGTGCCCTTCCTGTATATCTATGATGATATAATTTTTTTATACAACAATTTAGAATTATGCCAGGGAAACTGCTTTGATCACACTTGCAATAAAAGAAATAAAGAAAATTTTATGCTACTTACTCATGATTTAAAATTACATGCTCAAACTCCCCAGTATATGGGAATGAAACTAAAAGACAAGATCATTCTCAGTATGAACCTAGATTCACAGAAAAGAAAGCTGCACAATACTGTTTCAACGATGCTACTTCTGAGTTGAAGAATTCATGAATGATGAACTGAATATCTGAGCAGGATGTAGTTTATTGACTGTCTTATTATGTAAATATGTGAAGGTATCTTTTCACAAAAAAGTTACATTAATGTTTAAATCATTTTGTTAACCATATTTAATTAGTGTATGGCATTTAAGTACATTTCAATATTGGATCACGTTATTCTACATTACATATATTTAGAGACAAACATCTAGTCCTTGTATATATTCAATGGATTTTTGGGATGCCATGAGGAATTCTTTGAAGTCCCCACTGAACGCTCTGGCACTGCATTCTTCTCTGATGTGTTGGATGGCCTGCTTAGGCACACTGCAGTCACATATTGGTGAAGACATCAGTTCCCATTTGAAGAGGGGGCTGATTAAACCCAGGAACTACCTCAGTAAGACAAGGCATTAGGTGGCAAGTTGTTGGGTATTTTGGAGTCATTCTCTTCTCCAAGAGTTGATGTCAGCCCCAGTGAGGCTGTTGCAATCAAGAGGAGAATGTCTTGAACGAAGACCCTTGGTACTCAGATCAGGTATATCAATGTGTACCGGTAGTTCAGGGTTTGTTTCGATATTGTTGTATTCCCTGACCAAAGCTGCTTCTTGTCGCATTTTTGGGGGTGGTATATGACTCAGGGCAGGTAGCCATATGTTAGGTGTAGAGCTAACAGTTCCAAAAATAATGTGCATGGTGTTGTTAAGTTCAACATCGATTTTGATCACATAGCTGCTGTTTAGCCATACTGTTGCACAGTACTCATCCGCAAAGTATACCAGGCTCAGCACAGACATCTTGACATGTTTCCTGTACTCTAATCAAATGATTTGCTTATGTATGTTATGAGACAAATAAATCACAATTCACAACCAACAAACTAACTTACAAATATTCAGAATGTAACCATATGTACAAATTAATTTGCAATGTGAATGTAAAATGACTCATTCTGCATAATACAAAATATTCCATGGAACATGAAACTAAATAATTAACTGTAGTTCCCTTTCCCTTCTTCTGGCATCAAAGTGTGTGTGTCAATAGGAGTTGAAGTAGTATTTTGGTGTGCCCTGCTTTGTGCTTACTTCTGATATCTGTACTGAAGTAATTGACAACTCATTGAAGAGAATCATCATATTACAAACCTGTGTAATTTTCTTAAATTCTGTCGTTGGAACATGTTATTGTCAGGTTTAGCAGTTCAATGTTTAATGAGCCATTGAAATTCATTCTGTGCAATTTACTGTACTCAATGATGTATTCATATATCATTCTGTTTCCTTACTACATTTACTGACACAGCTTATACGCAAACCCTATAACCAGACCTTTTGAAGTCCTAAATTAAGCAGTAAGAGTAGCGGAATCATATCTGACTTCTTTCAGTCTCTAATAATTTCAAAGTGTCATACATAAAATAACACCAAGTTTAACATTCAGCATTGTTTACAGGATAATTCTAGGTTAATTTCAACTCACATTCAGCACATTATCCACCTTAACTATGTAAGGTGTGCATCTAAGAAAACACATTTTCTCTAAAATGGGTTACCACAAACTGTATATTTTAAAACTTTTATTTAGAAAATAAACATTTTGATTACATTAATTCAGCATGATAAAATCAAAATATTAAAAAACCATTGTTGATGACAAGTCTGAGTCCAGCTTCTTATGATGTGTCATTTCCCATTACAGTGCACTGTCACCAACATATCCGTCATTATCACTTCCCTGTTTCTTATTTTTTGGTTTCCTGTAACATAATTATAAGAAATTAAATCAGTAAATTTTCATATAAGTTCTCATTTGTTACTTTTATAGATCAGGTTATACAGTGAAACTAATGGTACTATTTGTATCATTCTCATTCCTAACAAAAGGAATAAAAAGGGCCACTTGATGTAGCATTTACAGTAACCTGATACCAACTTCTTGTACTGTTAGTAAACAATACTTTCTTTCATTCTAACTATAAAAATACTGATAATACAAATTTTGTGTACCACTGAACTTCACCCAATTTTAAGAGTCTGCATTCTATACTGACAGGAAGAATACTTTCAAATGCACTTATCAGAAAGAAAATTAGCCTTTCTTTCTTTATTGCAATTAAAAACCTGGAGTGTGTGCATAACAGTGCAGCTACTCTCATTAACAGTATCAAAGACAGAACAATATGATACAATTTGTTAACAATACATAATATATATAACAAAATTTAATAATAAGAACTGACTTTAAATGAAATAAAATGAATTAGAACAACAGCACGTTAAAGAAACACAAAAAGTTGAATTGTAGCAAGGTGGAGTAAGTCTACTAACTGTAGTCTCATTCCAAAAAATAGATGCTATTTGTCTTTATCCTCTCTATCCCATATGTTGCACTCTTATGCTGTATATATGAAAGCTCCAAATTACTAGCCAACTTTTACTTTGTAAAACTTTATTATTAAGTGTATAGTTTACAGGGTGTTGTTGATAACACTACGAACAGTTTATTGAGAAACATTTTATTTAAATTATTAGTCAAAGTTTACAAATCAGTAAACCCATGTGTACTTTAAGATTCAATCCCATTAATAATGATTTGATTTAGGATTGACATACCTTTCTTGTAAACACTCACTCTCATCTTTCTAAAGATCATCATATCTTTTCTGCAAAATGTGTAATTCAAAAGCTATCTTTATTCAGAATTATCAGTTTCTAGAAGGTCAATATCTAAGAATTTGATCCTTTCAGAATTTCATTGGTAGTGTTGTGCAGCCCTAAATTTTCCATTTCCAAAACATAAATAATTTTCCCAGAATAACATTTTAGTTTACAAAATTTTTTGTAACAAAAGTATCCATTTCCAGAAAAAAATCTTGCCATTTTGTAAATCCCAGTGCACACTCAAATTTGTGTCTCATAAGATACAATACAACCATTATTTGTGCCATTTAAGGATAGTTAACAAATCGTTAACCAAAATAATATCTTTGCCTAATGTGAATCTATATCACGTACTTTTTCTTTTACAATTATATATAAAATATAACAGTTTTATATTTTAACATTTTGAAATATCTGCCCTACATTTGTCCTTATATAGGCATCTTCCATAAAGCTGCAGTCACTCAGCTGTGAGCATTCAAAGAATAAACATGCTACTTCAGTTCACAAAGTTGTATATCAGTCACAAGATTTGGTATGTAGGATATCAGCAACTGAGAGGCATGATAATTAATTTAGAGATATCTGCTTCAAGTGTGTTAATTATTTATTCAAACCATGACTAGTTTCAGGATTTTAAAATCTCATCTTCAGGTGTATATGGATATAATATTTCCTTACTTTCCAAAGTTCTCTCCCTCAAGTAGTGTGTCTGGTAGCTCAGTGTTAGCAGTTTCTGGCAGCAGCAGACACAGAAGCCCACCAATAAGTGGTGTAGCACCAAACAGCAGAGGTGGCAGGTACTCACTATAGCGGATCTGCTCAACACAAAATACCAGTAACTTGCTATTTTTTCTGTTTTTTGTTCTTACACTGCACATGATTAAAAAAGAGGTACAAGACTATATCATTAGCTAGAAGACTACAGTAACATTCCACCATTTCCCTGAATGCTTACCTTGTAAATAGTACTGTTCGCCAAGAAATTAGTATGGTCAGGAATAAAAGAAAATAAATTAAAAAAATCTCTGCCTGAGTGTACAAGATAACTAGCATGTAATGTATATGGCACTAATAGATCTGAAAAATAATCTATCAAATGGAAATGAAACCACACAACTAACTTCAAGTACTGTGACATCTTTCACAGGTGTAAAAAAGTTTGAGAGACAAGTAAAAATATATCACCAGTATCATTACTTCAAGTTAATAAAAGAATATTATGATAACAAGTTTATATTTTAATTCACAGTTCATAAACTGAATGTGCATCTCAAGAATGCTAAGTAATTGTATATATATGAAACTGTCAAATGACAATTTATAAAACAAAATGTGAAAAAATGTCCCTCTATAAGGCATTGTATCAAGTATTCAGCAGATTAATGCCCACAGTAGATAAACATCATGTTTGGCACTGTAATTTCATATAACTTTATAACATTTTACCATTAATGAAGTATTGTATTGGATGTAAATATTAATTGATAATGACACCTGCAATTCTAAAAAAGGAGCTGTATCGGCTGGTCACGTACAGTAATAAAACCAACTATATTCATCTAAATTTACATTGTTGGAAAATGTGTATCATATCTACAATTAAGACATTCATCTCTCTGAAGGGTAAGTTGGTAAGTTCTATCCATGCCTTAAGTACAGAGTCTATGGAGCTACAGTTTCTCTAATAGAATGGCTAATGCCTTCAAATAAATACCGTATCATATTCTGAATCCTGAGTGAAGAGACAGATTTCCTGAAACCAGCTCCAGTGACTGTCACTGGCTTAAAAGCTTGCATGTGTAATTGTTGAAAATTATAAAGTGATGTCATAAAAATTTACAAATGACTGTTTTCCATATACAGGGTTATTACAAATGATTGAAGCGATTTCACAGCTCTACAATAACTTTATTATTTGAGATATTTTCACAATGCTTTGCACACACATACAAAAGCTCAAAAAGTTTTTTTAGGCATTCACAAATGTTCGATATGTGCCCCTTTAGTGATTCGGCAGACATCAAGCCGATAATGAAGTTCCTCCCACACTCGGCGCAGCATTTCCCCATCAATGAGTTTGAAAGCATCGTTGATGCAAGTTCGCAGTTCTGGCACGTTTCTTGGTAGAGGAGGTTTAAACACTGAATCTTTCACATAACCCACAGAAAGAAATCGCATGGGGTTAAGTCGGGAGAGCGTGGAGGCCATGACATGAACTGCTGATCATGATCTCCACCACGACCGATCCATCGGTATTCCAATCTCCTGTTTAAGAAATGCCGAACATCATGATGGAAGTGCGGTGGAGCACCATCCTGTTGAAAGATGAAGTCGGCGCTGTCGGTCTCCAGTTGTGGCATGAGCCAATTTTCCAGCATGTCCAGATACACGTGTCCTGTAACGTTTTTTTCACAGAAGAAAAAGGGGCCATAAATTTTAAACCGTGAGATTGCACAAAACACGTTAACTTTTGGTGAATTGCAAATTTGCTGCACGAATGCGTGAGGATTCTCTACCGCCCAGGTTCGCACATTGTGTCTGTTCACTTCACCATTAAGAAAAAATGTTGCTTCATCACTGAAAACAAGTTTTGTACTGAACGCATCCTCTTCCATGAGCTGTTGCAACCGCGCTGAAAATTCAAAGCGTTTGACTTTGTCATCGGGTGTCAGGGTTTGTAGCAATTGTAAACGGTAAGGCTTCTGCTTTAGCCTTTTCCGTAAGATTTTCCAAACCGTCGGCTGTGGTACGTTTAGCTCCCTGCTTGCTTTATTCGTCGACTTCCGCAGACTACGCGTGAAACTTGCCCGCATGCGTTCAACCGTTTCTTCGCTCACTGCAGGCCGACCCGTTGATTTCCCCTTATAGAGGCATCCAGAAGCTTTAAACTGTGCATACCATCGCCGAATGGAGTTAGCAGTTAGTGGATCTTTGTTGAACTTCGTCCTGAAGTGTCGTTGCACTGTTATGACTGACTGATGTGAGTGCATTTCAAGCACGACATACGCTTTCTCGACTCCTGTCACCATTTTGTCTCACTGCACTCTCGAGTGCTCTGGCGGCAGAAACCTGAAGTGCGGCTTCAGCCGAACAAAACTTTATGAGTTTTTCTACGTATCTGTAGTGTGTCGTGACCATATGTCAATGAATGGAGCTACAGTGAATTTATGAAATCGCTTCAATCATTTGTAATAGCCCCGTATATTATATAAATACTGCATAAATTATTTCTGTCTTTGTGATACTTTCCTCAGATTTGCAGCCAGGGGTTCAGGTCAAGTTGACAGAATATTTTGGCAGTCAACCTGGTCTTTATCTTCACATGGGAAGCTGCTATTGCCAAGTCTCCTTTAACTGATGCTATGCTGTTGCCAGCAACCCTATGTAAGTCAGCAGAGAGTACTCAGCACATGTTTTAATTGTTGTCAGTTCTTTCCCCACTGCTAAAGATACTAGCAACAGCCCCTCTTGGTGAACAGCAGCAAAATTGAAGTTCACTGCCGTAACTAATCATTCTTCTGCCAATTGAGCACATTGTAATGCAAGACAGTGTAGGGTTCCATGATTTGCTCAGAGAATAGCTTGTCCTTATTAATAAGATTGTCATGCACCCTAATTTCAGTGGCTTCCTAGAAAACACAAGCCTAGAAGCAAGAAGTAGCAGTAACCATCTGTCTCATTGCATTTCATTGCAAGTTGCTTGGCTAAGCAATACTCCACCACTGCAGATTTTTTGGATGTTTGCAAACTTGTGTGGTGGCAATGTCCCACATACCTGTGCTCAACAGTAAGAATGGTTTGAACAGTGTATTATTTACCACAGTGGCATGGAATCTAATCGACAACAATGTTCTTACCCCAGATCATCGTTAACACAACCCAAAAGGTTGTTAATATTGGCTGGTAGATGAAACAGTCTTTATATTAAAATTTCTTAAAATTATCCCATTTTTAGCTGAAACATTCCCAGCATATGGTAGAAAAGCAATTAATCTATGTTCATCTTGCTGTACTTCTGGTGATGGTCTAAACTGAAAGGCACACCACATCTGCTTCTCAGAGAAGCTAATCTGTTTAAATACAGAATTTAAATGTTGAATTAATTTCCTGTGGCCAGCATTCCGCATCCTATATGGTATGCATCTCTTTGGACCAGTGTCCTAAGGATCTCATTATGTTGATGTGATGGGTAATAACTAGTTGCATACAGATACCAGTCAGTATGTGTAGATTTGTGATAAATCCTATACCCATAGTGCCGTCATTCTGTTTGTAGATGAGGGCATACAACAGTGGGTGCTTTGCATCAGCCTCCATGTGTAACTATAAACTTAAAGTGAGGCTGAAGGGAATAAAAATGTTATAAGGAACAGTTAAGGGTGTCAGCTTTAAAAGATGTCATCAACATATCTCCAGAAACATGTTGGTTTTAAGGTTGCTATCCTCAGTGCTCTATCTTCAGAATATACCATAAGTAAGTTAGCAACTATGGGTTGTTTGTGGGCATACAAAACTGCATATTTCAAAAAAATTCTTTGTCACTGCCAGACTGCTGGAGCAGAGATCAATGCAGAAGCAATGCCAATAATGGCAACATAATCACCATCGCACATCTTTCAGAAGGTGGCAGAGCCAGACATTGGGGCAATGAATGTTGTTACTAGATATGAATGATACAAATTTGACTCATTCTAAAACAAATAATAAATTTTAAATATAGTAAACTGCAATGTATTTCTGGGATGATGATGTGAATATACAGATATTCTCATCCAACTGTCAAACTCCTCTGCCAGTTATGTACCCCGCCAAGGAGATGAGGCTCTGATGACCAAGTATTGGCAATATAACCATAACATAGAGTACAGAGGAAATGCTTTACCAAACTCCGTTACGTGAGTTATGAGCTGTGGCTGGTAAAGCTCTGAGATGTCAGTCCCATATCCAGTCTTACCTGCAATGGACCAGTACCCCATTCAGAGACTCAATAATTGTAGTTGCAGTACTCAATCTTATCTTTTAAATAGGCCAGATTACCAGGACACAACATGGGCAAGAAATAGGAACAAGAGAAAATTATTTAATGGAGCTTGGAAAGTTGCCACCTGAAACATTAGGGGAATTGTTCTTAAGAAAGTCAAACTAGCTAAATATTTGAAAGAAAGGGAAATAGATTTTGCAGCAGTTACAGAAGCAAAGAAGAAAATATCTGGAACTAAATATACAGATGACTACATTATGATCTACAGTGGAGTAAAGGAGGAACAAAGAGCAATTAAAGGTGTTGCCATCTACATATATAGAAAATGGGAAGATAAAGTGCTGAACTATGAATACGTAAATGAACACACTGTGCTAGTAGGAATTAAAGGTGCAAGAGGAATCCTAAGAATAATAGCAACTTATGCCCCAGAAGAAGGAAAAACTGATGAGTCCAAGGCATTTTATGAACAGTTACAAGTGATCTTAAACACTGCAGATTTTACTTATGGGACGGCCCCTTGCTAGAATTGTAAATATACCAATTTCGAAAATAGTAGGCACTTTTGGAGAAAACAGAAACATGCTCAGATTTTGCTACCTTTAATGATTTAAGAAAAACCAATAGTTTCTTTAAGAGAAAAGAGACAAATTTACCTGGTCAGCAAGAGGATATAGATCTGTTATAGATTATATAATAATAAAAGAGGAATTTCCTGGGCATGTTACAGGTACCAGAGTTTACTGAGGAGTAAATATTGGCTTGGATCACTTCTTATTGCTGTCGATTATTGACATCTACACAAAATGGAGAAAACCAAAGAAAACAGTTAAGGATCAAAAAGGAGAAGTAGTTCTTAGTGTTTACCTTTTAGAAGATAGCAGCATAAGAGATCTCTATCAAAAATGGTTGACTAAAACATTAGCAAATTTAGAAATGGGAGAAGACTTGAAAGAAGAATGGAAAACTTAAAAACAGTCTTATCAAGAATAGTTAATGAGGTTTTGGGGAAGATAAGGAAATACAAGAAATGTAGAGTAGTAAAGCGTTGGACACCAGATCTAGAAAAAGCAATTAAAGGAAAACATCAGGCTTTCAAGAGCTACATAAACAACCCCAATAATGAAAATTATAATGAATATAAAGAGAAGAGAAATAACGCAAAATGCATAACTCAGAAAGTGTACGCAGAATCATGGGAACGCAATATAGAGTGCGACTTACGTGGCAGACAAACTATCACTTACAAATTGATTAAATAACTAAACAGACAAGAAAATGATCATATATTTGTTAAAAATATAGGAGAGAATGAATGGATTGCTCATTATGAAAGTTTGTGGTATGGTGATACTTCTATCCACACGTTACCTGAAGTAAATGACACAAAACTTGGCTTCCTAAAGACAAGTGGGGGGAATTAAACTGACTTAAACCTAAGACCTCCAGGAAGAAACTGTCTCAGGTTGAAGGGGATAAGCAGACCCTCACTACATGAAAAACAGGTAGCAAGTGGATAAGGGAGGAATCAAAGACTCCCTCCTCCCTGGATAAGTGAGTTCAGAAAAAACCAAGGCAAGAAATAGGGAAACAGATCTATAGTACTGCAGTCTCAATTTTTAGGATGGCAGTTATCCAGGAAGGTTATGAACCGGTGGCCATCACCTCGCAGCAGGAGGAATTAGTACAGTTGGTCCCCTGGCCCCCTTTGAAAAGATTGGGGGGGGGGGGGGGGGGACACTAGCCCTGGACCCAACTTCAGGATGGTCTAGCTAGATAGTGGTGCTCCCATTTTTGTCTGTGACGGTGGAATGGATCAAGGACAAGGTGCCCCTGATATCCCCGTGGGAAGATGCGAAGCTGCTGGTTAAGACGGCACCAGAGCTTCTTAAGACTGCAAAGATATCAATATGGGTACCAAAGATCCTTAAGGAAGTCTCTCCTGAGACACTGTTCAAGGAAAATAGGGGCCCAGAACCCAAAAGTCTCAACAGAAGATTGGAGAGTGATCAACCAGATGGTTGCATGAGAAGGACGAACCATGGTAGTGGAGGTCAGAGAGAAGTCCCTGAAGGTGATGTGTGAGCAGGACCTGAAATTGTTTTTAGGGTTCTCGCAGGTCACCGTCAGGGTTCTCAAAAACCTCAAAGATGGCAGCAAGATGGAGACTGGAGGTGCTGCAGATTAATCTGCAGCACATCAAAGCTTCCTCTGCTGCCCTGAGTCACTGCCTGGGAAGAAGTAATTGACATAACCTTTAGTTCCATGATGATGGGCAGCTATGACAAACAATGGCATGTGGTGTTGAAGCCATCCTCATTGGACCACATGTACATTAAATTCAAGGTTGAAATGGGAATCGTGACCTATAGGAATCCCAGGAAAACAGACTGGGAGACATATAGGAGGGACCTTGATTTACGCTTATCGGAAATTAAAACCTCGATAAGGAATCCAGTAGAATTTGAGGAAGTAGCAGAGGCTGTTACCTCTGCCATAGTAACCTCATATCAGGACAACTGCACAATCACTAAGAAGTGCACAAACAGGAGTGTGCCTTGGTGGAATAACAACTTAGAAATGCAAAGAACATAGGTATGGAGACTGTTTAATATTGCGAGACATAAAGGACAATGGGCTAAATATCGTGAGGCACTTGTCAACTAATCTTGCAATCAGACAAGCAAAGAAGGTATCCTGGAAGGCATTCTGTGAGGAAGTGGAGAGCATGGCTGCACAAGCCAGACTTCACAAGATTCTCACTAGAGTACCAACCAAACCAGGAGGTACGTTGAGGACGGAGGGAGGGACTATACAAAGACAGTACATGAGATTCTGGAACTGCTCCTCAAAACTCACTTTCCACAGTATGCTCTACTGAACAACACAGTCCAGAATGTGATCCCAGAGAGACAATGGTTCTCAGGCTCTCAAAGAGAGTACTGGGAATCTGCCAAGGAGTGTGTGAACTTCAATAAAATCCAATGGGTGGTGGGAACATTTCAACCATTCAAGTCACCTGACCCAGATGGAATCTTTGCAGCTCTCCTGCAACACGCAGGAGAGAATCTCATAAGAGTCCTATGCGGGTTTTTTAGGGTTAGCCTAAAAGTAGGAATCATTCCCAATGCTTGGACAGTAGTGAAGGTTGCCTTCACTCCAAAGCCAGGGAGAATTTATCATACCAAGGCCAAGGATATAAGACCAATCAGTCTGTCCTCCTCCATTCTCATAACATTGGAAAAACTGGTTAATGTATATGTTGGGGAGAGGAGGCTAGCAAGGCACCTCTACATTCAAACCAACACGCATATCGACCAGATAAATCATGCGAGTCAGCTCTCCACCAACTCACTGGAAAGGTGGAGAAAGCACTTCACTTACAAGAAATAGCTCTCTGCATCTTCCTGGATACCGAGGAGGCCTTCAGTAACACGATCTTTGATTCCATGGTAAGGGCTGCAGAGGTGCCTGACCTGGGGACCACTATATGCAGGTGGACCAGGGCCATGCTTAGTGGAAAGAAAGTATAGGCTACCATGATGAACGAAAAAATGGTAATTAACACCACTACAGGCTGCCCACAAGGAAGAGTTTTGTCCCCTCTAATGTGGAATCTAGTGGTGAATGAACTCATTGAGGCAGATCGAGACCGAGACTCAGATTAAAACTGTGTGCCACACTGAAACTCCAACCCGAGTTTCAGTCTCAGTCTCGGTCTGCCAAGAAGTTTCATATCAGCGCGCACACTGCTGCAGAGTGAAAATTTCATTCTGAAAACATCCCCCAGACTGTGTCTAAGCCATGTCTACATCTATATCTACATCCATACTCCACAAGCCAGCTGACGGTGTGTGGTGGAGGGTACCTTGAGTACCTCTATCGGCTCTCTCTTCTATTCCAGTCTCATATTGTTCGAGGAAAGAAAGATTGTCTGTATGCCTCTGTGTGGGCTCTAATCTCTCTGATTTTATCCTCATGGTCTCTTTGCGAGATATGCATAGGAGGGAGCAATATACTGCTTGACTCTGCAATATCCTTTCTTCCAAGAGTGCTAGTTCTGCAAGGTTTGCAGGAGAGCTTCTGTGAAGTTTGGAAGGTAGGAGATGAGGTACTGGCAGAATTGAAGGTGTGAGGACAGGGCGTGAGTTGTGTTAGAGTGGTAGAACACATGCCCATGAAAGGCAATGGTCTCGAGTTCCAGTTTAGATCTGGCACACAGTTTTAATCTGCCAGGAAGCTTTAAGTATTTTTGAGTTTATAAGTACTGTTTATAACATGTGTCAGGTCACAAAATAACATGTCTAATGTTCATACACTGATGGGAGAAAAACCACATCACCAAGGAGGAGTTGTGTAACATAAACTAAAGTTGGTAGACATTTTTCTACATCTGAAAGATTATATCTATTCAGATTTCATGCCTGTTGCATAAGAGTGGCACTAGTAGTCCCACTATGA
Source organism: Schistocerca nitens (assembly GCF_023898315.1). Lineage (NCBI taxonomy): Eukaryota > Metazoa > Arthropoda > Insecta > Orthoptera > Acrididae > Schistocerca > Schistocerca nitens. Next base: position 836,181,020 of record NC_064616.1, on the reverse strand, counting down.
GGATGCAAATCAGGTTTGCTTTAAATACACATTGTAATGGTCATGAGCACTAGTTACATTTCAGACTGGATGTGGTGGGTTCATATTAGTCAAGAATGTCTTTGAGATGACAAAGGTGCCATTATCAACACCTCACCAAGTTTGAATGAGGTCATGTAATAGAGCTTTGATGACCTGGATATTCCTTCTGCTGGCAGGAATGTAGCCACTGTACACAATTGCTGGCAGCAATGACCACAAGAATGTATGGTCGCAAGAAGCCCAGATTCTGGACAGCCATGTGGCACTACTGAGAGGACAGACCATCAGTATATGGCTCTGGCACATCATACTGTATCTGCAGCAGCAAATTTAGCAACATTTGGCACCACAGTGATACAACAAACTGTTGCAAATTGAATACTTCAAGGGCAGCTCTGAGCCAGACAGTCTCTAGCACACATTCCACTGACCCCAAACCACTGCCATGTGAGACTTCAGTGGTGTCGAGCAAGAGCTCACTGGAAGGCAGGGTGAAGGTCTGTTGCATTTTTCTGATGAAAGCTGGTTCTGTCTCAGTGCCAGTAATGGCAGTGTGTTAGTTAGGAGGAGGCTATCTGAGAATCTGCAACCAGCCTGCCAGCATGCTAGACACACTGGACATACACATAGAGCTATGGTCTAGGGTGCAATTCATATGACAGCAGGTGCACTCTCATGGTTATCCCATGCAACCTGACTGCAAATTAGCACATCAGTTTGGTGATTCAACCTGTTGTACTGCCATTCATGAACAGCATTCCAACAGATGTTTTCCAACAAGATAATATTTGCCCAGGTACTGCTGCAGCAGGCTCTACAGTGTCTTGACATGGTACCTTGGTCTGCTTGATCACCAGGTCTGTCTCCAGCTGAGCACATGTGGGACACTATCTGACAACAAATTCAGCATCGTCCGCAAACATTATTAAATGTCCCTGTATTGACTGACCAAGTGCAACAGGCATGGAACTCCATCCCACAAACTGACAGCTAGCAGCTGCACACACAATGCCTGCACGTCTCCATGACTGCATTCAATATTCTGGTAGTTACACCAGTTATTAATGTACCATCATTTCAAATTTACAATGCCCTGTGTCATATTTACATTAACCCGTGATCTTGCAATGTTCATCACACTGTAATTGTCATGAACACTAGTTACATTTGAGACTGGATGTGGTGAGTTCATATTAGTCAAGAATGTCTTTGAGATGACAAAGCGGTGTAGCTTGCTCGGCAGGTTTCGAGAGGGTGCGTTTCTGGATGAGGTATCGAATGTATTGCTTCCCCCTACTTATACCTCCCAAGGAGATCACAAATGTAAAATTAGAGAGATTCGAGCACGCACAGAGGCTTTCAGACAGTCGTTCTTCCCGCGAACCATATGCGACTGGAACAGAAAAGGGAGGTAATGACAGTGGCTTGTAAAGTGGCCTCCACCACACACCGTTGGGTGGCTTGCAGAGTATAAATGTAGATGTAGATGTAGACTTACATGTGTTACATAGACAAATGTATTCCCAAAATTTCTTTACTCTACATTTATTACTTTTTGTGTTGCAAGTCTTTTTCATCAGTGTACTTTGTAAAGCTGTTACTGCAAGTACTTTACAAAAATAAAGATGCTAAGAGAGTTAAAAATTTCACTGATGGTGAGTTCATCACAGAGCGAGCACAAGCTCTGATAGGACAGGGAAAGAAACTTTGTGTGTACTTATTGGAAAGAACCATCTGAGCACTGTCCTAAGCCACCTAAAGGAAACATGGAAGACTAAAATCTAAATAATTAAATGGGAAATTGAATCAAATAGACCCACTCCCCTCCCCACCACCTTAACCACCACCAGGTAATCATACAAACATTCACTGTAAACAGTTTGTTAGTTTCGTTCACAATTCAAATTTACCTGCATTACAGAGTCCTCAAAACATGATGTGCACTATGTACAACTTAATCATAAGGTAGGCTAAATTTTAAAAAGAACAGCAACAATAACTGATAGATAGTTTTGTTGTTTTGTGCTTCTTAAACGCCTAAATATCTACTCACAACTGCATGACCACATATTTTGTTCAGTGGGCTAACACTTACTGAAATTCTGAAATGTACGGCAATGATCAAGCCCACGTTCAGTTGGAGTATCAATGTGTGAACAATACTAATTTGTTAAGTTGGAGACTAAAGTATTCCGCATGTTCCAATATGAATATCAATACTTCATTTTCATTTCATTTAAATAATGTTATATAGCAACATTAAATTGTTTAATATTTATTATAGTGAGTTCATGAATATCTTTAAATGACATACCAAACTTGATACGAATGGAGCCACCATTGAGCCAACACGTGCACACATTGATGAAGAGCCCACTCCAACATTACGAACTACGGTAGGGAACAGTTCCCCTGAATATAGATACACCGTTGGAAATGAGGTGGACATTCCAATGATCCCAAGGGCTGCCAAGAGTATCCCTGGCCATTCTGCTACACCATCACCTAAAAATGAATGAAAATAATTTATAAGAAATATGACATTTCTCAGCTGTCTCCAGGTTATCCTGTATGAAGAAATATCCCCAACAGTTCCATTAAAAATTAAGCTCAGTTACCACATGGTGTTTTTTAACTATACAGAAATGAGATTTGTTATGTAATGTATATGGACCCATCAAAGACTAAATGTCAGTCTCTATACTTTACTCTTGAAAAATCTTTCTCCCTTTTGATAAGTGTAAGATAGAAAGGAATTCAGTATGGGAGATATATGAATCTTTGGCTACCTGACAAGCCTTTCCTGTAAGTACTTACAAATAGTGGTAATGTGATGTAAGCACTGTTCCACTATGTAATGTCAGCTCTCAATAATTCAACGTTCAAGAGACCTTAGAAAATATTTGAATAATTGAAAGTTAGATTTAACCACAGCTTGATGGATCAAGGTTGAATCCCCTATAAGAACAAAGTTAAAAATAGTACTGTAGATTTCTTACTATTCATTTTGTCATACAAAGGAAAGCAGAAAGTAACAACTGTAACTCAGATTAAAACAAAGTTGATTTTTTATCCATATTCATCCACTTTTGTTTATTTCACATTAAAGGCACTTATAAGTGGCCAAAAAATACATAAGAAAATGCTGATTTATTTTGCAAAGAAATCTGGACTTTTCCTGCTCCAATGACCCTCAGTGTGCTTGGTCAAGTACATTTTCATTTATGACCAAAAACAAAAATACATCATCTACTTTCATTGTACAAATGTATATGTACAATGTTTCCAGTGATGACTTTGCCCCTTTTGGAGTCACAGATGGAATCATCTCTTTTCTTCTCTGACATTTCATTTCTTGTCAGACTACTTAGCCTTAATTTTTTTTCATTCAGGTCACCACAGACATCCCCATGATCACCACAATGTACAGAATCATCAAATGTCACATTTTTGCCAGTCAGGAGGACGTCCAAGATACTGTAGCAACACAAGTTTATTTTTCTTTTGTTGAAGTTGATTCTGCAATTTCTTGATGAATCAGCATTTCTAGAAATATATTAAAATTATCATCAAGATAACATTCTTCCTTGCTTTATCAGCCGTGTCATCACTGCCAAAACTAAAGTTGAGCCTCTGACCACATTCAATGCTCCCCATTACAACTTCTTTGTGATACAAAGTTTCAGAATTCTGAACTATTTCATGGTCGAATGGTTATAATTTTTGGAGTGGTGTTCACAGGGAGAAACTGATGTTCATATTATCCAAAAGTGGTGGCTGTCTTTCTGAACTGTACATTTCTCCAAAAAAAGATCACGATTCGCTTAGAAGTCACACACTGAACAGTCCTGTTGTTATCCATGCCTTTTTGTTGGGATAAAAAGACACAGGAAATGATGTGATACCCTTGAGTTTTAGTTTCCAAGTGCCAACCATGTTCACTGCAACCAACAATGTTACTCTTTCTGGGCTATGTTTCTCTCTCTCTGTCTTCCTCGAGCATTGTTGTGAAGGAGCACTACTGGCTCCTTCAGTCGTCCTCTCTGGCGATTCTGGATTGCTCGCCGCAGTTTGGTCAGTTTTTCACAATATCTACCCAAGTTGATTGTAGTCTAAGGTTGCATGGAATCAATGAGGTGCACCCCCTTCCAATCTCAAAACACAGTCACCATAATCTTTCCCTCCGACTGTGTTTGTTTGTTGGTGGCGGTGAACCGGAGTGACGCCTCTGATGAGATTGTTGTTTTGTTTCAGGGATGTAATGAAACACCCACGTTTCATCTCTGATGACAATAGTGTCGAACAAATTCTCATTGTTGCATTCTCTGTAAATGAGAAGCTTATTGACTTGTTCTTCGAAGAAATACATCATTCACATTTGTTTGATTCAATGATACTGTTGTGACAGTGCCACGACATTTACAGTGCCGCCACGACAGTACGCGCAAACGGCGATAGAGGCGCTCCGCAACTCGGCTGAGCGCGGGAGCGCCACCTAGCTACGAACGGCGCCGGCCGCACGTCACGGCACGGCAGTCAAATAAGAGATACTGAGTTGTTGTCATGTAACCAGCTATTGTTTCTAAGTGAGTGTGTTTGAATATCCACGCAATTATTGGGGATTAAAGGTTATAACACTTTTTGGTGACGAGGATGGAATATTTTCACTGCGTTGTGGATTTGTGTGTTCGTGACGGGGCAGACATGGAACAGCTTATGCAAGCGCTCATTGAGCAACAAACACAGCTGACGGCTGCTATTCAGGCGTTGTCGACGTCACTTACTCATCGTCTGTCTTCCTCTTCTCCGCCTCCATTCCCTCCTTACGACGAGGCCGCTGAAGACTGGGAGGATTATGAGAAGCGTTTGCGGCAACACTTCTTGGCTTTCGGCGTTGTCGACGCTCCTATGGTTCAAATGGTTCAAATGGCTCTGAGCACTATGGGACTCAACTGCTGTGGTTATCAGTCCCCTAGAACTTAGAACTACCTAAACCTAACTAACCTAAGGACATCACACACATCCATGCCCGAGGCAGGATTCGAACCTACGACCGTAGCAGTCGCACGGTTCCGGACTGCGCGCCTAGAACCGCGAGACCACCGCGGCCGGCTGACACTCCTATGTGTAAGTCGTTATTTCTATCTTGGATTTCCCCACGGATCTATCAGCTGCTATCTCAGTTAGCCCCTCTGCGGGAACCTGCCTCTCTGTCCTTCCAAGAAATTTGTGACTTATTGTCTAACTATTACCGAAAAAACACCCACGTCGTTGCTGCCCACGTGGCGTTCTACCAGTGTCGTAAACATCCCCATCAATCTTACCGGGCTTGGGCGGCGGAACTACACGGTCTGAGTAGGAAATGTCAGTTTGTCACGGACACTCATCATGAGTCTTATGCTGATTCAATGGTTAGGGATGCTATTCTACGGCTTGCTCCTGATAAAGAAGTTCGGCAACGTGCCCTACGACTGCCAAACCCGTCGTTGTCGGACGTTCTAAGAATCGCTCAATCCTTTGAAGTGTCTCACGCTGCTGGCGCGCAAATAGACGCGTGGTGTGATGTAGGCGCTGTACAGTCAACTTTCGACACGGACAATTTGCCTGTTTCACAGGAGAACGAAGATGTGGCGGCGGTTCACTCGCGTAAACAACGTCGCGTTGGGCCGCAACGCTCGCAGCGAAAACAGCAACCACAGAAGCAGGTTCGTTCCGAACTTCCTTCTTGTCCACGTTGTTTCGTACAGCATGACAGGGCCGCGTGTCCAAAACGTTGGGCCACGTGTAATTCCTGTAGGAAAAAAGGCCACATTGCTTCTGTGTGTCAGTCCCCTAAAGTTCCTGTCGACGAGGACGAGGCATCGGACATGGATGTTAACTGTGTGCTTTCTCAAACAAATAAGTTGTTTGTTACTGTTCGTGTTCTGGGTAAAGACATTCGCATGCAAGTGGACATTGGCTCTGCAGTAACTCTCATTAATTCTCGCACGTATTTGGAGTTGGGCTCCCCTCCCTTGTCTCCAGTTACACGAAATCTGAGAACTTATAATAAACAGAAAATTCCTATCATTGGCCAGTTTTATGCTTCCACTGCCTACAAGTCTGTTGTTAGGCCCCTCACGTTTTATGTGGTGGATCATGCGGGCACTGAAAACCTGTTCGGTTATGATGCTTTCCAGTTGTTCAGGTTCTCCATTGATGATGATGTGCACCTCATATCTGAGGATATTCCGTATCAACAGCTGGATGGATTGTGTTCTGAATTTACGTCCGTGTTCTCTACTGGTCTGGGTCGTGCCAAGGATTTTGAAGCCCACATTACTCTTAAACCTACAGCTCGCCCTAAGTTTTTCCGGGCACGCCCTATTCCGGTGGCGTTGCGTGCACCTGTCAAGGCTGAGATAGACAGGTTACCAGCTTCAGGGATTCTCCTTCCTGTTACCTCCAGCGAATGGGCATCGCCCATCGTGGTGGTTTCTAAACCAAACGGGAGTCTGCGATTGTGTGGTGATTTTAAATCAACTGTCAACGCTCAGAGCCTCATTGACACTTATCCTCTTCCCTGTCCTGAGGAGTTATTTACCAAGCTCGCTGGGGGCCAGCTCTATTCCAAACATGACTTATCGGAGGCGTACCATCAGTTGCCGTTGGATGCTTCTTCCAAGAAATTTCTCGTCATCAACACTCCTTGTGGGTTGTATCAGTTCCAGCGGTTACCATTTGGCGTCGCTAGCGCGCCGGCCATTTTTCAGCAGTTTTTGGAACAGCTCACGGCTTCCGTTCCCGGCTGCATAAACTTTCTGGATGACATTGTTGTCACGGGGGCCTCCACTGAGGAGCACCTTCGCAATTTGCATTCCCTTTTTCGGGTTTTGCATTCGGCTGGGTTGAGGTGCAATGTGGACAAGTCACAGTTCTTCCAACCCTCCATTGTGAATCTTGGTTTCCACTTGTCCCGTGAGGGTATACGTCCTCTACGTCAGCACGTTGCGGCCATTAACGCTCTACCCCAGCCGTCTACAGTCAAAGAACTTCAGGCGTTTCTAGGCAAGATTGCTTATTATCAAAAATTCATTCCATCCGCGGCGACGGTAGCTCATCCTCTGCATCAGCTGTTACGCAAAAACGTCCCTTTCTGTTGGTCCGACGAGTGTGCGCAGGCTTTTGTCCGCCTGAAGGCTCATTTGCAGTTGGCGCCTTGTCTTGCCACATTCCGTCCAGGTCAGCACTTGGTTCTGGCGACTGACGCGTCACAGTATGGCCTAGGGGCTGTTCTCGCCCATCGGTATGAGGATGGGTCGGAACGACCCATCGCCTATGCTTCCAAGACCCTCAACGATGCGCAACGGCGTTACTCTCAAATCGGAAAGGAGGCGCTCGCTATCATTTATGCTCTAAAAAAGTTCAGCGTTTTTTTGTATCGTTCTAAGTTTCACCTCATCACCGACCACAAGCCGCTGGTGTCTCTGTTCAGCCCATCGGCGTCGCTTCCGGATAAGGCAGCTCACCGCCTGCAACGTTGGGCCTTATACTTGTCTTGTTTTCACTATGAGATTCACTATCGCCCCACGGCCCAGCACGCCAACGCTGACGCATTGTCGCATTTGCCGATGGGCCCCAACCCGGTTTTCGATCGTGATGAACTACTCTGTTTCCACATTGATGAGGAAGAACGTCGTGCGGTCGAGGGTTTTCCACTTAAAGGTTCGCAGGCCGCGTCGGCTACTGCGCTGGACCCGGTCCTGCGTCAGGTGATCGGTTTTGTTCAACGGGGTTGGCCGGACAGGACCAAGGGCAGGGCATCAGATCCCCTTCGCAACTACCATGCCTTGCGCCTTCGTCTGTCTGTTCGTGTTGGTGTTGTTCTTCTGGCCACGGATGGCGCATCTCCACGGGTCGTGGTGCCAGCCTCTCTTCGCAAAGATGTTCTCAAACTGTTGCATGAAGGCCATTGGAGTATTTCTCGGACTAAGTCCCTGGCCCGCAGGCACGTTTATTGGCCCGGTATTGATTCGGACATCGCCCACATGGTTGCTGCGTGTGGTCAGTGTGCTTCACAACTGGCTGCACCTCGTACAATGCCCTTTCCGTGGCCTGATCGGGCGCAGCCATGGGAACGGGTGCACGTTGACTTTGCTGGCCCCTTCCTCGGTACTTATTGGCTATTGTTGATTGACGCTTTCTCGAAGTTTCCGTTTGTTGTTTGATGTCCGTCGCCCACCACTGCGGCGACGACGCTGGCTTTGTCCAAAATCTTTGCACTAGAAGGTCTTCCATCCACGATCGTCATGGACAGTGGCCCTCAGTTCTCTTCGCAGGCCTTCCTTTTGTACTGGACAAGGGATTCATCATGTTACAGCACCGCCCTTCCATCCGCAATCGAATGGGGAGGTCGGGCACCTTGTCCGCACTTTCAAAAGCCAGATGAAAAAATTCCTTAGTGATTTTTCCACAGATGATGCTCTGCTGCAGTTTCTGAGTTCTTATCGCTTCACGCCTCTGGGTGATCGCAGCCCTGCTGAACTCTTGCATGGCCGCCAACCGCGCACTCTACTGCACCTGCTTCTCCCTGTCAGGCCTAGTGCTGTGTCCCCCAGTGCGGGAAAATACTCGGTGGGCGCCGACGTGTGGGCACGAGGGTATGGATCTCGCCCTAAATGGATTCCAGGGGTGGTCAAGGCTCTTCGCGGCCGCCGGCTTTGTGAAATACGTACGGACGACGGCACGGTTGTTCGCCATTACGACCAGATGCGCCCACGAGTGGTGGCCACGCCGGTGGCACCGGCCCTTCCTTCGCCTCCACCAGCCCGAGACGCCAGTCCTGTCGCTGCTGCTGATCTACCGTCCATGTTGCTGCAGCCGACGTTGCTACCGCTTCCGAGTACGCCGGAACCGGCCCAAGTTGCGACGCCGCCTTCTCCGGGACCCATCTCGCTGGAGCACACCCCCAGGTCCACGACACCTATGGATGCTGCTCCGGAGTTTTCACCCATCATCTCATCCAGGAGGCACGTTCCACGCACGAGCTTCCGTCCTGGACATTTTCGACCATACTCTCGTGTCTCTCCGCGGGATCTTCTCGGGGCCTCACAAGAGGCCATGGATGTCTCCGCACTGTCCATGTCTCCAAGGAAGTGAGTGTTTTTTCTTCAAGGGGGAAACGTGTTGTGACAGTGCCACGACATTTACAGTGCCGCCACGACAGTACGCGCAAACGGTGATAGAGGCGCTCCGCAACTCGGCTGAGCGCGGGAGCACCACCTAGCTACGAACGGCGCCGGTCGCACGTCTCAGCACAGCAGTCGAATAAGAGATACTGACTTATCATGTAACCAGCTATTGTTTCTAAGTGAGTGTGTTTGAATATCCACGCAATTATTGGTGATTAAAGGTTATATAACAGATACTAGTCTTAACATTCCTATTAGTGTTGTATTGCAAAATGGTGTTTACATGTCAATGGCAAGTTAGATGGATATGCCATATCCAGCGAATATTTACTATTTGCACGGTATATAAGAGAGAATTGATTGTCAGAGCATGTGCTTCGATAAGTGCTGAAGTGATTAGGAATACCACGCAATCCATGATAAGAAGATTGCAGCACTGCATTGATACCAATGGTCATCACTTCAAACACCTTCTGTAAATGGATGCTCATGCCACATTTTTGACCTTTGTTTTGCCGGCCGTGGTGGTCTCGCGGTTCTAGGCGCGCAGTCCGGAACCGTGCAACTGCTACGGTCGCAGGTTCGAATCCTGCCTCGGGCATGGATGTGTGTGATGTCCTTAGGTTAGTTAGGATTAAGTACACTCCTGGAAATGGAAAAAAGAACACATTGACACCGGTGTGTCAGACCCACCATACTTGCTCCGGACACTGCGAGAGGGCTGTACAAGCAATGATCACACGCACGGCACAGCGGACACACCAGGAACCGCGGTGTTGGCTGTCGAATGGCGCTAGCTGCGCAGCATTTGTGCACCGCCGCCGTCAGTGTCAGCCAGTTTGCCATGGCATACGGAGCTCCATCGCTGTCTTTAACACTGGTAGCATGCCGCGACAGCGTGGACGTGAACCGTATGTGCAGTTGACGGACTTTGAGCGAGGGCGTATAGTGGGCATGCGGGAGGCCGGGTGGACGTACCGCCGAATTGCTCAACACGTGGGGCGTGAGGTCTCCACAGTACATCGATGTTGTTGCCAGTGGTCGGCGGAAGGTGCACGTGCCCATCGACCTGGGACCGGACCGCAGCGACGCACGGATGCACGCCAAGACCGTAGGATCCTACACAGTGCCGTAGGGGACCGCACCGCCACTTCCCAGCAAATTAGGGACACTGTTGCTCCTGGGGTATCGGCAAGGACCATTCGCAACCGTCTCCATGAAGCTGGGCTACGGTCCCGCACACCGTTAGGCCGTCTTCCGCTCACGCCCCAACATCGTACAGCCCGCCTCCAGTGGTGTCGCGACAGGCGTGAATGGAGGGACGAATGGAGACGTGTCGTCTTCAGCGATGAGAGTCGCTTCTGCCTTGGTGCCAATGATGGTCGTATGCGTGTTTGGCCCCGTGCAGGTGAGCGCCACAATCAGGACTGCATACGACCGAGGCACACAGGGCCAATACCCGGCATCATGGTGTGGGGAGCGATCTCCTACACTGGCCGTACACCACTGGTGATCGTCGAGGGGACACTGAATAGTGCACGGTACATCCAAACCGTCATCAAACCCATCGTTCTACCATTCCTAGACCGGCAAGGGAACTTGCTGTTCCAACAGGACAATGCACGTCCGCATGTATCCCGTGCCACCCAACGTGCTCTAGAAGGTGTAAGTCAACTACCCTGGCCAGCAAGATCTCCGGATCTGTCCCCCATTGAGCATGTTTGGCACTGGATGAAGCGTCGTCTCACGCGGTCTGCACGTCCAGCACGAACGCTGGTCCAACTGAGGCGCCAGGTGGAAATGGCATGGCAAGCCGTTCCACAGGACTACATCCAGCATCTCTACGATCGTCTCCATGGGAGAATAGCAGCCTGCATTGCTGCGAAAAGTTGATATACACTGTACTAGTGCCAACATTGTGCATGATCTGTTGCCTGTGTCTATGTGCCTGTGGTTCTGTCAGTGTGATCATGTGATGTATCTGACCCCAGGAATGTGTCAATAAAGTTTCCCCTTCCTGGGACAATGAATTCACGGTGTTCTTATTTCAATTTCCAGGAGTGTAGTTCTAAGTTCTAGGGGACTGATGACCACAGCAGTTGAGTCCCATAGTGCTCAGAGCCATTTGAACCATTTTTTTTACCTTTGTTTTCTTTCAAAGACCTTACTGTTACACATCATTGGATTTGTCTTTATAGCTGCTATCAGAAAATAAGTACCAAGCTACAGCATTCCTTAAAAAAAAAAAAAAAAAAAAAAATGTTGTCCTTCGTATCTCTGAAGTGACCCCACCTAGCATCAAGAAACCATCATATTATGGACTCTCCTTGTACCGTGCAACTTTTGACCCACAAACTTTTCAGCTCCTATCACACTTTCAGAGAGTTATTCTTGGTGGCAATAGTTAGCGACTCACCCTGTATATTTCATAACATAATAACAATTTGGATATTCTGTTCAATTCACAAGCAGCAGAACGGAAGGTCGGTTTACCAAATATTATGTGGAAGATCAGCCATCCTATAGAGTGATCCGATGTAAGGATGGCACCTTTAGCAAGCTGTTGTCTTACCTTGTGAACTGATCATTTAGAATGGACATATTTCTAGTTTGTCTGAACATGATTGTCTCTTCCATACACAAGAAAAGAAACATAGTTACAAGCCACTGAATAATATAACCAACATGAAGTTATTGAAAACATAATCAAAAGAGAAACTAAATTATTTTTCAATGTAATGACATATCAAAGAAATTGTGCAATGACTTTTCAAGTGAGTTGCTAACAATTTAGATAATGTATTTCCTATTGTTCATAACTTTGAAAGTAAAAAGCACACAAGTGACACTCTAGTGAAACCAGTCAACATCTCTGACCCTGTTACACATGACACTTTAGTTAAGAAACTTGTAAATCATGGAACAACAATAAAAAAACTAATGAAATGACATTTCACAAATGGAAAAAACAGTAATTGTAAATGTAGAAACTGACTCTCTGAATGTAATATGTTGAGCCTAACTAGACCCCTACTAGGACCATTATTTCATATGAGATAGTCATTTAAGGTAGTGATACATCCCATCACATAATGATGTGAGTGTTGTGAAACACACGAATGATTCAGTGACAAAAAATGCTCCCCAATTGTTGCAAGAAGTTAGGGCAACACAGACGAACAGTAAATCCAATCTAGTACTTATTTTTCTGTGTTCCAAGGCTTCCACATGGCCCAAAATGGGTCCTGCATCATAATTGTAGACCTTTACTTTTCTGAAAACTGAAGTGAAGTTGCCACAAACCTTTCATAGCACTGGCCTCTATGTTGTCAACAATTAATGCACATCAAAAAATTGTATTACTTGTAGTACATATCTTTGGTAATAGATATCACATAATTTTAGTTCCAGTTCATTTAATCATGGACTTTGATTCTGTTACGCATGTCAGTTTAGGTAAGAAATGAGTTTTAGTGAGTTGAGTGTTGGTTAGACTGTCAGTGACAGAGCGCCTTGAGTTCCCGCTTCTAATAAGGTGAGTACACCATTCATTTGTTACATATACGAGCTTCAAACAGGAGTGACTTCAGTAATGGATAGGAATTGTGATTGCTGTGTGCAGATGCAAGCTGAGTTGGTGACCCTTTGCTCACAGCTCCAGGTGGTGTTGGCTTCCATCTCACAGCTTAAGCCTGCTGCCAAGAGGCATCAATGTGAGGGGTTGGATGCGGGGATGTGAGGGACATCGAGAACGTCCCACGAGTCCCCCAATCAGTCCACTGCTGTGGCCACCTTGGGTACTGCCTGCACCGAGGTTGACCCTTCACCCACAGCTGAGTGCAAGATCATTTCACAGTCTGACAGGCAGTGAAAGACTTTCCGACGGCCATTCGTAGGGCCTCCCTGGTTCATTTGACGAACAGGTTTCTGGCGTTATCTGTGGCTGACGAAGTCTCTAAGCCAGGTGCAGTCATCCACCCTATCCAGAGGAAGCTTCTAGGCCCACAAAGTCTGGACATTCACAGAGGGAGGGTTTCCTGGTAGTTGGGTGCTCCAAAGCTCCAACACCAGGAGCATAAGGGGCTCATTAGGAACACAGCTGCCAAGGAGGGAAGGAAGCCTGTGTGCACTCCACGTGCATACCAGGAGGGAGTCATTTCTGATGTGGAAAGGGTGCTTCCAGATGCCATGAAGAGCAGAGGTTGCAGCCAACTGCAGGTGGTGGCTCATGTCGGGAACAATGATGTGTGTCACCTAGGATCGCAGGAGATTCTCTTGGGTTTGGGTGACTAGTAGAAATGGTAAAGACTGCCAGTCTTGCTTGCGAGCTCACCACCTGCAGCATCATCGATATAACCGACTGTGGCCCTTTGGTGCAGAGCCAAGTGGGGGGGGGGGGGGGAGTCTGAATCAGAGGCTCGGGCAGTTCTGTGACCATGTAGGCTGCAGATTCCTTGACTTGCGCCATTGAGTGGTGGGTTTCCGGGTTCCACATAACAGGTTAGGAGTCCACTACACACAGGAAGCGGCTACACAGGAAGTGAGGGATGTGTGGAAAGGGCTGGCCAGTTTTTTAGATTATAGGGTGTCAGGAAACCACAGAAAGGGCATCCATCTAAAAGGGGGCAGGTAAAACACACAGTTGTAGAAATGATCAGTATTGTAGTTGTAAATTGTCATAGCTGTGTTGGGAAAGAACCAGAGCTCCAAGCTCTAATAGAAAGCACTGAAGCTCAAATAGTTATAGGTACAGATAGCTGGTTTAAAGTCAGAAATAAGTTCAGCCGAAATTTTTTCAAACAACCTAACAGTGTTCTGAAAGGTTAAATTAAATACAGTTGATGGTGGATTATTTATTGCTGTTAGAAGTAGTTTACCTTGTAGTGAAATTGTAGTAGATAGTTCCTGCAAAATAGTGTGGGTAGAGGTTATACTTGACAATCAGACTAAACTATTAATTGGATCGTTTTACTGACCCCCCGACTCAGAAGACATAGTTGCTGAACAGTTCAAACAAAACTTGAGTCTCATTTCAAAAAGGTACCCCAATCATACAATTATAGTTAGTCGTGACTTCAAACTACCCTCAATATGCTGGAAAAATTATAAGTTTAAAGCCAGCAGCAGGCATAAAACATCATCTGAAATTGTACTGAATGCTTTCTCAGAAAATTATTTTGAACAATTAGTTCATGAGCCCACATGAAGCGTAAATGGTTGTGAAAGCATGCTTGACCTCTTGGCAACAAATAATCCTGGACAAATATGGAATATCATGATGGATACAGGGATTAGTGACCACAAGGCAGTTGCTACTAGGCTGAATACTGTAACACCCACAACCATCAAAAAGAAACACAAAGCACATCAATTTAAAAAAGCTGATAAAATGCTCTTAATGCTTTTTTAAGAGAGTCTCCAGTCCTTCCTTTCTGATCATGCAAGCATAGAAAAGACGTGGAATGATTTCAAAGAGATAGTATAGATGGCAGTTGAGAGATATATACCACATAAATTAATAAGTGATGGTACTGATTCCCCATGGTACACAAAATGGGTCAGATCACTGTTGCAGAAGCAACAAAAAAAGCAAAAGCATGCCAAATTTAAAAGGACACAAAATCACCAAGATGGGCAAATTTCCACAGCGAAACTCTGTCTTGGAATCTGGCAGAAAACCCAGAAAGATTCTGGTCATACATAAAGCACACCACTGGCAAGACATACTCAATACCTTCACTGCCCAATACAATGGTGAAGTCACTGATGACAGTGTCAGTAAAGCAGAGTTATTAAATATCGTTTTCCGAAACGCCTTCACCACAGAAGATGAAGTAGATATTCCTGAATTCCAATCAAGAACAACTGCCAAGATGAGAAATATAGAAGCAGATATCCTTAGTGTAACAAAGCAGCTTAAATCACTTAATAAAGCCAAGACCTCTGGTCCAGATTGTATACTAGTCAGGTTCCTTTCATAGCATGCTGATACAATAGCTCCATATTTAGTAATTATATACAACCACTTGCTCACAGAAAGATCCATACCTAAAGACTGGAATATTGCTCAAGTCACACAAATACCCAAAAGGGAAAAAGGAGTAATTCACTGAATTATAGGCCCAAATCACTAATGTCTATTTGAAGTAGGGTTTTGGAACATATACTGTGTTCGAAAATTGTGAATTACCTCAAAGAAAATGATTTATTGACACATAGTTGGTACAGGTTCAGGAAATATCATTCTTGTGAAACACAACTAGCTCTTTATACTCATGAAGTAATGAGTGCTATTGACAGGGGATGTCACATTGATTTCATATTTTTAGATTTACAGAAGGCTTTCAACACCGTTCCTCAGAAGTGTCTTCTTACCAAACCGCAAGCCTGTGGAATATCCCCTCAGTTGTGTGACTGGATTCACAATTTCCTGTCAGAAAGGTCACAGTTCATAGTAATAGATGGAAAGTCACTGAATAAAGCAAAAGTTATATCCAGCGTTCGTCAAGGAAGTGTTATAGGCTCTCTATTGTTCCTGATCTACATTAACAACATAGGAGATAATCTGAGTATCCCTCTTAGATTGTTTGCAGATGATGCTGTCATTTACTGTCTTTTAGTCATCAAATGACCAAAATTAATTGCAAAATAATTTAGATAAGATATCTATATGATGCAAAAAGTGGCAATGGCCCTAAATAAAGAAATGTGTGAAGTTATTGACATGAATACTAAAAGAAATTCACTTAATTTCAATTAGACATTCAGTCACACAAACCTGGAGGCAGTAAATTCAACTAAATACTCAGGGATTACAATTACAAATAACCTAAATTGTAATGATCACACAGATAATTTTGTCGGTAGAACAAACCAAAGACTGAAATTCATTGGCAGAACACTTAGAAGGTGCAACAGGTCTACTAAAGAGACTGTTTAAACCATGCTTGTCCACCCTGTTCTGGAATATTGCTGTGCAGTGTGGGATCCGCATCAGGTGGGACTAATGGATGTCATCAAAAAAGTTCAAAGGAGGACAGCTCATTTTGTATTATAGTGAAATAGGGGAGATAGTGCCACAGACATGATATGTGAATTGGAGTGGCAATCATTAAAACTAAGGCGTTTTTGTTGCAACGAGATCTTCTCATGAAATTTTAATCATCAATTTTCTCCTCTGATTGTGACATTCTGTTGGCACCCACCTACATAGGGAGTAATGATCATCTCGATAAAATAAGAGAAATCAGAGCTCACACAAAAAACTTTAAGTGCTCGTTTTTCCCCACACACCTTTCTAGAGTGGAACAGTAGAAAGACAGCTTGAAGGTGGCTCATTGAACACTCTGCCAGGCACTTTATTGTGAATAGCAGGGTAATCATGTAAATGTAGATGTAGATGTTAGAATCTACTGAAAGCCAACCAGAATCAACAGATACATGCTTGCTATCTTACAAGGACTCTCAGCAAAGAATTCACTATTACACACTGACCAAGAGTACTTACAAAATTTGTAATCCAGACAATGTAATATCTCAACTTGGAAAGTTACCCACCACCTTCTAAGCTAATGGATACAACAAAGACTAGAAGCATTTCCAGAAAGAACAAATGTGACAATAATGAGGTGGTGGAAGAAGCACACACCATTTTTCCAGTTTATGTGCAGAATGTTACAGGTTGTGTGGTAGGAAATTTTTCAGTTAAACCAATATATCAGAACACCATCAAAATAAGAGACCAGCTGGGGTCCACCAAACATGCTGTTAATACACTGCATACACCAGGAGTGTGATCTGTCCTCACAGCTCATCTGACAGTTAAAATTCTAGAGAAAAGCCACTTATCTGAATTCACCTAAAAAAGAATGAGTGTCAAATATGGCATGGGGAAAAAAAAATTGTGGTGGCAGATCATATAATTGAATGTGGTAAACATACATGGTTCAAGGAGACTGACTTTCATTGTTAGAAAACCATGTGAAATGAAAAGGATGGTACAAAAGTTCGTCTAGATAGTAAAAGTCATATAGCAAGAACTGTGATGATGCTTAAGAAGCTCCCATCATCCTGGCTGCCAGCAATTGCCAAGATATGGACAAACTGCACTCATGAGGCTGCTGTATCTTGTACAGCTAGATACTTTCTTGAAATGTACATAATGCACGAGCAATCCAAGCCAGCCACCACTCAGACACTCTGGTGACAGCACTACAGCAGCTCTCTCTTTATTTACCAATATGGGCAAACTGACAGTGATGTGGAGTTTCACAGCTGTCCAAAATTGATCCAGACTTGGTGCTCACACTGCCAATGGTGCAGCGAGTTGTGAGTGGCCCACACAAGACAAACACTGGAAAGAAGTGATACCCTTGATGCGATTGCCATTTCAGACAATAAGAAATTCAGCCTTCAGTTACAAGGTATTTTTTTTTTTTTTTTTGTTTACCTAGGTTTCTATGCCAATAATGGTATTTTCTTCAGAACCTATAAATTAACCCACACAGACATCTATTAAACATTGAAATACATCATCAATCTAATGATTTCATAATAAGGAAAATCATGATACTTACAAAAATTAAATTAATTTGAGGGCCAAACGTTGGCCATGTCACAGAATAAAACTAATACAGAATAATAAGATTATGTCTATCAGTAATAAAAACAATAAGAAAAATGTAGACAGAGCTATGCCAGGCCAGGAGTAAGGGTCACACGTAAGCAAAAAGTAAACTAGGAGTCGTGAACATTTCTGCGGTGAGGCTCAGCCAGCGGTCAAGTGCACGCACGAACGCATGCACAGGCACTGGAGACAAACCGTCTCAAAATTACTTAGCACAACGTAAACTTTAAACAAAA
The DNA here is from genome assembly GCF_023898315.1 of Schistocerca nitens. Lineage (NCBI taxonomy): Eukaryota > Metazoa > Arthropoda > Insecta > Orthoptera > Acrididae > Schistocerca > Schistocerca nitens. Next base: position 836,162,967 of record NC_064616.1, on the reverse strand, counting down.
TGTGACAGGAAACAGTCCTGCAAATGGACAAATGCCTACCTATGGTACAGTACATTAAACAATTTTCCTAAGAACTAGCTACTAAGTCAGAGTAAGAAAATTTACATTCAAATATTATAATAAGAGGACAAAACCCCACTACAGTAACTAGTAAATTAGAATGGGAGACTAAGGCATGCGAAGCATGAAATATCTTGAACATAAAACAGGCAAATTAAGAAACACCTTTGCAACTGGTGTCATTACCAGTATGAAAGAAAATCTATGGAGACACAATGCACAAACACACTATAATAGAGAGGCAAAGCAGATAGGAAACAGCATCAGCCATTCGAAGTAGACCGTGGGTCAACTCCACTGGAGTAAAAGTTGAAAGCCTTCGAAATAATTTCTATTTTTTAGTTGTAGCTGGTCATTAAGTACATTTTCTCTATCAATAATAAGATGTTTAAAAATTTGCAATTCTCCAAGGGTGTCTAACTTACATCCTTTGACTTCATTATGCAAAAGTTCTGCATCTTTTAGAAACTTGGGAGCATGGGCCATTTGAACAAGATGTTCAGTAAATATAGATCCTCATATTACATCACCACTTTTAGTCGGCAGATGCTCTTTAAGCCTAACAAACAGGGTCCTTCCTGTCTGGTCAATGTAATACATCTACATCTACATCTATACTCCGCGAGCCACCTTACGGTGTGTGGCGGAGGGTACTTATTGTACCACTATCTGATCCCCCCTTCCCTGTTCCATTCACGAATTGTGCGTGGGAAGAACGACTGCTTGTAAGTCTCCGTATTTGCTCTAATTTCTCGGATCTTTTCGTTGTGATCATTACGCGAGATATATGTGGGCGGTAGTAATATGTTGCCCATCTCTTCCCGGAATGTGCTCTCTCGTAATTTCGATAATAAACCTCTCCGTATTGCGTAACGCCTTTCTTGAAGTGTCCGCCACTGGAGCTTGTTCAGCATCTCCGTAACGCTCTCGCGCTGACTAAATGTCCCCATGACGAATCGCGCTGCTTTTCGCTGGATCATGTCTATCTCTTCTATTAATCCAACCTGGTAAGGGTCCCATACTGATGAGCAATACTCAAGAATCGGACGAACAAGTGTTTTGTAAGCTACTTCTTTCGTCGATGAGTCACATTTTCTTAGAATTCTTCCTATGAATCTCAACCTGGCGCCTGCTTTTCCCACTATTTGTTTTATGTGATCATTCCACTTCAGATCGCTCCGGATAGTAACTCCTAAGTATTTTACGGTCGTTACCGCTTCCAATGATTTACCACCTATGGCATAATCGTACTGGAATGGATTTCTGCCCCTATGTATGCGCATTATATTACATTTATCTACGTTTAGGGAAAGCTGCCAGCTGTCGCACCATGCATTAATCCTCTGCAGGTCCTCCTGGAGTACGTACGAGTCTTCTGATGTTGCTACTTTCTTGTAGACAACCGTGTCATCTGCAAATAGCCTCACGGAGCTACCGATGTTGTCAACTAAGTCATTTATGTAAATTGTAAACAATAAAGGTCCTATCACGCTTCCCTGCGGTACTCCCGAAATTACCTCTACATCTGCAGATTTTGAACCGTTAAGAATGACATGTTGTGTTCTTTCTTCTAGGAAATCCTGAATCCAATCACAAACCTGGTCCGATATTCCGTAAGCTCGTATTTTTTTCACTAAACGTAAGTGCGGAACCGTATCAAATGCCTTCCTGAAGTCCAGGAATACGGCATCAATCTGCTCGCCAGTGTCTACGGCACTGTGAATTTCTTGGGCAAATAGGGCGAGCTGAGTTTCACATGATCTCTGTTTGCGGAATCCATGTTGGTTATGATGAAGGAGATTTGTATTATCTAAGAACGTCATAATACGAGAACACAAAACATGTTCCATTATTCTACAACAGATTGACGTAAGCGAAATAGGCCTATAATTATTCGCATCTGATTTATGACCCCTCTTGAAAATGGGAACGACCTGCGCTTTCTTCCAGTCGCTAGGTACTTTACGTTCTTCCAGCGATCTACGATAAATTGCTGATAGAAAGGGGGCAAGTTCTTTAGCATAATCACTGTAGAATCTTAAGGGTATCTCGTCTGGTCTGGATGCTTTTCCGCTACTAAGTGATAGCAGTTGTTTTTCAATTCCGATATCGTTTATTTCAATATTTTCCATTTTGGCGTCCGTGCGACGGCTGAAGTCAGGGACCGTGTTACGATTTTCCGCAGTGAAACAGTTTCGGAACACTGAATTCAGTATTTCTGCCTTTCTTCGGTCGTCCTCTGTTTCGGTGCCATCGTGGTCAACGAGTGACTGAATAGGGGATTTAGATCCGCTTACCGATTTTACATATGACCAAAACTTTTTAGGGTTCTTGTTTAGATTGTTTGCCAATGTTTTATGTTCGAATTCGTTGAATGCTTCTCTCATTGCTCTCTTTACGCTCTTTTTCGCTTCGTTCAGCTTTTCCTTATCAGCTATGATTCGACTACTCTTAAACCTATGATGAAGCTTTCTTTGTTTCCGTAGTACCTTTCGTACATGATTGTTATACCACGGTGGATCTTTCCCCTCGCTTTGGACCTTAGTCGGTACGAACTTATCTAAGGCGTACTGGACGATGTTTCTGAATTTTTTCCATTTTTGTTCCACATCCTCTTCCTCAGAAATGAACGTTTGATGGTGGTCACTCAGATATTCTGCGATTTGTGCCCTATCACTCTTGTTAAGCAAATATATTTTCCTTCCTTTCTTGGCATTTCTTATTACACTTGTAGTCATTGATGCAACCACTGACTTATGATCACTGATACCCTCTTCTACATTCACGGAGTCGAAAAATTCCGGTCTATTTGTTGCTATGAGGTCTAAAACGTTAGCTTCACGAGTTGGTTCTCTAACTATCTGCTCGAAGTAATTCTCGGACAAGGCAGTCAGGATAATGTCACAAGAGTCTCTGTCCCTGGCTCCAGTTCTGATTGTGTGACTATCCCATTCTATACCTGGTAGATTGAAGTCTCCCCCTATTACAATAGTATGATCACGAAACTTCTTCACGACGTTCTGCAGGTTCTCTCTGAGGTGCTCAACTACTACGGTTGCTGATGCAGGTGGTCTATAGAAGCATCCGACTATCATATCTGACCCACCTTTGATACTTAACTTAACCCAGATTATTTCACATTCGCATTCGCTAATAACTTCACTGGATATTATTGAATTCTTTACTGCTATAAATACTCCTCCACCATTGGCGTTTATCCTATCCTTGCGGTATATATTCCATTCTGTGTCTAGGATTTCGTTACTGTTCACTTCCGGTTTTAACCAACTTTCCGTTCCTAATACTATATGCGCACTATTTCCTTCAATAAGAGATACTAATTCAGGAACCTTGCCCTGGATACTCCTGCAGTTTACCAATATTACGTTGACTTTTCCTGTTTTTGGTCTCTGAGGACGGACGTTCTTTATCAACGATGATAATGTCCTCTCTGGTAAGCCGTCAGGTATTTTATCGTTTCGCCCAAGGGGGGGTCCCTCTAACCTAAAAAACCCCCGTGTGCACGCCACACGTACTCTGCTACCCTAGTAGCTGCTTCCGGTGTGTAGTGCACGCCTGACCTGTCTAGGGGGGCCCTACAGTTCTCCACCCAATAACGGAGGTCGATGAATTTGCAACCATTATAGTCGCAGAGTCGTCTGAGCCTCTGGTTTAGACCCTCCACACGGCTCCAAACCAGAGGACCGCGATCGACTCTGGGCACTATGCTGCAGATATTAAGCTCAGCTTGCACTCCGCGTGCGATGCTGGTTGTCTTCACCAAATCAGCCAGTCGCCGGAAGGAACCAAGGATGGCCTCAGAACCCAAGCGGCAGGCGTCATTCGTTCCGACATGTGCTACTATCTGCAGCCGGTCACACCCAGTGCGTTCAATAGCTGCCGGAAGGGCCTCCTCCACATTACGGACGAGACCCCCCGGCAAGCACACCGAGTGCACACTGGCATTCTTCCCCGACCTACCCGCTATTTTCCTAAGGCGCTCCATAACCCGCCTAACGTTGGAGCTCCCTATAACTAATAGGCCCGCCCTCTGTGACTGTCGGGACCTTGCCGGAGAATCGGCCACTGGCCCAATAACAGGGACTTTCAGCACAAGTGATCTTATATACAGCTGACAGGAAAGATTTATCGGTACCTTTATCAAGAGAATGGACTAGATTCTTTTTAAGGTTGTTGTTGGTAGAGTAAGAAACTTTACACCCTAGGTTTTTTAATAAATGAGCTACCTTGTAGGATACGTTACCTATAAATGGAAATGATATGTATTTCATAGCCTGGTCTTGATTGTGGGTATCCAACCTGGAAAGGGTGGTAGTCTTCCTTATGTGTTTTTGTTAAATAACTGTCTCAATATACTGGGATTATATCCATTATTTTTTTGGCACCACATTATACGTGTTTCTGCAGGTTATCTTCACTTTTTGCTAGCAGGTCTGCATCATCTGAATAATAAATAATTTTATTTCTGTGTCTTGCATTCTATGACCGCTACAAGCCAATATCTTCTTTATCATTTTGTTCCTGACTGTATTAAAAATAGTAGGCTCAGACAATCACCTTATCTAATACTACTGTTAACTGGTAAATAGCTAGTTAATCTGGTGTCAATTTTCTCCTGGATAAAGTTGTTGGAAAAAATGTCTTCATTTGCTTTTATCAAGTTGAGAGGAATTCACCAGCTGTATATCAGGTTTATTACAGCTGTTAACTGAATCCTATCAAAAGCCTTCTGTACGTCAATTAAACAAAGGTAAGCTGGTCTTTTGTATGCAATGAACTTCTCCAGCAGTTTGTGACCCAAAATTAAAGTCAACTTAGTCCCAAATACGTATACATGGAATTTCTTAATTGCAAATATACTCGCTGAAACTTCCTTTTCCATCTGTGAGTAGTTAGAGTGAGTGGCAGCATCTTTCATGTATAGGTGATGTGTTTCTCATTAACATCATCAGTTCTACACTCCTGGAAATGGAAAAAAGAACACATTGACACCGGTGTGTCAGACCCACCATACTTGCTCCGGACACTGCGAGAGGGCTGTACAAGCAATGATCACACGCACGGCACAGTGGACACACCAGGAACCGTGGTGTTGGCCGTCGAATGGCGCTAGCTGCGCAGCATTTGTGCACCGCCGCCGTCAGTGTCAGCCAGTTTGCCGTGGCATACGGAGCTCCATCGCAGTCTTTAACACTGGTAGCATGCCGCGACAGTGTGGACGTGAACCGCATGTGCAGTTGACGGACTTTGAGCGAGGGCGTATAGTGGGCATGCGGGAGGCCGGGTGGACGTACCGCCGAATTGCTCAACACATGGGGCGTGAGGTCTCCACAGTACATCGATGTTGTCGCCAGTGGTCGGCGGAAGGTGCACGTGCCCGTCGACCTGGGACCGGACCGCAGCGACGCACGGATGCACGCCAAGACCGTAGGATCCTACGCAGTGCCGTAGGGGACCACACCGCCACTTCCCAGCAAATTAGGGACACTGTTGCTCCTGGGGTATCGGCGAGGACCATTCGCAACCGTCTCCATGAAGCTGGGCTATGGTCCCGCACACCGTTAGGCCGTCTTCCGCTCACGCCCCAACATCGTGCAGCCCGCCTCCAGTGGTGTCGCGACAGGCATGAATGGAGGGACGAATGGAGACGTGTCGTCTTCAGCGATGAGAGTCGCTTCTGCCTTGGTGCCAATGATGGTCGTATACGTGTTTGGCGCCGTGCAGGTGAGCGCCACAATCAGGACTGCATACGACCGAGGCACACAGGGCCAACACCCGGCATCATGGTGTGGGGAGCGATCTCCTACACTGGCCGTTGTAACGGCACATATTAAAGGCTTTACTTTCCCGAAGTGTGTGATACCCTCCAAATTCAACCAGTTTAATGAGTATTTATGATTATAGAATAGTTATTGTGTATGTTAACAATGATTGCATAACATGTCTCCATAAACAGTCAACGCATTAAATTATACTGAATAACTGACCCACACAAAAGTTAATATCACTTGATCACTGATACAGCAAATGTCATCATGTAAAAACACTAAGTTCATCTTAAATAATTAATATGAAGTACGAAAAATAGTGGCCAACATAGGTATTTTGGATCTCCTTAAATAAAAATCACCCAGTGAAACCTATTTGTTCACTAGGAGCGTTTTCACTCAGTATTCACGTAATCAATCCTATTTTAGACGAAAACCAATGTAATTCTTCATAATTCACGTTACTTACTTATTTATGCAAATTAGAGAAGTCAATTGACAAACTTCTAAAAAACAGCCTTTTTGTAACAAAGAATTATTCTGTCAAGTCAACAAATCTGTCTGTCATTTTAATAACATGTTAAATTATGTCACTCGATGCAAATTAATAACTTTTCTGCACAAATTATGATAACAGATGTACATGTGACTCATAAACTATATCTCTTTTTAGTAGTTCTTTGACAATGTTATAAATACAAGCAGCGAGAAGGGTCGGAAGAGTCAGTCGGAGGCAGTGGGGCAGTCGGAATGTCACTTTGGTGAAGTGTGTTTCTGTGTTATTGTTTGGCAAAACAATGCAAAGAACATGTAAAGGAAGTACTACTTTGTGTTGTGTTATGGTCTTTGGTGGACAGTGGAATTAATATGGCCACTAAAGTAATAAATGTTTGATGTTTACATATGTGTTGGTTTCGCTCGTTCTTTATCATCAAAAGCACATGAAAAACACGGGACCTCATGTGTTTACCCTAGACAACCAGATTTAGAGCCAGCATCAGCATCGAGACACAGCAGCGATCCAGCAAGCAGCAGCGATTACTACAATACAATACATTGTAATGGCGCCAACCTAACATCAAGTGCTAACAAGCTCCGTAAATTGGAGTGAAATAGTGAGATTACAGCAACTAGAGATATCAACGACTAGGCGGACCATTTACACCGTACACCACTGGTGATCGTCGAGGGGACACTGAATAGTGCACGGTACATCCAAACCGTCATCGAACCCATCATTCTACCATTCCTAGACCGGCAAGGGAACTTGCTGTTCCAACAGGACAATGCACGTCCGCATGTATCCCGTGCCACCCAACGTGCTCTAGAAGGTGTAAGTCAACTACCCTGGCCAGCAAGATCTCCGGATCTGTCCCCCATTGAGCATGTTTGGGACTGGATGAAGCGTCATCTCACGCGGTCTGCACGTCCAGCACGAACGCTGGTCCAACTGAGGCGCCAGGTGGAAATGGCATGGCAAGCCATTCCACAGGACTACATCCAGCATCTCTACGATCGTCTCCATGGGAGAATAGCAGCCTGCATTGCTGCAAAAGGTGGATATACACTGTACTAGTGCCGACATTGTGCATGCTCTGTTGCCTGTGTCTGTGTGCCTGTGGTTCTGTCAGTGTGATCATATGATGTATCTGACCCCAGGAATGTGTCAATAAAGTTTCCCCTTCCTGGGACAATGAATTCACGGTGTTCTTATTTCAATTTCCAGGAGTGTATATGCCAGCACTGTACCAATGCCATATGGATGGTGGCCAGAACCAGAGGATGCAATTGTGAACAAGATCTAAGGCAGGGTGCTGAGTACAGCGTACACCTCATCTGTGTGAAGGCATGCTCACAAGCAGTCACCCACCCATCTGTACTAAATACATTTCTTATGCAACTGGTTTAGTGGATGCATGATATAGGTTGCTTGTTGGAGGAAATAAACCTAATTTCCCTCAAAAGCTTGCAGCTTCTGTTAAGTTTTGGGGACAGTGTAGAGTGTCAATAGATGTGGCACTAAAATTGGTGGGCTGGATCTCTTCTTTGTTTTTGTAGCTCCTGGCAAAGTTGTGATTTGTACAACCAGAACTTACCCTGCATTATGTAACCTAGTAAATAGGGTGCTAAAGTTTCATAGTAATGCCTGTGCTAAGTTGTTGAGATAGTGCAAGCAGGTATGGACATGATTAACTGTTCCAGGAATCTCTGGAAGATTGCTAGACCAGAAGAGAACTGAAATGACAAGTGCTCATATTCATATAACATGAAGGGACGTAGATGACCACAATGCTTTACACTCTTCATCCAGTGGGATCTGCAAATACACTCTCGCAAGATCGATCTCGGAAAAATATTCTTCTCCAACAAGCTTTGTGAGGTGGTCTCCTGGATGTGGTATACATTAGGTTTCTACTTGTGCCCTGGCATTATTAGTTGATTTACGGTCTCTGCATAGCCAGAGGGAGCATGGAGTTCCTTTACCAAAATCACCCCAGCCTTATGGAGTTGATCGAGTTCCTGCTCAACAGCTGTCCATAAGGAGACTGGAGTAGGTTGGACTTGGCAGAAATGAAGCACCAAATACAGACACAGGGAGGTATGAGCTGGAAATCTGTCATCCTTCCCAGATCAGGTTCAAAAACAGATGAGAAAGTGGCAGAAAGTCCATAGAGCTCCTGGATGAGAACTGCATCAGAGATGACCTGAGACTTGCTATTGGTGGAGAATCCAAACAATGAGAAGACATACAGATGGAAAATGCATCCAACTGAGTGACTATCAACAACACACAGTGCTATCTGCTGTATGACCTTTTTGTAGGGTGTAGCGATAGTGAATTGACCCCAGAGGGGAACTGAACCATCGCCAAATGCTACCAACATATGGGAGATTGAGGCTAATTCTGAGGAATTAAGGGAAACACACATTTAGAGGTTTACCAAGGAAATTATAGCTTGTCCAATTTGAAATTGTTGCATGTGTTCCCAACTTTGAGGTTTATAAACAACTTGTTAGTGAAGGGATCACCTTCGGGAAATACTGCCTGAAGTTCATGCACTTTTCCTTGATGCATGCAGGGAACTGGGTCTGATTTTCCTGACAGTTAGTGGCAGACTGTTTAGGAAAGTCCATCTTTTCCACAAGGGGTGTAAGGTGCCCGGCAATCCTGACACTCCACATGTGCTGATGCTGTGGATCAGTCTGAGGATGGCAGAATACCTAACTGTCCAGACCAACAGATTGTGATTGGTTGTTCCAAACCTATTGACACATCTGAAATTGACGAATTCTGACACTACCCTCTAGGAAGTGCTTTATAGGAATTTTATGGTACTGGGGCACAATGCAGCAACTGAAACACTGGCACTTCTTGTTACACCATGAGGCACTCATTTTCTGTTTTGCAATTTCGAAAGAATGCATGATTGTCAAAGTATCTTCTAAGGATGGGTTATCTGGCTTGAGGGCTGATATGCAAACTTCTGGCTCAAGTGCCAATTGTTCCATTCCATCTCTAACTATGGAGTCTTCATTTGAGGTTTTCCATGCTGAGACCTCACAAGTGAAACTGCAGCAGTGACTCAGTCCTTGTAAATCAGTCACTCAGGAGCAACAAACGTTACCAGGCTGCTTATGGTACTGATTATTGTCTTGATGAGATGACATGAATGATTTAGTAATTTTAAAGTACCATGCACATCTTGAATATGCGGATGACAGTATTCAACAGAGGAGCCAACTTCTTAAGTAAGAGAATCATCTCCAGGGCAGCCCAAGACAGGACAAGCAACCATTGAAGATCGTTATTAGTGACTTTAAAGTCTGTGAAGTGCTGTTTCGGGCACTTAAATGTGTGTCCCAATCCTTTTTGGCATTGTTAAAAGGTGGAAATGTGGGTGGATAGCTCTCCGCCTGGGAAGTGACTGCTGCGTGTCTTGGATGGGTACCCTGAATCCGCAGTCTATCATTTAGGAGCTGAATTTCTTGATGGAGCAATGCATTTGGCTGCTGATGTTGTCAAAAGTGCTGTTGGAACTCCTTTTGCAACTGCTGCTGCAGGAGCTGCTGTTGTTACAGAAATTTCAAAAGCTTTATGTGCATGGTTTGATGCTAACCTTTCACTCCGTCACCAGTTATTGTAACTGGGATTTGGCAGAAGATTTGTAATGAGTTGAAGAACCCCCTGAGGCTGAGCCAACCAGCCTGTGGCTGCCAACAGTGGAATGCTGAGTGTGGACAGAAGGCAACAACAAGGAAGCAGACAAGTGGAAACTGCATTACAGATAAAAAAAGTTTAGCAGGTAAACCCTCTGGAGAAATCAATATGTAGCAAGGTATAAACTAAGAAACAACAGTGCATTATGACTATGGATACAAATATGAGGTGAATATGCCACCGAGTGCTGTCCTGCTGTGCAGCAGAGCTTATAGCCCAGCTGTGAGCTCTAATTTGCTGGCAAAATGGATGTGGCGCAACCGCAAGGTGATACTAGCTCTCACGAGTATATCAACTCTGCCTAGTGGCTGAGATCCAGTTCCATGCTATCCTAACCCTGTACAGTAACACAGAAGGGACCAAAAGAGTAAGTCATGATATTGTGGCATGATGATCAATTACACAATAAATCAGCAAGCCACCCATAGAACACACTAAAACACTATTCAATTTATTAGAATGTCTCATATGACACAGAAAGTTGGAACTGTCATAACAAAAATCTAACCAACACCTAAAAAAGGAGGTCCAAATCAGATACTAAACCAGGTGCCTCCCTGTTGTCATGATATAAAACACCATCATTTAAAACACAGCTATCAATAGTTAATCATACAGAGTGGTTAGTCCTATCACTGAGTGAAGAACCAATTTGTTATAGGAAAGTGTACTACCTAGAGGAAATCTGTCTGTAGCCTCATTTCCCCAAAAGTTTCTACATGTCCTGGCAACCAGCAGACCACCACTTCCATTACTGCCTCTGCAGCTGGAGGAGGAATCCTAGATTCTCTGTTCTTGTTTGTCTGTTGGGTAGTTAGGGAGACAGATATTTGAAAATGTCTCATCTGCTCTACTGTCAAGCTCACATTAATCACCACCTCTCTAACTGTACATTCATTTGGTAAAGGAATCATGAGGACAGATGTGGCATATTCTATAGAACAGCTGATTAAATTATCTTACTTAGATCCATCTACAAATACGACAAAAAATTTGCAATGCTCACATAAAATATTAACTTAAAATGTTTCGTTTGTCGTTTCTAAATAATATTAAAGTTATCTCGGTCTGTTCAGTAACCAGTTTGGGGACTGATCCACTCTTGGTTTACAATGGAAATTTGGGCCATGCAAGAGTTACTGGGTTCTGCTTTCCATGCAAGTCAAATAGCCTTGAAACTTCCTGGCAGATTAAAACTGTGTGCCCGACCGAGACTCGAACTCGGGACCTTTGCCTTTCGCGGGCAAGTGCTCTACCAACTGAGCTACCGAAGCACGACTCACGCCCGGTACTCACAGCTTTACTTCTGCCAGTATCTCGTCTCCTACCTTCCAAACTTTACAGAAGCTCTCCTGCGAAACTTGCAGGACTAGCACTCCTGAAAGAAAGGATATAGCGGAGACATGGCTTAGCCACAGCCTGGGGGATGTTTCCAGAATGAGATTTTCACTCTGCAGCGGAGTGTGCGCTGATATGAAACTTCCTGGCAGATTAAAACTGTGTGCCCGACTGAGACTCGAACTCGGGACCTTTGCCTTTCGCGGGCAAGTGCTCTACCAACTGAGCTACCGAAGCACGACTCACGCCCTGTACTCACAGCTTTACTTCTGCCAGTATCTCGTCTCCTACCTTCCAAACTTTACAGAAGCTCTCCTGCGAAACTTGCAGGACTAGCACTCCTGAAAGAAAGGATATAGCGGAGACATGGCTTAGCCACAGCCTGGGGGATGTTTCCAGAATGAGATTTTCACTCTGCAGCGGAGTGTGCGCTGATATGAAACTTCCTGGCAGATTAAAACTGTGTGCCCGACCGAGACTCGAACTCGGGACCTTTGCCTTTCGCGGGCAAGTGCTCTACCAACTGAGCTACCGAAGCACGACTCACGCCCGGTACTCACAGCTTTACTTCTGCCAGTATCTCGTCTCCTACCTTCCAAACTTTACAGAAGCTCTCCTGCGAAACTTGCAGGACTAGCACTCCTGAAAGAAAGGATATAGCGGAGACATGGCTTAGCCACAGCCTGGGGGATGTTTCCAGAATGAGATTTTCACTCTGCAGCGGAGTGTGCGCTGATATGAAACTTCCTGGCAGATTAAAACTGTGTGCCCGACCGAGACTCGAACTCGGGACCTTTGCCTTTCGCGGGCAAGTGCTCTACCAACTGAGCTACCGAAGCACGACTCACGCCCGGTACTCACAGCTTTACTTCTGCCAGTATCTCGTCTCCTACCTTCCAAACTTTACAGAAGCTCTCCTGCGAAACTTGCAGGACTAGCACTCCTGAAAGAAAGGATATAGCGAAGACATGGCTTAGCCACAGCCTGGGGGATGTTTCCAGAATGAGATTTTCACTCTGCAGCGGAGTGTGCGCTGATATGAAACTTCCTGGCAGATTAAAACTGTGTGCCCGACCGAGACTCGAACTCGGGACCTTTGCCTTTCGCGGGCAAGTGCTCTACCAACTGAGCTACCGAAGCACGACTCACACCCGGTACTCACAGCTTTACTTCATATCAGCGCACACTCCGCTGCAGAGTGAAAATCTCATTCTGGAAACATCCCCCAGGCTGTGGCTAAGCCATGTCTCCGCTATATCCTTTCTTTCAGGAGTGCTAGTCCTGCAAGTTTCGCAGGAGAGCTTCTGTAAAGTTTGGAAGGTAGGAGACGAGATACTGGCAGAAGTAAAACTGTGAGTACCGGGTGTGAGTCGTGCTTCGGTAGCTCAGTTGGTAGAGCACTTGCCCGCGAAAGGCAAAGGTCCCGAGTTCGAGTCTCGGTCGGGCACACAGTTTTAATCTGCCAGGAAGTTTCATATCAGCGCACACTCCGCTGCAGAGTGAAAATCTCATTCTGGAAACATCCCCCAGGCTGTGGCTAAGCCATGTCTCCGCTATATCCTTTCTTTCAGGAGTGCTAGTCCTGCAAGTTTCGCAGGAGAGCTTCTGTAAAGTTTGGAAGGTAGGAGACGAGATACTGGCAGAAGTAAAGCTGTGAGTACCGGGCGTGAGTCGTGCTTCGGTAGCTCAGTTGGTAGAGCACTTGCCCGCGAAAGGCAAAGGTCCCAAGTTCGAGTCTCGGTCGGGCACACAGTTTTAATCTGCCAGGAAGTTTCATATCAGCGCACACTCCGCTGCAGAGTGAAAATCTCATTCCGGTCAAATAGCCTTGCTACTCACAGTCTGTTTGCCATGGAATGCTCCACTGCAGGATGAGCAGTTGTATGAGATGTTGGTGACTGTGGTGTAGAACTTCTAGTATCTGTAATGGATTTATATGTGATGTAGGCATCATACATTGTTGGCAAACTCCAGAAACTGTTACATGCAGAGCTTCATATAGCTTTCATTGGCATTGTAAACATCATGTCACTGTTGCTCCTTGTGAATGAAAGTGCTTCCCAACAATGGTCTCATTTGTTTTATTGGGGTCCATTTGTTTATCTCTCTTACTATACACAGACCTACTATTATTGCACTTGGCTGTTATCAGAAACACACAGTGATGTTACAGTAAATAAGTGCAGTGGTGACCAAGGTAAATACTATAAGGAAGGATAGGAATACAGCAAGAAGTCCCAATCCTACTGATATTTTATTATTCTTGCATATCTAGATTTCGACTATACATAGTTATCTTCAATGCATTTGAGTGACATAACTCCCAGCAGTACATGTCACCATATGATTTTACTGATTTAAAGCAGAAGGAAACCAACGTGTTTTATTTACACACACACACACACACACACACACACACACACACACACACACACACACACACACACACACACAGAGAGAGAGAGAGAGAGAGAGAGAGAGAGAGAGAGAGAGAGAATAATTACTGTGCTATTGACAACCTTGTGAGGCCTGGCTGTCAAGATTATTTGTGTATGGCTCCCGCTGCCACAGCCAATAGAATATTAAGGCACGTAAAGTGCTTACATTCCACTCAGACGTCATACTGACCACCAGCAAGAGACACACTACATTTGTGCAGTCTAACCCCAGGGAATGCTACTTGACATATGCCTGTACACCAGTGCTTCCAGAAAGTGTAGCTAGCGGCCAACAGTCAGCACTACAATTCTATGCTTCCCTGTAGTCTCATGCCTTAACAAGTTAATATGGCTGTGACCTTCATAGGGTCAGCAGTATTTACGCTATTCAAGGTATTCAACCTTTGGGGTACAGGTGCACCCTGATGCAGCATAATCAGTATAAAATGTTTCATGACTAACGTTCTTGATACATGTAAATATGATGTGAAATATTATTACACTTATTTTAAACAAGGAAAATATAACTATGTTAATTATGAAGCTTCAATTACTTATTATTTTAAAACAATTACAGTGGATGATTGGATATTTTCAGTAAATTGATTTTTCTTTTAGGTGAAAGAAAGTGACATTTTGGAAACAGACTTTCAGCCTTACCAAGAAGGAGATTATCATCAAAATACTTTGTATACTCATAAGTTCACATTCTGGTATCCATCATTCAGAAATCAATGAATTTTGTGATGGTAATTCAGCCCCGTACAGTTGTGATGGTACCACTATAGTCTCATAGAAACTTCAGCATAGTTTATCCTATGATTTCTACCCTTCCTCAAAAGCTGAAGGTGACTGTGGAGGTTTGGATCACGTGATAAAAATCGATGCCTAACTCACTCTTGTCCTTTGTATAACTGTTTCAGGGTCACTAACCAGTCACATTATCTGACCTACATGATCTGTGAAATGAGAACACATTCAGGTAAGGAGGCTGGGAAAAACTCCCTGTCTGAGTTAGGTAATGAACGGATTAGTTATTAAGAAGCTGGAAAGTTGATGGCCTTGGAAGGGAAATTTCCAGTATGCTTCAAAATAGTACAAGATGAACAATCAACACAGCAGGTGTCACATTTTCAACTGTTAGGCTGTGGTATTAGCTATAAATATGAAAACAACATCAATAATAAATAAGTTTCAAAGTATATGTGACAGCACAATACACAGAATATCTGGTGACAAAAAAAGGTAATGTATGAAGATAAAATTTTATAAACTAATTGGTACCCTTATTTTAACATACGGAAGTGAATCATGGATATTAACTAAGACAGACAAAATATGAATACCATCAGCTGAAATTAAATTCCTTCACATAAGTTCATTTATTCATTGTGTTCCACAGATCTCATCAAAAGTATTATCAAAGATCAAATACAAAACAGGATTATAGAGAAGAACTCAATATTTATTGTATAAATGGAAAAAGTGGACCAAAGGTACATAAAATGGAAACAACATTTCAGCAAAATGGTGGGAAGACATTAATTAAACAAGTAGTCAGTTAAAAAATAACTAGAGAAAGGGGTGTGTGACCACTGACAAATAGATGGCTTATGTGAAGATGGAATAGGCTGTAAATCTACTCTATGAAGTGAAGAAGTAATTAATGGTTAGTGATGTGTTACGATGCAAAAACATTTTGTGCACTCAATGCAGAAGCATTGGAAGGGACCTACACCAGCTAACATACCAGTGGGCAATGTTATTGCAAAAAACCGTGTTCCTATTTTCACGGAACCAACAGAATCTTAACTACAGACATCTGGTTTACATTCACAGAAACAGCGAAGAACCTTATAGAGAAGAAAATTACCATAGTTGGAACTCTGGAAACGAAAACAATAGAAGTGAGATATCTCCACCCTTCTTCAATACAAGGGAGAGAGCCAAATTCTACAGAGTTCTGCTTTAGTGGACACCTTACCCTGTTATTGAACTGGCCCCCAGAATGAAAGGAAAGGGATGTCCTAATGCTGTCAACCATGTGGAGATGAACCAAATATAGTATATCTCCCAGAAATTATATCATTTTATAACTCTACCAAAGGCTGTGTTGTCATGTTAGACCAGTTATGTCATTCATATTCTTGTGCTAGGGCAACTCATTGTTTGCCTCTCTGCCTACTTCACAACTTATAACACAATACTGGATACAATTATATGCTAGTGTTGAGAGGGAGTGTTGCAGATGGCAAAGTAATATTTTAGAACAAAAGATCTTACCTAAAAATCTTGAATTTAGATATGATCAGACCATATATGTTAAGACCATTGGAAGAAGGGAACTCTATCAAAACATCAGTGATATTTTAGATCTTCCAAAGGCAGAAGCAGCCCAAAGAAGACCAGAATCCACAACAAGGCAGTGTATTTTATGATAGAGATTGAAAATCCAGGATCAAATGTAGCATTTGTAAAAATATTATTTGTTTGGACCACTAATATCAAGTGTGTGCTTCAGTAGTGTTATTTTTTCTATCTGGACATTTATCCCTTTTTATTAAATATGATTTAAGTGTTTATTATATTAGTTCCAAATAAAAAATTTAAACATTTATGAAGTCATTTTTTTATTTGGGGTATACCAGTATCTCAGTGTACCAGACCCATTGATAAAAATAAGTGTAGCATTTCAGGGTTAACATGGCAAGAGTGTGAGTGTCCAACACATGAGAAACTCCATATGTGAGGTTGTGCAAGCACTAGGCTTTTCACATGCCATCATGTCAAGGATGTATCATTGGTACTTCTATTCAGGGAAAATAGCCATTGGAATCAAATACTGTAGGGAACAATGCATTCATGGCAAGGGTTGCAGCCAACTGTCATAAGTGTAACAGTGGATAGCCAAGGTACAAAAGAGAAAAATCATTTTCTAGATCTATGCTAGATATCAACAAGTTCGAGCAGCCATACCATTTATAATGTATACTTCTGTTCACTGTGCATCACAGGGTACAGAAACTAGCACAGATGCTGGAAAACCACCACTGGGTGCTTAAATCATGTAAGAAGATTACTTCAACTAATTAGACACTGAACATTTTGGTATACACTGATGGCTGTGTATGTACATCAAAAACCATGTGAGGTGATGCATCTCACTTAGCAATAGAATCACTATGTGATCAAAAGTATCCTGACACCCCCAAAAACATACGTTTTTCATATTAGGTACATTCTGTTGTCACCTACTGCCAGCTACTCCATATCAGAGACCTCAGAAGTCATTAGAAATCATGAGAGAACAGAATGGGGCATCTGCAGGCAGAACTCACGGACTTTGAACATGGTCAGGTGACCAGTTGTCACTTGTGTCATATGTCTGTACTCGAGATTTCCACACTCTTAAACATCCCTAGGTCCACTGTTTCTGATGTGATAGTGAAGGGGAAACGTGAAGGGACATGTACAGCACAAAAGCGTACAGGCCAACCTCGTCTGTTGACCGACAGAGACCACTGACAGTTGTAGAGGGTCGTAATGTGTAATATGTAGACATCCATCCAGACCATCATACAGGAATTCCAAATTGCATCAGGATCCACTGCAAGCACTATGACAGTTAGGTGGGAGGTGAGAAAACTTGAATTTCATGGTCGAACGGCTGCTCATAAGCCACACATCACACCGGTAAATGCAAAACAATGCCTCGCTTGGAGTAAGGAGCATAAACATTGGATGATTGAACAGTGGAAAAACATTGTGTGGAGTGACAAATCATGATACACAATGTGGCGATCTGATAGCACAGAGTGGGTATGGTGAATGCCCAGTGAACGTCATCTGCCAGTGTGTGTAGTGCCAAGAGTATAGTTTGGAGGTGGTGGTGTTATGGTGTGGTCGTGTTTGTCATGCACTCCCTATTGTTTTGCACTATTGCAGCACAGGGATACATTTATGTTTCGAGCACCTTCTTGCTTCCCACTGTTGAAGAGCAATTTGGGGATGGCAGCTGCATGACAATAACATCCCTATAGTGGACTGGCCTGCACAGAGTCCTGAACTGAATCCTAGAGAACACCTTTGGGATATTTTGGAATGCTGACTTTGTGCCAGGTCTCACCAATCGACATCAATACCTCTCCTTAATGCAGCACTTCATGAAGAATGTGCTGCCATTCCCCAAGAAACCTTCCAGCACCTGACTGAATGTACGCCTGCGAGAGTGGAATCTGTCATCAAGGCTAAGGGTGGACCAACACCATATTAAATTCCAGCAATACTGATGGAGGGTGCTACAAACTTTTAAGTCATTTTTAGCTGGGTGTCTGGATACTTTTGATCACATAGTGTATCACAGAGCAAGTGGCAGAAGGGTTTTCATATGAATGAAATTTAGACAGAATAAAATGCGCCCCTTTAATGTTTGCTTCTTTTGTCTCTCACTGATGAATGACACAGAAATCTACTAATCAAACATTTTCATTTCAGTCAATGTAAAAATATGAGCTACTCCATACGATAAGGAGAAGGAGAACCCCTACACCTTCAAACTCTGAAAATTCAGAAGGAAGAAAACCATTAACTGCTACTTCACTTCATGGAGTAGGCTTACAGATTATTCCATCTTCACTAAAGCCCTCTATTTCTCAGTGATCATACACCCCTTTTTCCTAGTAGTTTATGACTGATTACTTGTATAACTAATGTGCCTTCCCCCATTTTATTAATACGTTGATTCCATTTTATGTACCCTTGGTCTATATTTTCCATTTGTAAGATATATATTAAGTTCTTCTCTATAATGCTGTTTTGTATTTAATGTCTGATAGTACTTTTTGATGAGATCTGTAGAACTGAATGAATGAATGAATGAATGAACTTCCATGAAAAATTTAATTTGAGCTGACGGAATTCATCTTTTGTCTGTCGTAGTTAATGTTAGTGTTTCACTTCCATATATTAGAACAGGGGTAACCATTACATATATAAAATTTGAGCTTCATATCCTTCTTCATTTTGTCACTAAATGTTCTGTGTATTGTACCACATATAGTTCAAAACTTCTTTCCTATTAATGTTGTTCTCATATTTATAGTTAATATCACAACCAAACATTTGAAAATATGACACATGTTGCACTGATTGTTGATCTAGAATTATTTTGAAGCATACTAGAAATTTCCCTTTCAAGGCCATCAACTTTGCAACTTCTTGATAATTAATTCATTCATTACCTAATTCAGACAGGTATCTTTTCCTAGTTTCTTTAACTGAATGTGTTCTCATTTCACAGATCATGTAGGTCAGGTAATGTGACAGGTTAGAGACCCCAAAACAGAAATGCAAAGGACAAGAGTGATCTGAGGCATTTATTTTTATGACCTGACCCAAACCAGCCTAGCCAACTTCAACTTTTGAGAAAGGGTAGAGGTCATAGGATAAAATGTGCTGAAGTTCTACAAGACTGTGGTGGTACCATCTCATTTACATGGGGCTGAATTGTGAGTCCTGATTAACTGGAACAAAAATACAGTTCATGTCTCCGAAATATGATTTCTCTAATCAGTTGTTGGGGCTGACAAAGAGAGACAGAAGAGAAATGAAAACATAAGGAACACATGCAGCTTAAATGATAAAATCTTAGCATATTGTCAACATTTGAGATGTCACATAAAATGCAATCCTAGAGGGTCCCATAGAGAAGGCAGACCATTGAGAGGAGGAAAGAACTAGTCTGGTGTGTGGAGTCCAACTTTGACACTGATATACTGGCACTATCAACAATTTTTCACCACAGAAGTTGCATCTACACCTGTAGGGCCTGATACTGAACCTCAGTTTATCTCCTCCATATCAGTGGACTTCCACAACTACAAGAAATTCACACATGGGACTCCCTCATGGCTTCAACCTGCATCAAATGGGAAAGCTGAGTGGATAATGTGAACCTTTAAAGCACAAGTGACAAAAGCTCCATGTGCTACCACTATGAAGAGCTTGTGCAGCTTAACTCTTGTTCACAGATGCAGCATAACAGAACAGCTCCATGAATCATAGCACCAATCACTGCTGAACCAGCTTCAGTTATTGCTAAAAATACCAAAGTGGTATCCCTCCTACCCCTCCCCATTTCCAGACAGGCTCCAATGTCAGATCCTGCACATATGTGCTCCAGGCACTATAGCAGACCATCACAGCTGACAACTGTTTACAACTGTGCCCAGTTACCATGCCGTCAGAGAGATGGGGCTGCTGTGGTCTGATGACCTTGCACTATTTCCCCAACACACACACTGGGAGGCAGCAGTACTGTTGCATATATAGCATCTGCTGCTTACGGTGATAATACCCTATCACAAGTTGTAGTTCCTTCACATGGGCCCTGAACTTATTTGAGTTCCATAGTTAAACTGGGGTCATCATATCAGTGAGGTATTTCCTTATTATTATTCTTTCCTTTCTGCCAGTGTGAGGGACCTTTGATGGTTGGGGCAGGAGCTGCAGCACCTTTGGTAATCTCAGATACACATTTACATTTATCCTAATGTTGTCTGTTATCATGTCATCTCCATCTGCCAACACCAATTTTCTGCCAACAGATGGCTCATAGCTCATTCTCTTTGGAATACCTATCTCTCTCTCTCTCTCTCTCTCTCTCTCCCCTCCAACACAATTTTAGATTGTCATAGGCTTCATTGAAAGTGGCCAAATTTGCATGGATACTCTTATTCAAATGCCTGCACATTTACAAAGTTTGATACTGAGTTTTGATGAATTTGTATTCCTTGGTGAATTTACTTTGAAGGGCAATGTCCTGACAACAGAGGTGAGTGAGACAAGAAGATTGGTAGCTGCTATGAATTAGACAGTATCTTTGCTCTCTGCATATGGCATTATTTTAGTTCTACTTATTTGTTGTGTAATTCATCCGTTGATACATATAGGATTTGTCTATGCTACACAGGGAATTCTTGTTCCATTACAGATGTACCATATTTTCTTGAACTCACATGGACCTTGCACATAAAGATGCTGCTGCTGATGTGTTGTCAATATTATTAGTGAAACTGTTTGGGAATGTGGAGCAATAATTTCAAGTGAATATATATACTGGCAACACTAGTGAACTGAATATGGATTTGATGGCAGATCAGCTTTTTCAAGTTCTTCATTCTCTTGCTTAATTACATCCCTAACAACTGTCCCTCCTTCATTTTCCCATTCTTATTTGTAGTTCAATGGTTCAATGACTCTGAGCACTATGGGACTTAACAGCTGAGGTCATCAGACCCCTAGAACTTAGAACTACTTAAACCTAACTAACCTAAGGACATCACACACATCCATGCCCGAGGCAGGATTCGAACCTGTGACTGTAGCGGTCGCGCAGTTCCAGACTGTAGCACCTAGAACCGCTCGGTCACTCCGGCCGGCCCTTATTTGTAGTCACTAAAGTCTACTGATACTGCTTTTACTTGCAGCCATTCTTCCTTACCTGTTACTTTTATTTTGTTTATCATGTAGATAAGAAAAATTCCATGTTCAGTTTCAAAAAGACAGAATTTTTCTTTTCTACAAAATAAACATAACTGAAGTCTACTGGCATTATATCATGTCATACAGTAACACCTTATTAATTAGTTTGCTATGTTTTTTTTCATGTTGGATGTGGTACTCTCTGGGTACTTGCATGAAGTCGGTGTGATGACTGATATTGTATCACTTTTTCTACCATTAAAGTAACACTGTGCACCTATTAACAGATATAAATGTATCTGCTACACCACCTGGTACTTTCTGATTGTAAAATGGGGAGAACTTTTCTGCCTTCTTCATGATAATAAATAAATTCAGAGCAACATATATTATTTTACCATTGTTATCTAATCATGCTTATAAAATGTAAACAAGAGGGCACTATGTTAAAGCTTTTTTATGTTTTTGGGTATTGGTGTTCCAGTGGTCCACACAAACTGAGGAAATTTGTATTATTTGAATCTACCAGTTCCATTTCCACCCTGCAAAATGCTGGGGAAATAGATGTTGGCCAAGGCATAAATCTCCAGAT
This sequence comes from Schistocerca nitens, assembly GCF_023898315.1. Lineage (NCBI taxonomy): Eukaryota > Metazoa > Arthropoda > Insecta > Orthoptera > Acrididae > Schistocerca > Schistocerca nitens. The sequence continues at coordinate 836,141,049 of NC_064616.1, read as the reverse complement.
ACTCCATACAAGCATAACACAACTGAACTGAGACACATGCTCCAGAATTTGGACAGTAATGACTGTTTCCCCTTGACAGCCATTTACCCGATCAGCACACAATGTATGTTGATTTTGAGGTCCTCTCAATGTGGCAGATTAAGTCAAAATCCCTGTTCCCTGTAATGTGTAATATTCCAACACATGAGGAAGTATGTTAAGAACTTGCAGCTATAGAGGACTAGCAGCACTCACCAGCTGCCTCCTCCTTCATTCTACCTTCCCAAAACAAATACCAAGCAAAGACTGGTTGAGTTCCTTGAGATACATAATTCAGTTTTTTTGTTCACAAATCACCACTCACCTCGTGGAACCACCATGACAAGTAGACAAGCTGCAGCAGCCAGCATATGACCTCCTATTAATGTATTTCGTCTGCCAAATTTGCCCATACAGTAAATACAAATGAATGGGCCACACATTTCAATCACACCTGAAAATATAGAAGAAAATGCAGATTCAGAAATAGTCAGTACTACATAATTATTCTATAATTCAAACAGTTTTAAATCCTCATAGAAATGATCGTTTAGTGATCCAAGATGTAATTACCCCTTGCTCAAATTATCATTTTCTACTGAATAGAAGTATTTCTCCCACAGAATCTGCTATGGCCTTGTTTTTAGAACCCCTGGCTCCATGTTAATATGTTCTTGCCTATTAACTTCTTGTATATTGTCATCCCCATATACTGTGGAGTCCATGCATATAATTTCAGTTGGTGCATGGGTAGCATAAAAATACTTCCCATGTTATATTTCTCCTCAAATAATTTTTGTCTGCTGTGTAGGAAAATCCATCATCATTTCCTTTGGGCCTTTGTCCTGCTTCAGCGTGGGGTCAGTCGTGTTTCTACAGATTTGGCAGTGTTAGTTGCAGAGGGTGGCCGGATGCCCTTCCTGTTGCCGCCCCAACCCCCCCCCCCCCCAAGATAGACTTAGTGTACCCCAGCTGTCTACATCTAGTGTAAGCCATTAAATAGAGTGAACTTTTTCAAATGTCTGCAAGTTGTGTAACTGAGGACCAGCCCGGTATTCACCTAGTGGGATGTGGAAAACCGTCTAAAACCACATCCAGGCTGGCTGGCGTACCAGCCCTCATCGTTAATCCGCTGGGTGGATTCGATCCGTGGCCAGCACGTATATCCGTGTCCAGGAAGCAGCACATTAGCACTCTTGGCTACCCTGGTGGGTTGTGTAGGAAGATTATAATTTCATAAATATATGTGCAGGGAACAGAGTTTGCATTTTCGAAAATAATGGATGACAAGATTCTGTTCGCCATTGAGTACAAACGTAATTGACAGTTTTCTTCTGCAGTTTTAGTATTCAATATAAACTATTTGAACTTTCCCAACAAAATTATACCATACCTAATAACAGACTCCAAGTAACTATGATATGCTATTTTTCATGTATTCTAGTCAGTAGAATTTGCTAGTATTTGCACTGCAAATACAAAACTGCTTAGTTTGTTTGATAGGAAGTCTATATGTGTATTCCATCTCAAGTTCTTGTCCACATTTCGTTCTACAAATTTGATCATGTCAACTTCTTCCATAAGTTGGTTGTTATGTTGTATTTTAAATTCCACATATTTAAAATGTTTGGTTTACGAATGTACCATATGGGCCTTTGCAATGCTCAGTTTCAACCCATTTAACTGGAACCAGTTTTCTAGGGTATCAGTGAGTAATTAAGCCACTAGTGGCAGCTAATCAAAGGAGGCAAGGAAGACCAGGCCTCTTCACTTTTGTGTGGTAGAAGTAGTAGTGGTGGTGGTGGTGGTGGTGGTGGTGGTGGTGGTGGTGGCAGCGGTGGCAGAGTTGTTGTTGTTGGTGGTGGTGGTGGCGATAGTAGTAGCAGCAGCAATAATTATTTTCACAATGAATTATTATGCACTTTTGTAAGTGAGCACAAAAAATGTTAGTTTGTGTTATTCCTTTTAAACTGCCAGAACTTGAGAGCAAGTCAAAGTGCATACGCTTAAACCTAACCAAAGGTTGACAGATGTGTGAAGCATAGTGCAAGGAGACCAGATACATGCCAGGTGGCCTGTAAATGCTAGGATGCTATGGTAACCATGACAGCACTACTAGGGACAGAAGATGGATTACATGTTCGGTCTGTTTCTGCATCATGGGAGGCCTGTAACTCTGGTGCTGCTTCTCTAGATTTTCCTCATGTTCATTGCACCTTTGCACTCGTTGTCCCATGTGCAGTGAATACTTTTGAATCCCTATCTTGTACAAGTGCTGATGTAACACTTTCAAGTGAATACATCATTCCTTCCTTGCAGAAGCTGTTGTTTCCAAGAAGGCGATAAACTGAATGACATGAAATTTATTGAAGAAATGACATCCAACGCTGAAACTGCATCTTCAGAAAGATAAGTTCAGAACAGATAATTTGCAAAGTTCATGGTATGAGCAGTGGTTATGTGTTAGCACTACAAAAAGAAAATTATTCTGCTGGCCAAGTTTGCTATTAAGCATGAGAAAAACTGTGTGGTATGCCGAGGGTTTTGACAGTCTGAAGAATCTGTCTAGAGGTTTATCAATGCGTGCTTCTTCTAATGTTTTATTTCATACAAAGAACTATCCAAATAAATGTTTAGTATTTCAGAAATACTCATTGAAAATCATCGTCTGAAGAAAATCAGACACAAGAATGAAGTGAAAGGTAACAGAGACAATATTAAAATTCTAAATGTCATTTGTGTAAGCAGGAGCTAGCTTCAGAGGTCATGACAAGACAGACGATTCCTTGAGTCGTTCTAGAAATTTCAGAGGCATTTTTAAACTTGTGCTAAGCAGAAACAAAGATCTGAAAGCACTGGAAGAAAATGGGCTATCTCCAGTGATATTTGAAAACTATACAGAATGAACTGATTAAATTTATAAATGAGGAGATTTGTGAATATATACATTTAGGTTAGGATAGAACCTTATTTTATGTCTGCATTGTAGACAAAGCAACTGACTTTTCAGACACATCACAATGTGCCATTGTTGAGAGATTAGAGGACTCCAACGGCAACATTCAAGAACATTTTCTTGGTTTTTATGATTTTAGCGAAGTTATGAGTGCTGCTGCTTTATTCACTGTGCTGAGTGGCATGTTTTGGAATTATGATACGAAGAACAAACTGGTGGCCCAAACCTATGGCGGTGTTTCCTTTTTGGCAGGAGTTAAATGACCTGCAAGCTAAGATCCATGACATTCCCACTCCTCAACTCCCCCCCCCCCCTCCCAAAGTGCCTTTTATTCACTGTTTCACCCATCACTTAAATTTAGTTCTGCAGCAGTGTTTTTCTTGTATAAAAAGAATTTTTCTCCCTATGCTTCAGAGTTCAGAGTGTTCCTGCTTTCTTCCACCGATCTTCCAAACGCGCAATAATTCTTGACATTACTGGTAAACACATTCCTTCAAACAGTGAAATGTGATGGACCCATAACACCAGCATACATCGATGTGGCAAAAGTCAAGGGATACCTCTTAATATCATGTTAGACCTCCTTTTTCCTGGTGTAATACAGCAACTTGATGTGGTATGGATTCAACAAGTCACTGCAAGTCCCCTGCAGAAACACTGAGCCATGCTGCCTCTATATCCATCCATAATTGCTGCCTCTATAGCCATGCATAATTGAGAAAGTGTTGTCAGTGTAGGATTTTGTGCATGAACTGGCCTCTTGGCCTCTCAGTTATGTCCTATAAATATTCGATGGGACTCATGTTGGGTGATCTGGATGGTCAAATCATTTGCATGAATTGTTCAAAATTTCCTTCAAACCAATTGTGAACAATTGTGGCACAGTGACATGGTGCATTGTCATCCATAAATATCCCATCGTTATTTGGAAACATGATGTTCATGTATGGCTGCAAATGGTCTCTAAGTAGCCGAACATACCCGTTTCCAGTCAATTACCAGGTGGCAGTAGTGGTAGCAGCAGTAGCAGCAGTGGTTGTGAGGAATGCTAGCTACGCAGTCATTAAAAGGGAAGGAAGGGGTTTACCAGTAGGTTTCCTGCCCTCCCCACAATTTAGGCCGATAATCTGTCACTGTAAGCCACAAATTCAGAATTTGCTTTCCCTACTATACTTTCAAATATGGCAGTCCTCTTTTTTTTAATTCCCACCAGCACAGACACACAACAATAGTTCAGTGCGTGCAAGTGCCCGCCCCCCCCCCCCCCCCCCCCCAAGTAACCTTTTGTATTTTCCCTCCTCACAGCTGGTTTATCCATCTTATCTGACTTCTGAGTGTGCTGCTATCCCAACCTATATCCTTTTTCTTCTCTGAGGGACATTCCCAGTGTTCAAAAGGCTAGGAATGCCATCTAGTTATTTTTATATCAGCAACACTAGGAGTTGCATTTCCTGAAGGTATTTATTGGCCAACTTAAAAATCTTTGCCATTCAGTATTCAGTGTGGTCAGAAACAATCTGAAAAGCTTGTAAGGGATTTGCAGGGTAGCTACTTCTGAGAAATAACTTTTACCAAAAAAATTCAATACATAGTGCTGTTTCCAATTTAATTGGCACTGAAGGTAGTCAATCAGGCTGTTGCATGCACAAGTTCAAGAGGCCCACCAGAGATGGCGTCACCATGTGCTTCATTTGATTCCCTAAAAGCGCACAAGAGAGCTATACAAAATTTGGACATGGAATGGTGATGAGGATCAAACCCAAGCCCAAAGCTGAGCTGTCTCATGCATTATTATCTATGGTATGAGACCAACTGATGCTAATTTTATCTGGCAGGCCACTTGAGTTAGCAGACAGAATGGCTTGATTGGCTAAGTTCAATGCTAATTAACTCTGAAGTGAATGAAATTTCCACTTTGCAGCAGAGTGTGCACTGATACCAAACCTCTCGGCAGATTAAAACTGTGTGCCGGACCAAGACTAGAACTCAGGATCTTTGCCTTTTGTTGGCAAGTGCTCTACCATCCCAACTACCCAAGCACAACTCATGACCCATCCTCATAGCTTCAGTTCCACCAGTACCTCATATCCTACCTTCCAAACTTCACAGAAGCTCTCCTGCAGATCTTGCAGAACTAACACTCCTGGAAGAAATGATATTGTGGAGACATGGCTTAGCCACAGCCTGGGGGATGTTTCCAGAATGAAATTTGGCAGGTAGGAGATGAGGTACTGGTGGAATTAAAGCTGTGAAGATGGGTTGTGGGATGTGCTTGGGTAGCTCAGATGGTAGAGCACTTGCGTGCTAAAGGCATAGGTCCCAACTTAGAGTCTCTGTCCAACAACAATTTTAATCTACCAGGAGGTCTCAAATCTGAAATAGGACAACATATAAAATTGTTTTCTTAATGATTATTTCTAAGCACAGCCTGGCCAGAAACACCCTTACAAGCTTTTCAGACTGTTTCTGACCACCATGAATACTTTAAAGTATTGACCCATATTACAATTTTTAATTTCTTTTACTTAAATAGTAAGTACAGCAACTTCATCAATAAAACAATTTTAACAATTATTTAATGCAGTGAAATAGTACTATTCTCATTGGAATGAACCTCATGTCCTCAGAACCTTCACAGTTTAACCAAAATGTTTGATTCCGTATAAATTTTGGCCTGACTTGTGTTAATTTTCTTACTTAAGTTATATATTTCTTATCTGTAGATATTTCTGAAAATATTTGGTTGTCAAAAAACTGTTTTTACAATAATATTTTGTTATTATTCAAATCAATCCATTTTGGAATATTGGTCTTGTACCATGAAAATAGTAACCAAGATATCAACTTAATTACAAACATTGTTATGCTTCAGTTTTTATGCAAACAAAATTTCTATCTTCATTTATAATTTTTCTAATTTCAGTATCAATAAAGAAATCTATTTTATAAAATACCAGGAAGCTACTTTTTAATATTGTCAAAATATGCAATGTTTGTTATTAACCATTAATGCTACAAGTTTTCACTTAAATAATTATGTTCAAAAAACAAGATTTAAATGAAATCTTAAAAACACTTTCAGTTAAGGCAGTCATGTTAATACTAATTTGGACTATATCCTGTTCTAGGATATACTTAGAGCTGGGTTAATAATAGATATACAAATTTTTGGTGCCAAGTGCATCAGAGTGGGTTTAGCATCTATTGAGTTTGATACACATTGTTCTCTGATCAGTTATGTTCTTTGTACGGCTCAGGCAAGTTGCACAGTGTATATTTGAAAACTGTCAAATGCGTGATGGTAAATTACGTTCCAAGAACATGCAAGTACAAGAAGAAAAAGGTTAAAATCAGCATAATGTTACAGTGGCTCGTCATTTAAACAACCCTAGACGAAATCTTTACAATAGGCTATACAAGAACAAAGCTACCAACCCTGATGCTGAGACCAACTTTGCAAGATAAGTAAGGGAGGATAGGGAGGGTTGGGGCAGTGGGAGGTTTGGGTCATTCATTTTAAAACTTTGTGGTTGGTGTTACTGGCTCAGTTCACTTCTATAATCTTATTTATAGCTGCCACATTTAAATTTCACCAGCTGACTTGACTTTAGATGCTACAGGTAAGTTAACATGAATTTCAATATCTAAGGTAAAAAAAAGTGCTACTTTTATGTCAATACACAGTGAAGTTACTAAATTTACTGAAGTGCGTGTATTATTATAATTTCTTCATTAGTTTATCTTTGGAATGCAATATGAGTTTTTGTCATTACATAAATGAAATCCAGTATTTTAATATCAAATAGAAAAAAAAGGTAACCAAGGGAAGGTCAGGCCACTACTGTCCCAATCCTCCCTTATTAAAAGTAGATATTGCTTTACTATTTACAGTTTGTTTTGGGAGCTTATCATCAATATGCTGCTTGTCTACAAGAAAAGGTCAGACAGACAGACAAACAGCCACTAACCCAGGAATCAATACAATCTGCTATAGAAGCAATGAAAAATGGCAGAGGGTTGCGAGAGACAGCAAAAACCTATGGAATACCGAAATCAATCCTATCAACATATGCAGTAGATTGTGCTAGTAAATTCAACCATACTGAGAAATGCAGTTCTCTGTATAATCATTCACAAGTCTTCATGAATGAAAAAGAGCCCATGCTAGCTCAGTATCTAATTACAGCTGTCAAATTAAATTATGGATTAAATCAAATTGCAGCTAGGAAGCTTGCATCTCTGTTTGCTGTTGTAAATGGAAAGTGTCACTCAATACCCAAAGGTTGGGCACCTAATACAATAGCAGGGGGAGATTGGATGAAAGGCTTTATGAAACAGAACAAAAGACTGTCACTGTGAAAACCAGAAGCTACTAGCCTTTCTTGCAGGACAAGTCAGAATTTTTTTATAACTTGAGATCTGCTTTAAAAAGATACAATTCTGAGCAAAACTTCACATACAATGATGATGAGACAGCCTTAAATACTGTGCAAACGCCACAAAATGTAATTGCTGAAAGAAGTGAATCAGGTAACATCAGCAGAAAGAGGTAAATTGCTAACACTTTGTGCAACAATTTTAGCCAGTGGAACCTTCGTTCCACCATATTAAATTTTTCCTAGAGTCAACTTCAAAGAGCATAGGCTCAATGGTTCTATACCCTGATCCTGAGGTTCTTGGAAATCCTTCAGTATGGATGAATGCCAGAAATTTTATAGATTACTTGCATCATTTCAAGAAATGTGCTTCTCCAACAGCAGAAAACCCAACACTTCTTACATTTGACAACCATGATAGCCACATTTCAACTGAATCCTTAAATTTTTGCAGAGAGAACCAACCACATTATGATTCTCACACTGCCTCCTCACTGTGTCATAAACTGCAGTCTTTGGATGTATCTGTGTTCAGGCTCCTGAAGAAATGTTACAACACTGCCCATGACTCTTCGATGCTATCCAACCCAGGAAAAACCATTTTTATGTACAAGCTAGCTGGATTATCAGTCAGTGCAATCACTCTAGCATTTTAACCAAGAAAAGAAGAAAGTTGACCTATTCAACAGGCATTGAAGATCTGGATGAATTATGTGATGACAGCAGTGATAATCCCTTTGAAATGTCCTCAGACTCAGAACAAGAAGAGGGAATATCTATGGGAAAATATGTGCTTGTTCGATTTGCCACAAAATTAAATCACATTCATTATGTGGAGTGCATAATGAACATTCTCGGTGATGACTGTGAAATTAAATTTTTGAAAAGAACATGTACTAACTGTTTGTTTTGTTTTATTTATTTTAGGATGCAAAGACAACTAGGGTCATACACACCCATGTCAGAACTGTAGAACAGAAAGACAAAGAGTGGAGTTAAAAATGACTGCACGTTAATCCCAGTGGACAGAAGAGAAGATGGCTAAAAACAGGGACGTGGAGAAAGGTGTTTAAAATACGCCATAGAGACATGGAGGTCATGAACTAAAAATCAAATGGCCTTCACCATATTGCTACAATGGATAAAAAGTAAAATGCGGTTGACAGCCTGCACGTTATTTGCTAAAACAGCCAATAACTCAAGATAGCAAACACAAATGAGAACATAAGGTGTTATAAAAAGGGCATTCCATCAGGAAATGGTGGAATATCAGAGCTAGAGTGCAATGAGTACAAAGTGGTGGGGGAGCACCACTTAACAAATGGCAATGGCTAAAAAGACAGTGCCTGATATGAAACCTCATGGTAAAAGGGCCGAGAGCAGGTCGTCCAAGCCACTGAGAGAGGCTTAATAACCTGGAGTTTGTTCCCATGAAGAGAGGACAAGCAGTGATGCCAAAGTGACACCATCAGCTCACTGAGAGCAACACAGAGATCATCAGAGGGAATGCAAGAACTAGTGGGCTGAGGTACGAGGACTGCAGCAGCATCAGCGGCCTTGTTTCCAGTCAGACCAATGTGACCAGGAACCCACATAAACATCACAGTGGCTCCATCAAGAGTGAGCAAGTGACAGTTTTCCTGGACCCGCTGCACTAAGGGATGGACACTCTACAGCACACAGAGACTTTGAACGGCACTGAGAGAATCAGAGCAAATGATGCAATTGGAAAGCCAGTGTTGACAGATGTACTGCATGGCCTGGTACAGGGTGAAGAGCTCTGTGGTAAATACTGAGCAGTGTTCCAGAAGACGATACTAAAAAATGTTGGTGCCAGTGACGAAAGCACACCTGATGCCACGGTCAGTCTGAAAACCATCAGTGTATACAAAGGTGCTATCACAAGTTCTGTGTGAAGGTCATGAAACTTATGGTGATAGAGCAAGGCTGGAGTAGTGTCCTTAGGAAGTGAATGAAGGCCAAGATGAACATGGGCCACTGCATGATGCCAAGGAGGTGAAAGGTTTACACCCACCAGGAAAGTTGCAGGTAGCACGAAGTTAAGCTACCGGAACAAGAGCCAAAAAGTGAACTCCGGGAGGTAACACAGCAGAGAGACGTGTCCCAAACTGGCAGTCAAAGGAGTCATTGAATAAGGAGGCATAGGATGGGTGGCCAGCCACCCATGGCAGACAAACAGCATGCATATCTGCTGAGGAGAAATCTCGGCCGTAGGATGGTGGTAGTTCGGCAGCTTCTGCATACAGACTCTCAATCAGACTACTGTAACAGGTGGCAGTGGCTAAATGGATGCCACAATGGTGGATAGAATTGAGACAGTGTAAGAGGGAGGGAGGGATGGACATGCAGATGCAAAAACAAAACACCCATAGTCTACCTTGGAACAGACAAAGGACTGGTACAAACAGAGGAGGATGGTTCGATCTGCTCCCCAGGAAGTATCATCGAAGACATGTAGGACACTGAGGGACTGAATACAGCGGGCTGCCAGGTAAGACATGTGGGAGGACCAAGAAAGTTCCATATCGAGCATGAGCCCCAGGAATTTTGTAGTTTCAACAAACGAAAGAGCAACAGGCCCAAGATGTGAAGACAGTGGAAGAAACCAATTGCGCCACTAGAAATTCATGCAAACAGATTTGTCAGTTGAAAAACAAAAGCCATTGTCATTGTTCCATGAGTTAAGACAATCAAGATATTGCTGAAGATGCCACTCAATGAGACAGGTCTGTGGAGAACTGCAATAGATGGCAGATGTCCAGTGGGAGACAGGCAATCACAGGATTATTGGTGATAGCAAAGAGGATGACCCCCAGGGTGGATCTCTGAGGCACACCATTTTCCTGGATAAAAGCAGAACCCACATGTACCTTGAAAGCTCAGTCTTCTACAAATTCCTCAAGGAAATGGGGCAGGTAGCCACAGAAGACCCACATGAAGAAAGAATGGAGGATAGCAGTTCTCCAGCAGGTGTCTCAGGCTTTCTTCAAATTGAAAAACATGGCCACAGTCTGGGATTTCCAAAGAAAACCATTAATGACATGGGTAGACAAAGTGATGAGATGGTCAGCTGCAGAATGGCGCTATCTAAATCCAAACTGTGTAGTGGTTAGTAAATTGCGAGACCCGAACCATCACACCAGCTGGACATGAATCGTATATTCCATCACTTTGCAAACACAGCTGGTGAAAGAAATGGGGTGGCAGCTAGAAGGAATGTGTTTTTCCTTACCTGACCTAGGTATGAATATGACAGTGGCTTCATGTCAGCATCTGGAGAACGGGCCTTCTGCCCAGATGCGACTGTACTTATTAAGCTGAGAGTGCTTGCCCACAAGAGAAAGGTGCAGCCATAGAGAACATTTTTAGTCATTCTTCATTACTAGAGGGCGTTTAGTTAATAAAAGGGTGAATGGCCTTTTAGACTAGGATGCACAAATTTTAACACTAAAAGGCTTTTGTAATCAAACAAATGTTACATATAATTACAAACTATGTAGGAAAGCTAATGCAATGGCAACAGAGACTGTTTTAAAACTCATTAAGGAACAAGACTGGCAGGATATTTATAGTGCTGATAACATAGATGACAAATATAATGCTTTCCTTTTTTGATTTACTAAGGCATTTGTTATTTTGATGACAAAATATTGCTCCAGAAGTTAGACCATTATGGAATACCGGGAGTAGCTCACAATTGGTTCACCACTTACTTTGACAACACACAGCAAAAGGTAATTATTCACAGTGCTGAGAATGGCTGTGATGTTGGGTCTGAGTGGGGCACAGTCAAATAGGGGGTGCCCCAGGGATCAGTGTTGGGGTCACTCCTGTTCCTTTTTTATATAAATTATATGCCCTCTTGTAATACAGGTAATTCTAAAATATTTCTGTTTGCTGATGACACTAGCTTGGTAGTAAAGGATGTTGTGTGCAACATTGGCTCAGTTTCAAATAGTGCAGTTCATGACACAAGTTCATGGCTTGTAGAAAATAAACTAACAGTATGTCACAGTAGGACTCAGTTTTTACAGTTTCTAACACACAATTCAACAAAACCCAATGTTGTAATTACACAGAATGGGCATATGATTGGTGAGACTGAACAGTTAAATTTCTAGGTGTTCAGATAGATAGTAAACTGCCATGGAAAGCCCATGTTCAAGATCTTGTTCAAAGTGTTAATGCTGCCACTTTTAGTATTCTAATGGTATCTGAAGTAAGTGATCGTTCAACATGAAAATTAGTCTACTTTGCTTATTTTCATTGGCTTTTGTCATATTTTGGGGTAACTCTTCCCATTCTCAAAGGATAATTTTGGCTCAGGAATGGGCAGTTCGGGCAGTACATGGTGTAATTTCACGAACCTCTTGTCGACCCCTGTTCACTAGCCTGGGTTTTCTGACATTGGCCTCTCATTATATATATTCCTTACTGTCGTTTCTTGTTAACAAAATTAGCTTATTCCCAACAATTAGCAGTTTTCACTCGGTTAATAGTAGGCAGAAATCCAATCTGCATTTGGATCGGACTTCCTTAACTCTTGTGCAGAAAGGTGTGGAGTATACTGCTGCATCCATTTTCAATAAGCTACCACAAGAATTCAAGAATCACAGCAGTAATCCATGCACTTTCAAATCAAAACTGAAGAGATTCCTCAGGGGTCACTCCTCCTATTCTGTCAAGGAGCTCCTTGAAAAATTAACCTGATTCCTATATTATATTGTTGATTGTGTTTACTTAAACTTATGACTTGACTTTTTCTGGGTTCATAAACCTTTTATTTTAACTGTTATTACTTTTATGTTGTAATTTCATGTACTGACATGTTCCATGACCTTCGATATTTGCTCCTCAATTTGGTCCTACGGAACTTGATATGTAAAATAAAAATAAAAAAAAGCATCTGAATGTGAGCAGTGTCTGGCCCTGGGGTGGAGGATTGGGATGAAGTGAGAGCATGATCTAGCTCCCTCATAGTAAAGAAGGCATTTCAGCACTCACGGTTCTGAGAAGAGAAGGATATTGCCCAAGACTCCTCTGCATATTTCTGATGGAGGATGGCAGAGTGATAGTGGGAGGAGCTCAAAATCTCCCCAAAAAGATGGCCCAAGGTGTTGAAGAAAGGAATACGGACCACGATGACATGATCTGCTACTGTCAGGCCAGAAATTGGGGAATGGATCTCGGTCCCAGAGAGCCATTGGAGGTTGGCCCCCACAGTGGAAAAGGGTGTAGAACTGTTAAAAGAACTAGTGAATGAAATCCAGCAGGCTTTTTTCCTATCCTGAAGAATGTGATGACATTGTGATCACAACTGTTTGTAATGAATCCAGTTTGCTATCATAGGATTATGGTTAAAAACATAGATAGCACATCTCAATTTGCAAATTGCATCACAGCATGCTTCAGTCCACCAAGGGACTGGGACACAGTGTGGTAAAGAGGAAGTGTGAGGAATGGACCATTCTGTGATGGTAAGGATAACATTTGTAAGATACTCCACCTGGTCATCAAAACTGTGGAAATGTTTTTCATTGAAGGTCACCAGCAAGGAGTAAAGCCTTGGCCTTTGTTAGCTGCCATTTGTGTGTGCACATAGGAGGGGTAGGAGTCAGCAAATGGATAGCACATGGAAAATGGTCACTTGAGCGTGTGTCAGAGAGAACTGACCACTCAAGATGATGGGCAAGCTGGGCAGTGCACAATGAGACGTCAAAATGGGAATAGGTGTGTGAGAAGTCTGAGAGGAAGGTGGGTGCTCCAGTGTGACAGGTCCTGGGAGAACCCCAAAGGGGATGGTGTGCGTTGAAGTCACCAAGCAGCAGAAATGGGTGAGGTAGCTGCCTAATTAGCTATAGGAAGTCTGTCTGGTGTCATCGAATGATGGAGGGATGTAAATGGTACAAAGGGAAAAGGTCCAGTGAGGAAGGAAAAGGGTGAACAGCAACAGCTTGAAGGTGGGTAGTCAGGTACATGGACTATGAATGTTGTCTCGTATGAGCAGCGTGACCCACTATGAGATGGAATGCTATCATTAGAGAACGGTCGAAATGGACCAGGAAGAAATTGTGAGAGCTCAAAGTGGTTGTGAGGATGCAATTTTGTTTCCTGAAGGCAGAGAACAAGTGGACACAGTGACTCTATGAGCAGCCATAAATCCTCTTTGTTGGATCAAAGGCCATGAGCATTCCAATGGAGGAGAGTCATGACAAGGAAAAAATGAAGGGGTGCCACCTAGGTGGGTGCTGAGTGTCAGCCTTCGAAGACTCACTGCTATGGGGCACAGAGGCAGGAGGATCCTGCTCCATGAGGTTGACAGAAGAATCAGGATCCTCCTTTCATCGGCCTGCAGATTCCGGGGAAGAAAACTGGTTGGTGGTGAGCACTGGCCACACAGAGGTTGGCTTGGCAAGGGTATCATGTGGCAACACTGTCGAAGAGGATCGAATGTTGGTTGGCTGGAGGGACATAGGAAGTCTTCGTGGGAGTATTCCTTCTGTCTTTTCTGGACTGCTGGTTGTGTAGCTAGTGACTTCACAATGTGAGCTGAAGGTTTGGTGGTGTGTGCACAGCTGGAGGAGGAGTTGGGGATACAACCATGATGTTGGGTGATTTCACAACCATGGTGCTAAATTTGAGGTTGCATGTCTGCGTTGTTATTTCCTTCGTGGAGTGAGAAGTGGCACTTCACCCAGATCTCCTGGACAGCCTGCTCAGCGAGATACATGGGCCAATCACAGGAGGCGGTGGCATGGTCGACATTGCAATTGATGCAATGGGGAGAAGGACAATTGCCCTCATGAGCATCCCTACCACAGGTTACACATTTGGCTGGGTGTCGACAGGACTTTGAGAGGTGCTTGTAATGATGACACTGGTAGCAACACATCAGATTCGGATTATATGGGCTTACTGCAATAACTTCATAACTCGTTTTGATCTTTGACAGACAAAACACTCTATCAAAAGTGAGGAAGAGAGTGCATGTGGGTGCTAAGGAGGCATCTACTTTTGTCACCACCTGATGGACAGCAATGACACCCTGATTAGAGAGGTATGTTAGGATTTCTGCCTTGGTCAGGCCATCGAGCAGCCTATTGTAAATAACACCGTGGGAAGAATTTAGCACTCAATGAGCCTCGGCATGAGCAGGATAGCCATGGAGGAGTGAAGCTGCAAGCAGTTGTTGTGCTTGAGAATCAGGAGTAGTTTCCAAAAGCAAAGTACCATTGCATAAACAAGAGCAGGATTTCACAGGGCCAGCAACTGCATCAACACTTTTCTGAATAATGAATGGATTTACCATAGTGAAGGAATGACCATCTTTAGTACATGAAACCATGAGGAACCTTGGTGCAGCTGGGAGGGTCTTTGAATCGTTAGTCTCATTCCATTTATGTTTCATAGCCATTGACTGTGAAGATGACTGGCTCATCGTGAGAAAATCCTCATGATTGCCAGTGTCTCCAATAGCACATCCCTTCCAACTGGGGGCCCCCTTCAGAAGGGGGTGCACCAACCTTAGGTGATTGTTCACACCAGAGGTCACACCTCCTGAACACTTGACAGAGGAACCAATCAGCAATTTGGGAAGGTAGCAGCTCAGGCAATCACCCCTCCCTGGGCCTGGCCTGTACCAGTTATCTGTTATTCATCACAGACATGGGGAAGCCTTCAAGAGCGCACAGGGAGGAAGAAGAAAAAGAGAAATCTCAAACGCCAAAGTGGAGGAAGGACAGCAGAAGGTGAACAAAGAAAGAAAAAAAGGAATGAAAAACAGTGGAGAGTATTCTGATACTGGCTACGAAAAATGCAGAATACATTTCCAAAAACAGCCAGACATGTTCCACAAAGACTGGGGCTCCGTGGTAGCCAAGCATGAACCCACCGAAGAGCGGCAAGCCCTCTGGGTGGGTACTAGTTGTGAATTTATATATACTGATGTAGATGACATTTCAAATGTCAGCAAGTATGACACTGCTCATGTCTTTCAGAACCCCCTGAAAAATGGAGGATCTGAAAGAAGAGAACTGCAACTGTTTTTTTCCAGAAAATGTTTTTAATAAATTTCAGAATGTAGTGTAGGAACTCACTCAGAAAATAATCATTGTAATCTGTAACAATGCAGTTAATTTTATAAGTTTATATGTGATTATTTTGTATTTTTATATGTGAAAGTTGTACATTTCCCAACCCTCCCATGCCACTGTCCCAAGCCATACTCTGTGGGGCTTGGGACAGAATTCAGGGCAACAAAAATTTGTTTATAGTTTCCACTTTGTTTTGTAAAAAATAAAGAAATTGTTTAGGTTAGAAATAACTAAAGAACAATATCTAGAATAAAAAGATTTGAAAACAGTTAAAAGACTTGCCTCAAATAGATTAAAAGAAAAAGTGTTCCAACTCCCCACCTGTCCTATCCTCCCCTACGATTTATCTGCAAATATAATTAGTATATATTTTAACACTGTTTGAACTAGGAGATAGTTATTACAATGTAATAATTGTGCTTCATAATATATGGACTATAAGTAAGGGAGTGCATTATATCACTTAACATTCTTTACACACATGCATATAAATATCAGTTCTGTAAGGGTCCATGGACATAGGAATCATGTTTGGTTTTTCAGTAACTCCAGGAGGTAGTGCAGAACTAGTTTTGCAATGGTACTTGGAAAAATCAAACAGAACCATAGGTTAAAAATTTACTCTCAATATTTTTCAAATTCTTAAAGAGAAAAACATACCTGAAATTGTAACATTGATGAAAATATTTCCACCCACTTGTCCCATGTATTGTGCTAGGCCATAGAAGCACAAACCACAAACAAACCAATTGAAGTACATGCACAGCGTCTTCATTCTCATGTTTGGTGTTCTAAAGAGGTCCAATATATTTCCCTTTTCCTCAACATCTTTCTTTTCCTTTAAAAAAACATTTAAGTAGTTAAAATAGTTGTTGTGTATAATTATTAGCACTTTATTGGAAAAAAGTTCTTACAGTGGCTGAGACAGTAGTCTTGATGATCTGAGAAACATCTACATTTTTTAAATTGTTCTTAGCAGCTGCTTTTTCCAATATTGCACCAGCTTCCTTTGTACGACCAACAGCAAGAAGCCATCGAGGTGACTCTGGAAGCACACTACAGGAATCATATGGACATTAAACATTGGTAGCAACATATCATGATGAGTACAAGGTTACTGATTTATAATGTTATATATTAATCTGTTGTGGTATCTAATACTCTATAAATGGTCAGAATGCAGTGACAAACACAAACAAACCATGTACACATCACCAGTAAACTGACACACTCCCTATTAAATTTATAGAAACCTTCAATGCGATATAAAAATAACTAAGTACATGAGTTGTCAACTGCTCTTTAACAGTGGGCTTAAAATGTATGCTGCAACAGTGACAATCAGAGTTGTCTCTTGTTTTGAGTAGCAAGACATTTTCAAAGGTGCAGAACTGATATTCAATTAAGAGAAATGGTTTGAAGCTATGGTATGACATGACACAAATAAATACAACCTAACAAGCCTCAGGATCATAAGTAATGGGTGTCTTATCGTGCCAAATGACGAGTTACTCCGTAACAGACTGTGATGAAAGTGTGCAGAGGAGTATAACTGCAATAAACAGTATTCTTGTTTTATGCATGCATTGCTAATTTTTTTTCATGATTTGGTGTGGAACTGAGTTAGGACTCTTAAGGCTGAGCCGGATAGTGCCAGGGAGAAAATTTGCCTTACTACCTAACAGATACTGAGAAGTCTGAGACAGGTTTAGGAATAACTGTGTCTCAGTTAAAAGAGTTGTATTGGGTGAGGTATATATAGAAAGAGATGCTAATATCAAATTCAATTTTTATTCCAGAGTGAATGTGTGTATGTATTTGAAAGTAGCTTTCCTAAAGAGTTACCCAGAAAATCCATTAAAAAAGCAAGTCATGGATAACTGAGGGTATTAAAATCTTATGTAAGAGGAAGAGGGAAATATACATAAAGAGCAGAGTAAGTCAAGATCTGACATTACATTCATACTACAAAAAAAATACTGTTGTATTTCATGGAAAGTCTCCTGAAGTATGCATGTCCCGACATAATAATGCAGTTAAGATTAAAACTGCATGGGATATTGTCAGATGGGAAACAGGACAGCCAGTCACTGCCCAAGATACTGTAATAATTTAAGTAAATGACAATGTTGTGACTAATAATTCACAAGCTGGAAGTACTTTTAACAATCCCTTTTTAAATGTAGCAGTGAAAATAGATTAAATTTATCAGTTGATGAGGCAAGAGAATATATTAAAAATGTCATTCAACTAAGCCTTAAGCTCAACATGTAGCATCAACATCCTTCACTGAAATTAATACAGTTATAAAAATTATAAAAAACAAATATCATGTGGGGATGATGGAATGTCTAACATAATTCTGAAAAGTTATTTCAACTTAATAAGTAATGTCGTTAATGATATATGGAATGCATCACTGGCACAGGGAATTTTTCCAGACAGGTTAAAAAACACAAATGTTAAACCACTTCATAAGAAAGGTAACAAGATGGACTGAAATAATTATAGTAATAACAAGAAGTCACACACTTAAGTGGAAACTATTTACTTATCATATCATATTTCAAATTCCAGAATGGTTGCTCAACTGAGAATGCTAGTTATAAATTTACTCATCAAATAGTACAAGCCTTAAATAATAATATATCACCACTTAAAGTTCTTTTGATCTTTTCAAGGCATTTGGTTATGTAGATCATGCTACACTCTTATGAAAATTTACATTTTATGTAATTGATGGTTTTACACACAACTGGTTTGAATCATACTTAAAAAATGGAATAAAAAAAGCTGTGCTGAATAATTTCAACAATGTTTGAAAGATAGAAAATTTTAGAGACTTGGGAGAAATCACAAAGTGAGTCCAACAGTGTCCAATCTGGGGTCCACTGCCATTCCTTATGTAAGTGAATGGTCTTCCACTTAACATTCAACAAGCAGAATTGGTACTTTTTGCAGGCAATAATAGTTTTTGTATGAATTACATTACAGAGAAAGTAACAGAAGATAATTTTTCAACAGCAGAAGTTGGCTCTCCAGAGAGCACAGTTGATCAGAGGTTTTGTGAAGGACCACCTATGTCAATGAATAAAAATGCAATTAAAAGTATAAAGGCATATCTATTACATAAGCCATGTAGCATGCCGAATGAACTTTAGATCCAAGCAAAACACACAATAAGCACCTGAGGATGATGGTCTCACACACGGGTGTGAGCAGAGCTCCAAATTTACAAATTTTTTTTTTCCACGGCTGACTGGGGTTCTGTGATTTGGAGTCAAGTGGAGTGTCTCAGCTAAAGGCTTCATTGACTCTGTGACAGTCTTGGCTACAGATTTTTAGACCAGCATTACTGGGTGCAGATTTGTAGGACTGCCCTTGACAGATCAGGTGGTTTTTTAAAGTTAGGCAGAGGTTTGAGGTACTGTGATGAACACTCACCAGTCAATGTGCAGAAAGGGAAGTCAGACCATGTTGAGAGTAGACACTTCGTGTCAAAATTTTAATAGTGAATTGCTGAAGTAATTATAACGAAGTTCCCAATTTACTGCCCTCCAGGGAAGTTATCATACTCAGATTGATCTTGAGATTGAGAGATAGCTGAAACCTGAAGTACAAAGCTCTGAGATATTTAGTGAGTTATGGAATGTATACCAGAAAGACAGATTAGATGTCATAGGAGGTGTACTGTTCATTACAGTTGACAAAAGTATTGTCTCTATTGAGGTCAAAGTTGAGTGCGACAGCAAAATTTTCTGATTGCTTACAACAGGTCCAGGTGAAATCAAGTTAATTGTTGGATTTTTTAGTGGCCACCCCATTTTTCTGTGACAGTTCTAGGGTCATTCAAAGAAAGTCTACTAGTAGGAGGTAACTAACCTACAAAATGTAGATTGGGACATCTATGGACTCACCACGGATAGTACAGGCAGGCAGTCTTGTAAATTGCTTTTAAACACATTTTCTGAAAACTGTCTCGAGCAGTTAGTTCAGCAGCCCACATGCAATGAAAATATTTTAGACCCTATAGCTACAAATAGGGCAGGCCTTATCGATAGTATCAGTGTAGGGAGGGAGATTAGTGATCATGATGTCAGTACATCAACCCCATGACTACAAAATTTCATGAATCAGTCAGGTTAGGAGATTATTTCTGCAAGAAAGAGCAGTTACATAATTCTTAGCAACTCACTTAGACAGTGAACTGACATTGGTTAGTTCCAGTAAGATGGATGTGAAAGAATCATAAGCAAAGTTTAAACAAATTGCAAATCATGGTCTGGCAAACTATGTGCCTAGTAAGTGGATTAAGGATGGGAACATGAAATTCAGAATATACTGAGGAAGCAAAGATTGTTGAACTGTCAGTTCAAAAGAGAATGTGCAAATGACAAAATGCAAAGTTTAGTGGAGATATGTGAATCTGAGGAAAGATTTATGCCAAAGCATACAATAACTACCACCATCAAACCTTAGCAAAATATCTGGCTGAGAAAATTCTGATACTATGTAAAATTGCTAAGCAGGTGTATGGCTTCCATCCCATCACTCCTTGACCAGTCTGGCATGGCAGTTGAAGACAGTAAAACAAATGTTTAAGTTTTAAATTTCAACACTTGAGAAACCATTCAAGAAATCATTTGACAATCACACAGGCTACCGAATGGACAGCACAGTAGTAGGCATCCCTGGCATATAAAAACCACTGGAATAGTTGAAAACAAGTAAGTTGCCAGGTTCAGATGGAATCCCAGTTCAGTTTTACACAGTGTACTCTATGACATTGGCCCCTTACTTAGTTTTCATTTATTCTTCATCTCTTGCACAGCGACTGAAAAAAGGCACGGGTAAAGGAATGGACCCACAAAATTACAGATTAATAACCTTAACATCAGTTTGCTGAAGAATTCTTGAACATATTCCGAGTTCGAATATGAAAAATGTCCTTCAGACTGAAAGTTTCAGTCCATGAATCAGCATGGTTTTAGAAAGCACCACTCATGCAAAACTCTGCTTGCTCTTTTCTCATATGATATTCTGTGAACTATGAATGAAGGGCAATAGGTAGATTCCTTATCTCTAGCTTTCCAGAAAGAATTTGACACAGTGTCCCACTCC
Organism: Schistocerca nitens; assembly: GCF_023898315.1. Classification (NCBI taxonomy): domain Eukaryota; kingdom Metazoa; phylum Arthropoda; class Insecta; order Orthoptera; family Acrididae; genus Schistocerca; species Schistocerca nitens. The sequence goes on along the minus strand of NC_064616.1, from coordinate 836,120,464 downwards.
AGACGTAACAGTGGTACCAGCATACAGAACAGGTTACCAGATATGTGAGTTGCTCTAAGACTTCTTAAGTAATAGAACCCAGTATGTTGGCCTCAACAGTGAGTGTTCTTTGGAGGTAAGGGTATTGTCAGGAGGGATTCAGGGAAGTGTAATAGGACTGCTATTATTTTCTATATACATAAATTATCTGGCAGAGGGATGGGCAGCTGATGATGCTGTGGTGCATGGGAAGGTATCACAGTACAGTGGCTGTAGGAAGACAGAGTAGGAAAAACAAACCCATAATATTTGGATATAGCATTAGTAGTGTCCTGATTCACACAGTCACACCCTTCAAATATCTGTGGGTAATGTTGTGAAGTGATATGAAATGGAACGAGCATGTTAGGATTGTGATAGGGAAGGCGAATGGTTGACATTGGTTTTCTGGGAGAATTTTGGGTAAGTGCGGTTCATCTGTAAAGGAGACCACATATATGATGGTAGTGTGACCTACTGACTACTGCTTAGGCGTCTCGGATCTATGCAAGGCCAGATTAAAAGAAAACATAGATGCAGTTCAGAGGCAGGCTGCTAGATTTGTGACCATTAGGTTTGAACAACATGCAAATTTTACAGAGAAGCTTTGGGAACCCAAATGGGAATCCTAGAGGGAAGACAACATTCTTTTTGAGGAACACTAGTAAGAAAATTTAGAGAACCAGTATTTGAAGCTAACAGCAGAACAATTCTAGTGCTACAAACATACATTTCACATAATGACCATGAAGATAAGATATGAAAAATTTGGGCTCATATGTAGGTATATAGACAATCACTTTTCCTTTGCTCTATTTGCAAGTGGAACAGGAGAGGAAATGACTAGTAGAGGTACAAGGGACCCTCTGACATGCACCATACAGTGGCTTGCGGAGTATGGACGTAGATGTAGGTGAGTTGCACCCTTTACATATCATCAACTTTGAAACTGCAGCAAGTTTGTATCATTTTGACTGTCAAGAATGAAAGTACACTTAATAGAGAATAAGAAGACATCTAGCCACAATGGTCAACTTTGTTCTTGTCTGCAGCTAAGTGCTGGCCATTCATTCTGGTGAACGATTGGTTGGTTGTTGTACAAACATAAAAAGCCATGCATAATTTGCATCAGAGCTAGTGTATGACATGGCTGCTTTCACAGATGTCGCAAACAGTGATGGGGTACAGTAAGCATGTGACAGGACTGGAGCAGGAAGTGCTGGGTGGGTGCATTGGGAAGGTCTTACACGGGGTCTTCTACAGGTATATAATCATGTGGCAGGACATTGGGAATGGCATAGGGATGGACCAGGATGTTGTCTAGTCTGGGTGAACAACAGAATACTAATTTAGGAATGGTGTGAAGGATCTTGGGTAGGACGTCCCACATTTCCAGGCATAATGATAGATAGGCAAATCCCTGGCAGAGGATATTGTTCAATTGTTCCAATCCAGTACGATATTGTGTGATGATGGGGCACTCTTTTGTAACTGATTCTTGATGATGGCTGGAAGATTGGAGGTGTGTGAGGATATGGCATGGGAAATCTGGTTGCAGACTAGATTTTTTTTTTTTTTTTTAGGGTGGGGGTGCACGCCATCTCTGGGTTATCAAACCGTATGGGAGCAATTTTTTTGGTGTGAAACATATGACAGGTTTCTAAAAGTAGGTACTGTGTCATCATTACAACCACATCTGCATTTAATATGGGCAGAGGTGGGGATAGAGGGTGTCTTGACTCTGAGTCCTGATCACGAAGATTATATCAATAAATATGAATCAGACAAGACATTTGGGGTTTGAGAGGCTGGGAAGGTTTCCGCTCAATGACCCATAAAAAGGCTGACATAGGAGGGTGTCATGTGGGTGTCCATCAATGTACCATGTTTTTGTTTAGATACCCTCCCATCAAAGGAGGAATAGTAGAATGTCAGAATATAGTCGGTAAGGTGCATGAGGAATTAGGCAGTGAGTCTGGAGTCTGAGGGACTTTGGAAGAGATGAGGGAGTTTGGGAGAGGTAGTATTTCATAGAAGCAAGGCCATGGGCATGAGAGATGTTTGTGTATAGAAGTGCATCAACAGTAATGAGTAGGAATCCAAGAGGTACAGGGGAGGAGATGTTGAAGAGTTGGTGAAGAGACTGGTCAGTACCTTTAATGTGAGAGCCTAGGTTTTGGGGAAACTGGTTAGAGCTGTTGGTCAAGAGGAGTGCAAATTCTTTCAACAGGAGCACACTAACCAGCTTCAATGGGGCATCCAGGATTGTTGGTTTTGTGACTTTTGGGAAGCATGTGGGTGTGTGGCATGTTGTTGGGATGAAGAGGGAAATGGCCTCAGGGGAGAGGCTCTGGGATGAGCCTAATGACTTCATTAGGGATTAGAGGTTATATTGGTCTCATCGGATGGGATCACTACGGCTGAGCTTTTATGTGGAGCAGTCAGTTGGGAGAAGTCTTCTGTCAGGTAGTGACTGCAGTTCATCATGAGAGTGTTGGATCCTTTTCTGCAGAGAGGATGATTAGGTCAGGATTTGTTTTGATATCTTCAGATTCCACCAGACCCTATCCATCACTAGCTGGGTATTACAGAAACACATCTGCATGGAACAAGCATCCCAGAACCATCTCTGGTCCCTCCTAAAGATATTGCTACTGTGTAATATTACACACACACAACACATCACCAAAATTGAAACCATTGTCCTCCAACACCTGGAAGATCATTCCAGACAACATCTCCATAAATTGTCCAACCTGTTTACATCCTGTCCCACCTTGGAGCACCATTACCCATGAACACTACTGTACACACAGTGAACCTCCTTGTGAAACACTCATAGCCCCCAGACCCTGCATAGCTGACCTATTCAATTTCAACATCATCCAAAACTTCCTCCCAACACTCCATGAAGCTCAGAACTCAAAGGAATCCAAAACACTGTTAATCTTTCAATCAAAAACCTCAATCCATCAGAAGTTTCACTCCTATCCAAAGGCCTCAACTTCAGCCCCACAGCCAACTTTAACCATGTTGGACTTGTCAAGGAACTATTCCCCTCCTCCCAATCTACACAGTGGAAACACTTCTTTGCCACCAATCATTCCAATTGAAGTCAACCTTATCTCAACATTAAACCTTATCTCTCCCAGTTCATACCACCATCCAACCATGATTTTTCCCCTCCTGACCTAACCATAATTTGTTCACCCTCCAGGAATTCCCTACCTCCAACTTGGTCTCACCATCCTTCCCTAGTTTGCTTTCTAACAACACTAACTTCTCAGCAGAAGAAAGGACAGCCATTCACTATCTCAAAAAAGATCCTGATGTAATCATCTTCCCTACAGACAAAGAGCCCACCACTGTCATGATGAAGGGCAGTGACTACCTGACAGAAGAATTCCACCAACTGACTTTGCTACAGTGATACCATATCAGAACTCGGACAACCACCAAAGTCCTTAGATCCTTCCCACAACCTCTCCCATGAATCTCAGGCCCTCCAATGACACACTAGAAACCCATTTTCTACCTGCTCCCCAAGGTCCATAAACTGAATAATTCTGGAAACCTCACTGTAGCTGGTTATTGTTGCTCCTACTGACAGAATTTCCACTCTTGTTCACCAAGCACTCCAACCAATTGTCCAAAACCTAGCCTCTCACATAGATATTAACCACTTCCTCTGCTAACTGTCCACTACCCCAGCCCTTTTCCTCCTGCATCCACACTCATCACTATTGATGCCACCTCTATATACACCAACATCCATCATGCCCATGGCCTTGCCACTATTGAACAACACCTCTTCCAAAGCCACTAATTCCCCATATATGTAACAAACTCTATCTCACCACACAACCACTTCTCCTTTGAGGTGAAGTATTCATGAGATATCTACAATACACCAATCTCATCAGTTGGTAGTAAATTGTAATTTGAGCCTGTTCTCTGTACTAGTGGTCTTGACCATGCTTTCTATTTTTAGTAATTTTTGTGATTAATTCGACATGGAGTGTGTCAAAGAGAATCAGAAGTAAACAGTGAATTAGATGTGACTGTAATCTGTAGTTGGTGTGTAGCAACATCAAATTAGAATTGTGCACATCACAGTGTTAAAAGTTTTTCATGAAACATGATAAGTTTACATTAGGAAATGTTTAAATTGCATCCATGATTACCAACATTTTGTGAGTGAAATATTATGAATAATAATCAAGAAGACATCTTTTGTGAGAAGAAAGACAGTGGCAAAAAGCATTGCAGCCTATGTACAGGGGTGATTTAGTATAAAGTGGAGAGCAGAATATGACTCAAGAAGCTACAGGTCCAGCAGATAATATTGGCAACTTGTACCCACTAGCAAGCTCTACAGAAGGTCAGGAACATAGGAAGGATAATTTAACGGAAAATGAGAAGGATATGGCTTGATAAACTCTGGACAGCAGTTTATTTTCTAAATTTTACACTTTATTAGGACACTGCAGATAGCAGAATTCAACAGCACTGAGGGAGAAGCTGTTTCCCATGCAGGCACCAGTAACAGGGTACCATATGGCATAGTGGTGAGTCAGTGGAATAAGGAGATAAAAATGAGCCACAAAAATTAAGCTTTCCTGGCAATCCATATGTTGGGGACTCACCACTGCTCAGATGTTGCAAATCTAAAACATTATGTCAATAATTATTAGAGTCAACCTTTGGCAGAGTAAGTTCTAGGAACAGCCCAGGTGTCATTAAAGCTTTGATACTACTATGCAGTAAACCCATTAAATCTGAAAACAAATTATAATTATTTGGCTACTGATCACATAATAATATCTACAAAGCGTGTATGTGATTTCTACTGTGCACCAAGCCCATCAGTCGCCAACAGGCTATAATCCAAGTCTGTTCTCTGTAGTAGTTTTATTGATCATGCTCTTTGTTTTTAGTAATTTTTGTGACTAACTGTTTCAACTATTTAATTATAAACTATTTTACACTGTTCATTAATAAATACACCATAATGGCATCATGGGATTCGTTTCAGATAGACTAGTCAACTGCACTCCCAAATTATAGTGACACAGATTGCCTGCTTGCATCTCCAAATGGATCCAATGTGCTACAAGAACTGCTTTAAGATGTCTATGGAAAACAGGCAGGAGGAGGTCCTAATGTGCCAGTTCACTAAGGTAATTCAGGAAAGGGTTAACTTTTGCAGATTTGAGTGGGAAGGAACGACTAGTTGTGTTTTACATCACCACTTTTGATGGACTCGTGGCAAAACTGAGAAACACTTATGAAGGTTTGGTACTTAATGGAGATCTGGCAAAACCTATTTATGCATCATCTAGGGGAATCCTACATAGCCTCCCAAAACCCCTATCTAGTTCAGGCTCATTAGTGTTATCTTCAAGACACTTGATCATCATTCCTTCACAACCTCAACACCACCTCTCCTATCCATTTAACTTGGTCCTCCTCAGTGCAATGTACTGCCTCCCTGAGTGCTGACCTCCCTCTCCCTGATGGGTCCATCACACGTACATCCTGCCTTGTAACTACATTTCCTTTGAAGGGAAGGCATAGAAACAAACATGTGGTACAGCCATGGGCACCCATAAGGCACCCTTCTACACCACACTTTTTATGAGGCATCCAGTGGAAATCCTCCTCACCACCTAAAACATGAAATCCCTTGTTTGATTCACAATCAGTGATCTTATCTTCATGATATAGACTCAGGGTCAAGACACCCTCCACTCCTCTTTCTCATCCACTTGAGCTGGTCCTGCTCAAAGCAACATGCAAGTTTCATGGATGTCGACCTTCACCCCTCTGATGTCACTATCCACACCTCTGCCATATTAAATCCACTTAACAACTACAGTACCTGCATTTTGACATTTGTCATCCCCTCCACACCAAAAATTATCTCTCATACAGACTGAGCTCCTGTAGATGGCATAACTGCAGTGATGAGAACTCTCCTGTCCACTATGGTGAAGCTCTCATGAGGGCCATCACAGACAGGCATTACTCCCCCACCCCCTGCCAAACAGTCTGCAAACAGATTTCCTTCCTGTGCCATATTATCATATGCTTATAGTTTTCCCAATATCCTCAAGATCAGCTATGGATGAACACTACCCTCATCTCTGTGGACTGGAACAGCTGAACTATATGCTTTGCCATGGCTTTTATTATTATCTAGAGTCAGGGCTACTTGTGACAGCAGTCATGCCATATACCAGTTCTGCTGCAGCTACTGAACAGGTCTTTATGTTGGTATGATGAGCAACTAGCTGTCCACCAGAACAAATGGCCACTGTCAAACTGTGGAAAAGAACAGAGGCGCAACATGCAGCTGAGCATAATAGTCTAATGTAAATGGCTGCTTCACAACCCAAGCCATCCCTCTCACTCCATCTATCACTAGCTTTTCTGAACTACAGAGACAGAAGTTATTCCTGCAATACATCATTCACTCCTGTAACCCTCCTGGCCTCAATCTCCACTTACCCACTGTCCCCCCACATTCCACACAATAGTTTCCCCTTCCTCTGTCTTGTCACCTCCTCCCAATCCACATCAGCTTCATATTGTAGTGCTTTCAACTGGCTCTGGCACCTGTTTATCACATTCCCAGTCAGTATACGTGTGTCCCCTCTGTGCCAAATTCCGAGCCAACAAACCTGTTTTCCCCCTCTGGTGTGTGTGTGTGTGTGTGTGTGTGTGTGTGCGCGCGCGCTTATAGAAATTAAATGACAATCCTTTGGAACATGTGTCATTTCAAAATGTCTTTCGTATACTTCAGGTATTCACCCAAGGTTTCTCCCCAGACACTAAGGTTTTCTACCCTCCCTGAATTCCTTGATTACTCATCATCATATTATAGATACTTTTTGATAACAATGATTCAACCCTCAATCCTGTTGGCTGTACAACAATTACTTCCCGACTATTAAAACTTCATAGAAAGAATATTTAAGCTCAGTAATTGCTTTTGACAGATCAAATAAATACTTGCTACTATTGAGTAAAAATAAAAATTACATCATTAGTTGGACAACCCTTCTACATCAAGAATTGTGATGAACTAAGTAAATCATTTCTACTTAAATGTGATACTATTCTTTTTTAGAACACTTCTTCAAATATTTTGGAAAGAAATGTGGGTAAGACTACTGTATGATAATTATTTATATTTATCTTGTCTCCTTTATTGTAAAGATGTTTTGTGAAGATGTATTTTAATCTATGTAGGAAAACAAATGCTAGTGATACGTTACAAATATCACTAAGGATGCGTTGAAGTTTCAACATTTTTTAATAATTACATCACTTTCAGTGCAAGATGTGACCACATTTTTTTGGTGAATAAAATTTTTGTGAAAGGACTTTGTACTTAAATGATTGTAATGTTTTGTTACTGCTACATTTAGTAAATGTTTACTCAAGGCATTTGTAATGTGTGAATTATCATTGTACAGCCATTCATTTTATGTGTCACACTATCTTATGTACTAGCTGGCTGCCATGTGTCAAATTTCCCTATACTTCAAATAGTTTTAATTATATTAGCATTACTCTGTTATGATGTGAATTCCTCTTAAAGTTCTGATAAATTTTATTAATATGCTGCATTTAATTTTACAAAATGCAAATAACAGAGGATTTGTGCATGCTAAGGCAAGTATGCAAATTTACTCATTCCATTTAGGCGATACTTTAATCCTTTTGTTATCCATGACCCTTTTATTTGTTTTCCAATAAAATTTGTAAACTTTTATTTTCAAGAAACTATTTTCACACACTGACATAATTTTCTTACTAAACATACATAACTTTATATTAATGTCTTTCTCTTTATAGACCTTTATAATTATACCACTTATCATATTCATGATAGTGACTCTTACAAGTATTGAAATCAGACTGCAGTAGCCAAACAACATACACTAAGATGTTGACACTGAAGGCTTCACTACGTATTATACATTTATATTTCTTCTATACACCGGTAATGGAGAATTTCTGGTATGGATATTAACACTTTACAATTATAAGAAGTTCATTCATCAGTAACAACTTGCCAGAACTTTCTTTAAGGTACTGTTCATCACAAGAGCTGCTTATTTAAATATTGTCCACTTCATGTTTAACTTTTACACAGGTTGCAACTCATTCTTTTTCCATACTTCTTTCACTGGAGTTAAGCTATAGTCACACAGTTAATTTTAGTTTGAGTATAGGTGCAGTTTTCAGATGGACAGCACCATCTTTTGAAAACTATGCAGACTTTTTGAAAATAGAAAGAGCCAATTACCATGTTTCTAAACCTTATAAATGTTATTACGAGATAAACTAGTTATCTTTTTTGCAAATCCTCTTAGATATTTCATCAGCTAATTTGTTGTAATGTCTTTAAAGACAGTCCACCTGTGTCCTGACTATAATGTAAAATATGCATCTCTGACTCCAATGATAACTGGAATTTTGCCTGATGTGATTATGATCCCTCTCACACTTCCTACACAAAGCTCAACTAGACTCCTTCCCAATCCTACTCAGACATAGGTCGTGATTGGTGTATTTCATCTCCCAACTGCATTGATGGAAAATAGATCTGAATTTTTCTGCAATCAATAGGAATTCACTCAACTGTTTGCCAACACAACCAGGACCATGCTAAGGCCATGGCAAAATAGGGCCCCTCCAAATGTGTAGACTGGAAAAGAAAGAAGGTGTAAGAGTTAATTCAAAGAGGTAAGCAAGTTCTCCTACACCCCCACATTCCTATCTTCTGCCCGTGAGAAGCCTCTCCCTCAGCCTGAGACTGAAAATGCAAACTGTTGTCACAGCGTCGTTTTGTCCAAGTAGCATTATAAATAAATAACTGCTATCGAAGAGGTGTCAACTGGATTGCATCTCCACAGTGCACTTGGTTCATACAGCTGCTGCCTACACAGTTAGCTCACATTCAGTATTGGAGTTTTAGCTGCTACTTTGCTTTGGTATTGTAGGATATCAAAGGTTGATTAGTGTCTGCTGAAGCAAGTATGCTACTTCACCAAAGGCTTCTGATTTTTGCTGATTTTTGTCAACTGAGGTCAAGAAATATAGTGTTCAAGCTCGAATGCTTCAGAGTATTTGATACAATAGTAAATGAACTGTAAAACTAGAATTTACATATAAAAAACCATTTGCCTTCAATTTAATTTATTACTGGCAACACCTTAAATGAGAGCTCTGCACAAGATGTCCACAGAATTTTTTCCATGTTTAGGAAAGATTAAAAGCTCACATTTTTTATATAACTTGGTGAGCCTGAAAAAAGAATCATCCCCCATGAAATAAATTTCCCAGGAAGTACACAAAGCTTATTGCGTAACGGGAGACTGATAGTTACCTACTTAAAAGTTTTGAAATGTATTACTCTGGTACCCAAACAGTAAGCACATTTCAATAGTATATGCAAAGTATGTCTTTTGATGTCATTAAAGTGAATACAGATGCCACCTTTTTGATTCAACTATTTGAAATTATATCCTCTTGTAGTTCAAGACAGAGCAGCCAATGAGTTATGAAATATAAAACTATAACATATTTTTAAAAAATAATTTAGTCATACTCCCATAATGTTAGATTGATACTGAAAACACGAAAATTTGAAACAGGAAAAGAGTCAGAATGACCAAGATAATCCTGTTGGTTATCAAAACAATACTGTATCAATAATCTCAAATCATAGAAACAGGGAATACACTTTAGAAAAGAGCTTGTTCAACTTTGATGGCATCTTTAACACTTTCTTCACTTATAGAATTTCACATCTGTTCATGCAACTGATTTATTGCTTTACTTTCATGATTCGTGTCAAAAATGGAGTTGAATAAAATCTGGTTTGGAAGCTACATTCTTTGGTTGGCTGTGTAAAGTGTAGCCCAGCGCAAATATACCACTACATCAATATGATGAACCTCACAAAACCACACTCATACTTGACTCTAGAATCAACTTTTAGCAGCCTCAGACCACACTAAAATAATCCTCATCTCTTAAGTTTCTCACATTATTGTGCAGCATGCCAACTGGAATGCATAATCCATAGCTCTGAGAGCTCAGAATGCATGTATCATTGTGCTGCACTCAGACTTTGTGAAGGAACCAGTCCTGGAAAGCACATTTTTAAATACTGAAATGTACACTTCTTCCATCTCTTCTAGCACAAAAAAATAGTTTTTGCCCCTTTTTTTGCTGATGTGTTTGGGCCTATAAATTTAGTACACATCTAAAGTATAGCATGTCTATGTTCTTCCAATTTTACTACAATATGTAGCTCTGTTGTGTAAAACTAAATATACCAGGTGATCAAAAAGTCAGTATAAATTTGAAAACTTAATAAACCATGGAAAATTGTAGATGGAGAGGTAAAAATTGACACACATGCTTGGAATGACATGGGGTTTTATTAGGAAAAGAAAGGAAAAAAAAATATATTGCTAGACGCGTGAAAGATCTCTTGCGCGCGTCGTTTGGTGATGATCGTGTGCTCAGCTGCCACTTTCATCATGCTTGGCCTCCCAGGTCCTCAGACCTCAGTCCATGGGATTATTGGCTTTGGGGTTACCTGAAGTTGCAAGTGTATCGTGATTGACCGACATCTCTAGGGATGCTGAAAGACAACATCCGACGCCAATGCCTCACCATAACTCAGTACATGCTTTACAGTGCTGTTCCCAACATTATTCCTCGACTACAGCTATTGTTGAGGAATGATGGTGGAAATATTCAACATTTACTGTAAAGAACATCATCTTTGCTTTGTCTTACTTTGTTATGCTAATTATTGCTATTCTGATCAGATGAAGCACCATCTGTCGGACATTTTTTGAACTTTGTATTTTTTTGGTTCTAATAAAACCCCATGTCATTCCAAGCATGTGTGTCAGTTTGTACCTCTCTATCTACATTATTCCGTGATTTATTCAGTTTTCAAATTTATACTGACTTTTCGATCACCCGGTATATTCAACAAGCCAACATGTGTTTTCCATGTCCACAGGCAAATGACAAACTACAGTTCTGATTCCATTGTGCAGCAAGGGTCCTGTTGGTTAGGTAATTAGTTAGTTTTGTATATTCCACAGATCATCTGAATGATTCTTTCATCAAAATGATGTGAAGTGAGTCAGTTTACAAGATGTGAATACATTACTAGTGTTAACATAAGTGAACACACAATTTTTTAGTAGTTTTTAAACAGAAATTTACAAATTGATTAGAAGGAGTTGTCCAAAAGAAATGATTTTAAGTTAGATTTAGAACTTTTTTACTACCTGTTAGACATTTTATGTTACTCGGCAAATGATCAAAATTTTTTCTAGCTTTATACTGAATTACTTTTTGAGCCACTGACAGCTTTAATAATGGGTTAAAAGGTCATCTTTCCCTAGTGTTGTGGGTATGGACATCACTGTTCTTCTCAAATTGTGATGGACTATTTATGTTAAATTTCATTAGCGAATATCTGTTTTGTGATGGTGCAATTAAAATGCGAATCAGGGCCATATGACTGGCACAGATGCAGCTTCCTTGTTTATGAGATATTGGGAACTGGCAATAGAATTAGTGTGAAAATTTTTCTCCATTTTTGCAAATCAAATTTCCAGTTGATCTGCTGTAAACAGCAGGGCCTGAATTTGCAAACATGTCACGAGAGGTCCACAAGAGCTGATAAATGCTAAGTCTGTTACTTTCACAAGTGGTACCAGAGCGGATAAAAGGACTGGGAGCACCTTCACAATAAGTTTGATGACACATGACACTGCTGTACGGCTAAGCAAAGCTCTGTTATGTGGTTGCATTACTGTGTCTGACGTCACAACCAGCGCAGTTGAAATTGTGATGTTCCAAGATGGATCAGTATGTGATGCAGAACCCTGTGGTTTAAGCACAGTTGATCTGCACTGTAGAACTTTGATCTCACTTCTAATGTCCTGTATGGTACTGTCAATTGCAGGAGGTTACTCTAAGTACTCATGATGGTGTGTATCTATGTGAATCATAGCAGATAGCCTGCAATTTCTTCTTCAGGGTCACCAATTATGTAGGGACATCATCTAATATATATATATATATATATATATATATATATATATATATATATATATATATATATATATATATATATTTTTTTTTTTTTTTTTTAATCACCTGGTCTATCTAGCATTAAAGTGTAATAAACTTCACTTTATTGTTTACAGATATAAAAGTCACATGCATAAATATTAGTCAACAAAGCAAGAACAGGTAGCAACAAAGAACACAATAAACTGAAGAGAAACTGTATCTACTGATTATGTCACTTCCTGGGTGGTAAAAAAGTCAGTATAAATTTGAAAACCTAATAAACCATGGAATAATGTAGATGGAGAGGTAAAAATTTACACACATGCTTGGAATGACATGGGGTTTTATTAGAACAAAAAAAAAACACCCCACATTGCTAGAAGCATGAAAGATCTCTTGCGCGCGTCGTTTGGTGATGATCGTGTGCTCAGCTGCCACTTTCGTCATGCTTGGCATCCCAGATCCCCAGACCTCTGTCCGTGTGATTATTGGCTTTGGGGTTACCTGAAGTCGCAAGTGTATCGTGATCACCCAACATCTCTAGAGTTGCTGAAAGACATCTGATGCTAATGCCTCACCATAACTCCGGACATGCTTTACAATGCTGTTCACATCATTATTCCTCGACTACAGCTATTGTTGTGGAATGATGGTGAACATATTGAGCATTTCCTGTAAAGAACATCATCTTTGCTTTGTCTTACTTTGTTATGCTAATTATTGCTATTCTGCTCAGATGAAGTGCCATCTGTTGGACATTTTTTGAACGTGTGTATTTTTTGGTTCTAATAAAACCCCATGTCATTCCAAGCATGTGTGTCAATTTGTACCTTTCTATCTGCATTATTCCATGATTTATTCAGTTTTCAAATTTATACTGACTTTTTGATCACCTGGTATATCTAGCATTAAAGTGTAATAAACTTCACTTTATTGTTTACAGATATAAAAGTCACATGCATAAATATTAGTCAACAAAGCAAGAACAGGGAGCAACAAAGAACACAATAAACTGAAGAGACACTGTATCTACTGATTATGTCACTTCCATAGTCTCATTTAAGTAATATTTTTCAATAACACTTAATCTTTATTGACCCTACCTTAGAAATTACAAAATTTCCTAAATCTGCATAGAAAAAAATTAAAGGAAGGTAGTTTTTCTGGGAGGAGGAGAAGTAGGGGAGGGGGAGGAGGAGGAGGAGGAGGAGGAGGAGGAGGAGAGTGGGTGGGGATGCAGCTTTGGTAGTTCTGCCAAGGGAGCATGATCACCTCAGTCTGGTTCTGGACTCAGCTTGCAGTTGGCGATTGTATTAATCCAGGGCTGGCGTAATACTGAAAAACCCTCACTCCTGCTTGATTTTACTCCTGGCCTAGCTTTAGGCCATTCCTATGACTCTGATGCATCTTCCTTTGCTCTAATGTCTGCTAAGACTCCTCCCCACCTGTTTCACATAACAAGTGAAACTAGTTATGAATTGAAGTTCAGTATGTTACCTGAAGTTCCCTACTGTAAATGTTCACTTGTCATTTCTCACAACCTCCTTCCCCCTATTGCCTTTGTCATTCAAAATAATCAATTCTACCACATTTTTCAGTTAAAATTATCACATGAATAATATTTAAGTTATTGTATAACCCAATGAAAAATACAACCTACTGTCATTCCATACATCGCTGCTTCTGATGCACACACATTGCAGCTCAGGACCAAAGATGCTTTTTACAGCGAATATAATAAAATACACAACATTACTGTGGTGTGTATATTAACTATTTTCAACCTCTAAAGAGATGGAAGTTTTTAATAATTAGCAGTAGATCCTTGAAAGTTCACACCATTTGTGTATTCTTTGAGCTGCATTTTGCCAGATGAAGCCAGCAACTGGTGCAGTGTCCTTTTCCCTCCTTGTGGATCAATGCTATCTCCTAAGCTAATGTTAAAGACTGCTTTCATGTACCTTCTATTGTAGGTTCCTGCTAACCATTTCCATTTCAGTGCCTGAGGCAATCACAGAACATTACTAAAATTGGTCACTGTACAAATGTTATCAATTCTTCTGTAATTTATTCTAGTTTAGTCTAGTATTGACAAAAATATATATGCCTTTGACTGCAGGAGATCGCTGTGTGTGATAGAGGTAAAAATAAACCAGCAGGTCAGAAGAACGCAATGGGTTTCCAATGCTGCCTGTGGGCACTGTTCAGTCTGTGAACTTCCTCATCAAATTAGCATAAATTATACTGACATCATTCAACCTTCACCTGTTATTGTGACTCATTAAACACTGACCTGTCTCATATAAGAAGGCCTGACCAACAACACCTGCCAATTGCTGATGCTCACTTTTTCATAATTATGGCCCTTAAGCTTAAGTATTCTAAAAGATGACACAGCAAAAGTGTGTGTCGCATTTTTACTGGCAACTGGGAATCAGATTTGCAGAGAGAGAGAGAGAGAGAGAGAGAGAGAGAGAGAGAGAGAGAGAGAGAGTGTGTGTGTGTGTGTGTGTGTGTGTGTGTGTGTGTGTGTGTGTGTGTGTGTGTGTGTGTGTGTGGAGGGGGAGGGGGAGGGGGGGAGGGGGTTAGCTCCACTTCATATAATAATATGAATACTATTTTTTTCATTACTACTCTGTGTTCCATATGTAACACATATACAATGCATATATGAAATATCCAAATTGTTACCCCAGCTAATTTTTTGGGAATCTTATTATTCAGTGTATACTTTATATGTTTTACACACTATTGATGTTAATAATATAAAGAGTTTATGGTCAATCATTTTATTTAATGAAACACTCAAAATTTACAATTTGTGAAAACCATGTGCAATTGGCTATTTGACCCCATCAATAGCTATTTGTTTTATGACTGATATGCTTTATCTGGAAACCCTCATTCTTTTCCTTCTAGAAAATAATTGATCTTTTCTGAAAACTCTGTAATTAAAAAGTTATCTTTATTCAAAACTGTTGGTTTCCAGAAGGTTCAAATCTCAGAATGTGATCCTTTCAAAAATTCATTGTAAAGGTCTAACAGCCCTGATTTTTCCACTTCAGGAAATACCTGCTTTCACTAGAATTGTATTTTATTTAATATATTATCTTAATTTTAAAAAATTGAGTTTCCAGAAATTTATTAGTGAGCTTTGTCCAAATTCCACCGATAAAAGGTGCATACCTAAGTGTCTGCTGCATTAAACAGACTCTACCATCTACACCCTTTGAAGACTTTGAGGTCCACACTTAGGCAAAATAACTTCTTTCTCTAACATGTATATGTACTCTGCACTTTTTCTGTTTTATTTTAAAATTAAAAATTGTGTCTACAAACAAGTAGTAAAAGTGTCTAGACAGGCATCATGCACAAAACCAAAGAGAGAGTGCACCCAGCTACAGCTACGGAAGAATACAGTTACTGTATTAGTGAGTCATGTAAAGTTTAATAATAGATAGTTACCTATTCCATACATTATTCGAATGATTTCTTTACAAAAATGATATGGAATGAGTTAGTTTACAGGGTATGTGAAGACAATTGAGGAACTTTTTTTTAAGTTGGTAAATGCTCCGTTTTTGTAAACTTAGATTTGTGTAGTTACAAATACAGCCTTTGCCATGCACAACCTGTTGAAACAGTTTTGTCAGAAGCTGATGTTGGAAGACTATGAGTGTTTCACTGAGTAAAGAAACTTGGGAAGAGAGCTATAAATGTAAGAATACTATTGATAACTTCAAGAAATTCTTAAGTAGGTTTTAGCTATTATTTGGAACTTTACTTTCCACTCCATAAAAAAAATCATACAAAGGGATATGAAAATTAAAATGGATCTCAATGGGGATAAAAATATCTATGAAGAAAAAGATTCCTTCATGAAATATCTAGATAGCACACCACATCAGATTCCTATTTTGTGAATTACAAAAAGATTTTAATTGAAGTCGTAAAAGAAGCAGAAAGAATGGCAAATAGTTCCTTCACACAGAAAGAAAACTCATCTGTAATATCTGATCTTCAGCAGATAGCAAATAATTTTAATTTATATTTCACGCAGGCAGTTGAGAATCTAGTGAAGCAAAACTTTCAACATGTGCCACTGCAAATCAGATTAAAACTATCCCCAATACCAAGTCTCTCTTCCTATACCCAACAGATGAATGGGAAATGCTAACAACAATAGTGGAGCTAAAATCAAAATCTTTCTTTGGTACTGACAACATAACAGATCATAGAATTAAAAATGTGCACCTTTACTAGTTAGGACCATGGTAAACATACGCAACAGCTCACTTTCTGAGGGAATCTTCCTAGAAAAGGTAAAAATAGCTTAAGTGAAGCCATCATACAAAAAAGATGAAAAAACAGTTTTAATGAATTATAGGCCAGTTTCTCTACTATCTGTTTTTGTTTTTTCTAAAATAATTGAAAGGATCTTTCACAAAAGGCTCAGATTTCATTGGGTAGGGAAAAAACAAGTTCTCCACCACACAGCATAATTTCCAAAACGGTAAATCCACCAAGACAGCTGTTACCAACTTCATAAATAAAGCTTTGAACACATTAGACAAAAAAAAAAACCATCAGTAATATTCTGAGATCTTTCAAATCTCTCTCTCTCTCTCTCTCTCTCTCTCTCTCTGAACAGCCAAAGAAACTGCTAGACCCACCTAATATCGTGTAGGGACCCCGTGAGCACACAGAAGTGCTGCAACATGACGTGGCGGGGACTTGACTAATGTCTGAAGTGGTTCAGGTGGGAACTGACACCATGAATCCATAAGTCCGTAAGAGTATGAGGGGGATGGAGATATCTCTTCTGAACAGCACATTGCAAGCCATCCCTGATATGCTCAATCATGTTCATGTCTGGGGAGTTTGGTGGCCAGCAGATGTGTTTAAACTAAGAAGAGTGTTCCTGGAGCCACTCTGTTGCAATACTAGATGTGTGGGGTGTTGCATTGTCCTGATGGAATTGCCCAAGTTTGTTGGACTGCACAATGGACATGAATGGGTGCAGGTGACCAGACAGGATGCTTATGTAAGTGTAACCTGTCAGAATCATATCTAGACATATCAGGGGTCTCATATCACTCCAACTACACATGCCCCACTCCATTACAGAGCCTCCACCAGCTTGAAGAGTCCGCTGTTGACATACAGGGTCCACGAATTCATGAGGTGGTCTCCATACCAGTACACATCCATTCATTCGATACAATTTGAAATGAGACTCATCCGACCAGGCAACATGTTTCCAGTCATCAACAGCCCAAAGTTGGTGTTGACATGCCCAGGTGAAGCGTAAAGCTTTGTGCTGTGTGGTCATCAAGGGTACATGATGGACCTTTGGTTCCAAAAGCCCATATCGATAATGTTTTGTTGAATGGTTTGCATGCTGACACGTTTTGATGGCCCACCACTGAAATCTGCAGCAATTTGCAGAAGGGTTGTGCTTCTAGCATGTTGAAAGATTCTCTTCAGTCATCATTGGTCCCATTCTTGCACAATCTTTTTCCGGCCACAGCGATGTTGGAAATCTGATGTTTTAGTGGATTCCTGATATTCACAGTACACTCGTCAAGTCGTCTTACGGAAATATCCCCACTTCATTGCTACCTCGGAGCTGCTGTGTCCCATTGTTCATGTGCTGATTATAACACCATGTTCAAACTCACATACATCTTGATAACCTGACATTGTACCAGCAGTAACTGATCTAACTACTCTGCCAGACACTTGTTTTCTTATATAGGCATTGCTGACTGCAGCGCCATGTTCTGCTTGTTTACATATCTCTGCATTTGAATATGCATGCCTATGCCAGTTTCTTTGGTGCTCCAGTGTAAAAGTATGAACTGTGTATGCGTACAATTTGTTTGTATATTTGTGGACCGTTTCCCCATGCGTTAGGCTTATATTGCTATATACTGTTAATCATACAACAGCTTCTGTTAAAGATTAACTGCAATTATTTGGCTTATCCTGTATCACTGTGTACCCCTGTACAAAGTATGATTCACATGACCAATAAATATACAACACAACACAAAACTCGATATTCACTCTCAGCAAGTTAAAGCAAAAGTCAATAAATGCATTAGTGGTTTACACAACAACATTAACTCCTGATTATTGCTTAGTTAAAGATACCTTTGTCAGGGAGAAGGAACATCAAGACAGAAGCTAAAAGGAAGAATACTTTTCTAATGAAGTACAGCATAAGGAAAAAAAAAAAAGATGTAAGTGCTGCAATGTTTCAAGTAACATAAGGGACGTAGGGACATCCATACACAGGGTGTCCAAGGACAGGCTCTCAAAAGGAAAAAGATCTGAGAAAAAGAATAAATTAATAACAAACCAATGGTTACACAAATTTTGTGCTAAAAATTACTATGCAGTACTTAAGGAAGAAATCCAAATGTGGCCGAAATATTTTGTGATATGCAACAGAATTGGCCAATACCAAATTTCTCCACAGGTGAAGTATTCTCTTCAGTAGAGATTTGGCTATAGAATTTGTACATTATGATTCATTCCTGAGCACAGACAAAGGAAAATATTGCTTTTGTTTTTACTTGGCCTGAAACATAAGGTCCTTGGGGCATACCAGCCACAATATGGTCCAAATGAAATTAATTTATTTTCTGACACTTTTACTAAAGTATATGTTCAGTAATGTTGTCCACAGTAATGGCCTCCATGGAGACTGAGCAATGTGGTGCAGTGGTTAGCACACTGAATTTGTATTCAGGAGGATAATGGTTCAAACCCGTGTCCAGCCATCCTGATTTAATTTTGTGTGATTTCCCTAAATTGTTTCAGGCAAATGCTGGGATGTTTCCTTTGAAAGGGCATGGCCAACTTCCTTCTCTAATCTGATGGGACCAATGACCATGCTGTTTGGTTCCCTCTCCCAAATCAATCTATCAACATTCATGGAAAAAAGCCTAAAATTGAATAAACTGGTATGTTATTTCTCTACTCTTTGGTCACATCTATAATCCTGACTGTCAGAGTGGATAAGGACTGCAAGAAAGAGGAAGATATTCTTTCATGAACTCAATACTATGAAGTGCTTGAACAACATGGTATTGTCAACAAACTAAATAAAGATTTGGAAGCAAAGAATCTGTAGTCCACTGCACTAAAATCCCTACGACTTAAGATGCCTTTCAAGATAACTTTTGAGTGAGTGATGTGTCTCAAAAAACCTAAGAAGAAGGTATTGTAGTCAGTATGACACTTATAATGGAAGTACTGTAGAGGTTGAGGTACAGAAATCCAGAAACTGCAGCCATGAAGTGAGGAAAACAGCCACCATGGGAAAGAACAAAATGGCCAGCAAGGAAAAGAAAAAGTATATTTTGAAACTTATGAGGCATTTTAACATCTCAGAAATAGCAGAAGAGTTTCACAAGGACATTGTCGAAATAGAACAATACATTTCCAGTTTAGTATTGTTGCAGCCAGTATTTTATGTTGTATTTCAATAACAAAAGGCTAAAAAATATTTACTAAATAATAGCTATTGGACTGTAAATGAACATTTTTAATAACTATAGATAGTAACTTGATTTTCATGAACATTGTAGCCTACAGTGTAACAATTTATGACATGATTACAAAAGTAGGACTAAGTATAGGAGCTATAAATATTGTAAGAGGCATGTATATTTTAATAAAAAAATACTGTGCAAACATTTGTCGACATCCGTACAATGTATATTGTTCTACAGATGAATTGGTCAGCCAATCACTTTGTTGTTATGTCGCACTTTTCTTTATCAAAGATTTAGGGAAACATATGACACTAAAGTGTAATATTGTAGTATGTTATTGTATTTCTATGCAAAATGAACAATAAACTAGCTTTCATTGTAATTAATGTTAAGGATAAAAAAAGAAATGGAAGGAAGCAATTTGAATATGTAAATTAACAAATGTTCAACTTCCATCTTTGACTTTATTGACTTCTGAAAAAACTTGAAAACTTTGCCCCTCTACTCTGAAATAAGCAATGAAAATTTTATAAAAAGTGAAACACATAATTGGATTTCTGCCTACAAAATTTGAGTAAATGTTAAATTCTCTAAGTTATGTAGTTAATATTTCATTATGATATTTAAAAACATTAGTTTTCTCAAAAATTTACTTTTTTGCATTTATCGAGTTTTGAAAAATTCTCCTCAGTTAGTTTCAACCACGATGAACATTTTATATTTTACACCTACTCATGGAACTACTCATATAAACTAGATTTCCTTTTGCAGGATGTGAGTTTTGTTTGAAAACTCTTCTGTGGAATAGAGGGAGAGTGCCAGAAGAAATGGTTTTAGTTCTTGAAGTACTTTGTTGCTGGGCACATTGCTGTACAAATGTTTACCAAAGTATCATTGAAAGACTCACTGGAACTGCCTGCAGTAAATTTTGACTTGTTCAGGCATGAACTGACTTCAACAGATTTTCTGTACGGGGGCCAACATTACGAGCAGAAAGAAGAGTGGCTGTGGGCAGACCCCTGACTCCATTGGTTGCCAGTATGTTCATGGAGAAAGATGCATTAGAGACAGTTATATACATACCCACATGCTTCTTCAGGTATGTGGATGATACCTTTGTGATCTGAACTCGTGACAGAGAGAGGCTCGATGAGTTTTTTTTTTAACATCTCAACTCATGCCAACCAAATATGAAGTTCACCATGGAACTGGTGAAGGATGGTCAGTTGCTACTTCTGGATGTACTGGTCAAAGAGGAAGCAAAGGAGTCATTTGGCCAGCGTGTGTATTGCAAACTAACACACACTTTTTTATACCTGCAAGATTGCAGCTGTCATTATCCAACACAGAAGAACGGAAGTTCCAAAGACATTGGTCCCTAGCACACACATCTCATCAGACCAAGATAGTTTGACATCAGACATAGAGTATCTATGCTCAGTCTTCTGCAAAAATGGATACACTATCCAACAGTTTCAGAAAGCCTTTCAACCAGTAACTCTGCCACATGACAGAGAAGAAGAGCAAGATGAAGCAAAGACTGTGGCTTAACTGCCCTATATAGGATCTGTTTCGGCCAAGATAAAAAAGATTCTAATGAAGGGCAACATGAAGTGTGTTCTGCCCGCCTACCAAAATAAGAGGATTACTGGAAAATGAGAAAGATAACTTTTTTTTTAACATTTTTCTGCAGCGACAGCAACTGATATTGTTTATATAAGAGTCTCTAGTCACACGAGGAGGCCCATACAACGGGCTTAAAGTGAATTTCTACAGTTGGTTTAATAGAAGTGACAAAACCTTATGGTTATGCATCAAGTTTTATGAAGTTGACTTAGGACATGGCCTGTTTTAGGCAAACATTTAAATAATAATTTATGTTCTGAAGAAGACGGTATTACTAACGTTGAAACCAAGGTAAACGATGAAGTTAACCTGCAACTGTAGGCTGTATATTCTTATATAAAGATAACCTTGGTTTATGAAAACCAGGAATTTGTAATATACCTTATTAATGTGGCATGTTTTACATTGGCCAAACAGCTAGGACAGTGGACATCAGATGCCAAGAACATCAGAGGCACACCTAGCTGATACAGACAACTAAACTGACCACTGACAAGCACTATCTGGAACTTAATCATACCATGACCAGTGGAAAAATAGGGTTCTGACACAAGCCCCAAGTCAGTACAGATAAATCTGGCAGAATACTACATGAATCCTGATGTGGGGGGCCATCTCAATAAAACCTGGAATCCTGCACTGGAGTTGCTAAAACTGCAATGGTTTCAGCAACAGAATTCAAGAAAAAGAAGAACTGAAAATGTGGACATGGGGAATAAATCCCAGACTGAGCACTGGGAGCACTGCACTAAGAACAGAACACCAGCTCATGACCAGGTGCACAGGGCTGAACATGGAAGATCTTGGGACATTTGTAATGGGAACAGACTGCACATACAGTGTCTAGAACATTTTGTTGAGGACGGAGGCAGTGGATGTAAATACTGGACCCATTCCACTTGACTAGTACTCTCAGATAGCAACTGGATTTATGATGAATTTCTTTAGCAAGTAGATATGTTGTGAAGGTGCAGTTAAAACACATAACTGTTTGAAGTGATATCTACAAGATGACTGTGAGTGAACACCATATATTATTCTTACTGCTTGCTTTTTGTACAATTAATACTTTCTAAGCGATGAGTTACCCCAGAAAATTATCCCAGGAGACAATACTGAGTAGGAATTTGCATAGTATGTAAGGAGATCAATTTATTTTCTTCCAAGCCTAATAATTATACAAAGAGCAAAAGCAGTTGAACTTAATTTTTTCAGCAACTCAGTAATTTGCTTCTTCCAGTCCAAGTTTTCATCAATATGCACACCAAAAGGTCTGAGCATTCTACTCTGTTTACAGAATCCTGTTCATATTATTTGTTGTACAGAACTGGGTATAGTGTGTTTTCTCAAAATGTGAGGGAACCACTTAATTATTTAAACAACATCATTAATAACTTCTTCTGATGTTTTCTCTCTAATGGGAAAAGTGGAAAGTCATTCACATATACAAGGAATGGGAGTGGACACAAACCTGAACACTGTGGGGCACACTGATTGCTCTTTAACCACTAAAATTTTCTCCCTTACCAGCATTGTCTGAATTACACAACACAACCTTTTGCACTCTGTTTGTTAAGTATGATTCAAACCAGTTATTTGTAAAACTATCAACTGTGAGTGATGTGCTAAGGAAATTGTTGCTACCTAACTGTGAAACCACTCTTTGAGTAAATTACTGTTTTGACTATTTTGGAAAAAGACAGTGAGGAAACTGCAGGATCTTTCTTGCCACCTTTCTTACAAAGAGGTTTAACAATGGCATATTTTAACCTGTTCTAAAAAACATTTCCTATGCCAATGATGCAATACGTATATAACTAAGAACATTACTTATTAAGTCGGTGCCACTCTTAAGAATTCTGTTTGAAGTTCCCTCAACAACATAAGAGCTTTTGTTCTTGAGAACTTGTATAATTTCATAAATTTCCATGTTTGACAGTAGTTTTACTTTCAGTGCCAGGAAGTTTTGTGGAAAGACAGTCTTAATATATTCTCTTGCTTCTTCAACTGAACCATTTAATCCTATTTTTGCTGTGACATTTAGGAAGTTACTGTTAAAAATACTTGCAACTTGAGAATTACCAGTAAAAACGTATTCAGTTTAGTCATGACAGAATCTTGTATACTGAATGGTTGTCCTGTCTCCAATTTCACATTGTCTCAAATGATTTTAATATTTTTTTATCTGCATTATTAAGTTCTGCAATGATAAACATATTTGTAGACATTTTAATGACTTTCCTTAAAATAACACAGTATTTTTTGTAGAATGCAAATAACATCAGATCCTGACTTTTTATGGCCATTATATAAATTTCCCTTTTCCTCTTACATGATATTTTAATTCCTTTAGTTGTCCATGGCTTACTATTTTTTAAAATTTTTTAATGAGATTTCTTTATTTTTTATTTTATTTTTTAATTTTTTTAAAGGAAAAGCTCTTTTGAATATTAACACAAATTTAGCATGGAATACAATGACTTTCACATTAGCATCTCTTACCATATACACCAAGTCTCATAGCACATCTCAACTTATTCTTAAAACATTGTATCTCGGCATCATTAATAAGTGTCACTGCTTTCTATGAACATGCCTCAGAGCTGTAAGATGCAAATTTTTTTACTTCTGCTAATTGTTCATCATTATCAGATAGTCAATTAACGATTAGGTATACATTAATTTTCCAGCCTGAGCACTGTTTTTTAAAAAATTATTGAGTATAGATGACGAATTATTGCCACATGTTAAATTTGTCTATGTAGTTTACTGATGTGTAATGTCACAAGTGTGAGGTGAAAATAAAGAAATTAACATTGATTTTAACTGTGTTCTGTAAAGTTTAAAGTTCATTTAAAGCTCCCAGCAATCAACAATTAAAGCTACAAAGAAGAGTAAGACTTACAAGGTATCTTTTCAGCCAGATCAGTGAACTTGCAAATGAAACACCTAGAATGGAAACTGTACCAATGTTATCAGGCTCTTCTTACTGATTTTCCTGATATAAATACAAAGTATTATCTATCCTAATCACTTTAATTTTATTGGTGGTAGCCAGTTATGTTTGTTTAATGACCATCAGCTCAAATCCAATAAGATGACCATGCACAGGGCCACTGATATTCCCTAGCTGCTGACGCCTGATGATCAACATATGAGAGTATGGATCGCCCAGTATCAATCCATATTTGGGCACGCAGGCTTAGTAACCCTGTAAGATGTGAAAATGGAGAACTTTTTTCTTTGCTTCTGTGCATATTTAGTCACTGTACTCTTAGTACATCATGAGGTACACTCCATCAGCTTTTTGGTGCCCTCTTTGACCATTGATTCACTTGTACACAATCTGCATTACTGCTTGAACCTGGTTTGGGAAAGTTGTGGGCTTTTAGACCAACATTATCCTGAAGCCAATATCCAGTCCATGATTTCATAAAGCTCACCCAATTCTTTTGGCCGTTAAAGATGAGGTTAAGATTGAACTACACTAGAAGAATAACAGACTTGCTCCCCTATCTCTTGCCTCATAAGGATGAACTTTTCTCTAAACTTCTAATATATATAATTTCAAAAATCAATCTCAGGAGGCATATTTTCAGTTGCATCTTGATGAAAACTCAAGGAAGATTTTAGTTTTGAACATACTGTTCAGACTATAACAACATAACAGGTTGCCTTTAGGTGTCCCTAGTGCCTACATCACATTCCAGAGGCTACTTTAACACACAAAATTCTATGTTTTGTCAGTTATCTTGATGACATCTTGGGCACATTTCACATGATGGGAAAATATCTGTGAAATTTATGTCTGGTTTTTGCAATCCTTGCACAGAATGGTTTTAAGTGTAACACTACAAAACATGCCAAATTTCAGCCAGAGGTCACTTATTTAGGTTATATCTTCAGTGAAGAAGGTCTTTTGTCTACCAAGAGCATGATGGGCTATTCAGAATATGCCTGTGCCTAAATTCATCAAGGGTCTCAAGTATTTCTAGGAAAAGTGAATTATGATGTATGATTTATTCAGTAGGCAGCCTGAACAGCCCTCTTGTTAAATTGCCTCCCTCCCTGAAAAGGAAATTCCTTTTCAATGGTCTGAGGAGTGCCACTGGGCTTTTCAGAAGTTAAAATCAGCCCTCCAGTCAGCACCACGTACCACTGGTATTGGCTACAAATGCATCCATACAAAGTGTCAGGTTCATTTCTCTCATAAGTTTCGTGGTGAATATGGGGATCCACGACAGAACAGCAAGGGTGACATGTGGTGTTGATGGCTACAACAAGTAGGATACTGCACCAGCACTGCAACCAACTCTGATTGCATCTCTTCAATCAGTAGCCTCCCCCATTGAGGAGTTCACTGTCACAACGACATCACAGCACACCACTACTGCATCACAGAGGCTAGTTGGTGGACTGGTTGGTTGGTTGATCTGGGGGAGGAGCTTGAACAGCGATGTCATCAGTCCCATCAGATTAGGGAAGGATGGGGAAGGAAGTTGGCCATGCCCTTTCAAAGAAACCATCCAGGTATTTGCCTGAGGCGATTTAGGGAAATCATGGAAAACCTAAATCAGGATGGCCGGATGTGGGTTTGAACCATCGTCTTCCCAAATGAGAGTCCAGTGTGCTAACCACTTTGTTACCTCACTCAGTACAGATGATAGCCACCTAGTAATCCATTACTGCAAGCTGAGGGGCATGCCCATAGATGATGATGTGGCCTTAATGACGGTTGAATCACTGGACCCGTCACATCCCACAAGGATGGCTCTGCTCCCAAAAGTCTGGACATATGCCTTATGCTCCGGATTCAACACCATCATCACTGGTGGCCACAGATATCTTCCAGGGGCCTTCTACACTGAAATCACTCACCTCCCAGGCAATTATAGTGCATCATCATCCACTGCACTGGCCAGGCAGATTCCTGTCCTATGTACCATTTCAATTGGGAAAGAATTTAATAACTCTGCCAGACATGTAAATAGAAAAATCAGATATACCAATGTGTCAACATCAAGTGGGAGCAATTCTAACATTGCCGGCTAGTCACATAAATTTTTGTAGTAGGCAGATATAAGGCTGCACAGTGGCCATCCTTCCTTGGCTGCTCTTATCAAATGGCTCTGAGCACTATGGGACTCAACTGCTGTGGTCATAAGTCCCCTAGAACTTAGAACTACTTAAACCTAACTAACCTAAGGACCGCACACAACACCCAGCCATCACGAGGCAGAGAAAATCCCTGACCCCGCCAGGAATCGAACCCGGGAACCCGGGCGTGGGAAGCGAGAATGCTACCGCACAACCACGCTGCTCTTATCCAACTCACCTCTATCAATGGACAAATGGTTCAAATGGCTCTGAGCACTATGGGATTTAACATCTATGGTCATCAGTCCCCCTAGAACTTAGAACTACTTAAACCTAACTAACCTAAGGACATCACACAACACCCAGTCATCACGAGGCAGAGAAAATCCCTGACCCCGCCGGGAATCGAACCCAGGAACCCAGGCACGGGAAGCGAGAACGCTACTGCACGACCATGAGCTGCGGACTATCAATGGACAGGCTGCAACTGTTTACAGTGTGCATAGTGCTACAAATTATGAACGTGTGGTTCCTCCCTGCTAGGCTTAATGCAGTTTTGTTTAACATCAGACTTAATAATGCAGGCATCACATACTAGTAGTGCTAGGATTTTATTAAAAACTGGGTTTTATAAATCCTGTTTGGATAATATCAAGTTCTACTAAGAGGTTTTAACTTTTTGGTTTTAAGGAGTAACTGACAATTTTAATTTGTTTTTAAAGAAATTTGTGTCAAATAACAACATTGTCACTAAATTGAGGGCTACAATATGAGGTGTTCCATAGATGCTCAGGACAATAGCATACAAACAGATGACCAGCTTCTCCATCGCCAATATGCTCATTCTCAGGCACCAGGCTGTAACACTGTGCTCTTTGTCTGCATCCCATTCTGGAATTCTGCTCTCACAATGTTGTAAGTAAGCTTTTATATGAAATATCCAAGGGATTATTGAACAATTTGGTAACATTCTCATGCTTATTGGAAGAGTTGATAATGAATCATACTGATTTTCACCTACACTCCTATATTTTGTTAATACAACTTTTCAATGATACTAAATTGATGAAATATGTCCCAGCATCAACTAAACAATATTTTATGGACCTAGTTTTTGCTGTGAATCCCTGTCTTCTGCTGATCTTTCCTACAAAAGCAGCCTGTGTCTGCATTTCATGGTAATATACTAATGACAGTGCCTCCACGTATTTAACCGTATTATCTGCAAAGAATTCAAAAGACCTACAGATCTTGTCTACCATGCCATTTAAATATATTAACACCCCCTTTCTACAGTTTTCCGAGGATAGACCCACAAAAGCGTAAATACAGAAAAAGCATAGGAAGCACAGCAAGTGAAAATAAATAAATTACTCTTACTGCTCTTCTATTTATATTATGGAAAACATGAAATTAAAACAATTTCAGTTTTGCCCATTAAAAAAAATCTGAATTAATTACAGTAATTGTTTTTGTTTCTTTCTAACAGCAATTAGCTCCACTCTTTTGTGAAACCACATTAAAAAGATATTTATGTTCTTATGTGAGACTTGTTATTGATAAACATTATAAAATAATGGCAAATAAAACTTTTAACACAACATTGGTTAGAAAACTAAAGTTGGCAGTCTTCATAAACAAAGAACAATAGGCACAAAATCTACAGCTTATTTTTGACAAAGAGGTCACTCAGTTCAGGTACGTCCTGGGTGAAAAAGAGGGAGAAATTGTCAACATGTTATGGAGCATCTTGAGGAGAATTGTTTGCATCTGACATCAGGTCTTACCAACCCAAGACTGTGCGCAAAGTTCAGATTTTCAAATCTGACACTGAAGTAACAATGATTCATGAAAGCCAATTATAGAGACAACCAGCTTCAAAAATGGTGTTTATTTGTATAAATGACTGAGAAATTAAATTGAAGCTGTTGTAATGCAATACAGTGAGCAAAAGGAAGGTTGCTACTAGAGTCACTATCATCAGAACATGATTATAATTAGGGAGGTGACTCAGCATACGTTCCCAACCTTCCAAACACTATTGACCTATAATACAGGCAGCTAGGACCCGATACACCAACAGGAATACAAACCACTTTTTGCATAAATCTGTATGAAAATCAATGTTAAAGGTTGTGATAATGTCAAGGAAAAGTTAAAATGTGGGAAATGTAACATGGAATTGTTAATGATGGCAAAACATTGTATTGATAGAATAGGACTTCTGTAGTGACAAAAAATCAAAATGAAACTGGGGAAACGTGAAATTCGGGAACACAAAAATGGGGTTTTAGTGTCTACATCGAACAGTAGTAGTTCTATTGTACTTTCATGAGCTACTTTCACTTCTCATGACATCTCTTTATTTAGGGTGATGTACGAAGTTCTGGTTGCCAGGAGGTGTTAGGACTTCAGTCCTGCTCACTTGTGGTATAATATGGCAGAAGAACACATTTTGCTTGCAAGGCAGTAGGTTAGATCTGCCTCAAAAGCATTTTGAAAGTCAAGAAATACTCTACTGTCTACATAAAGCCTTAAGGGTCTTGTGATTGGCAAAGGAAAGAGCAATCTGAGTTTCAATCATTTCTTGCAAATTCCACTTTGATTATTAAAAAATGTTATTGAAACTAAAAATTTAGAAAGAACAAAACTGCCTTAACACACACTGCATAGGTCTGAAATTAATTGACAACAAGGGAAGAGGTACTGCTATGAATATTTCCCCTGTACTTTTTTTTTACCTGAAACCACCTGTGTCATTTTTCACATGAAGTGGGTTTCTCTATTGCCTCAGGGAAAAACAATAAATTAATTTTTTTGTGACAGTAGCCATGTTTGCACACAAAATTACTGGATATTATGTCTGCCTACTAAGAATGTAAACATCTTTTAAGTTATGATTACTATAATAAAGTTAGAATTTTAACAGAACAAAATTCTGTTTAGAGAGAAATTGATCTGTTAACTCACCAACCAAACTCACAATAACATCATTTAATAGCAGATGACAATCTACCAGTATCAAATAATGTATATAGGTCCTATACAACTCAAAAGTGTAGAAATATTAAGGTAATGATAAGAGATAAAAGCTATTTGTAGTCCTTATTTTGTTAGAATAATTATTACCTAAAACATGTTCACATTTTCAAAACCAACATTTTCAAAACTACCCACAGATAATGGTACAAAGCTATTGAAACATGTTTGGGATTATATATAAGAGCACTTCTTGCAGTACAGCTGGAGATCACATCCAGAAATAAATAATCAACATCTACTAGATGTAAGACAATTTGATTTGTATAGGTGATCCTAAACTCAGTAAGTAACCTGCTGGCTCAAATACTCTTCCTACAC
Organism: Schistocerca nitens; assembly: GCF_023898315.1. Taxonomy (NCBI): domain Eukaryota; kingdom Metazoa; phylum Arthropoda; class Insecta; order Orthoptera; family Acrididae; genus Schistocerca; species Schistocerca nitens. The sequence continues at coordinate 836,090,735 of NC_064616.1, read as the reverse complement.
TGGGAAACTTTAGTTCACTTTGGATTCTGCAATCACTTGTTTAAATTTTATACATTTTTACACACATTACTATTGAAAGGAGGCCTTCTCATGCAATTTTCTTCAGTAAATAAATTTCACGAGACATGGTTAAATATTTCAAAATTTTCTGTACCATCATTCATTTTAATATGTGATCTTAAACGGTTAGTATCTGGTGTCAAGTCATGTGCAGGTGCTTACATAACACGAAATTTTAACAGTGTACCTTGTAGTAGTAGTAGTGGTAGTAGTAGTAGTTTATTGAAAGAAGTGAAGACTAAAACTTCTGTCACACTGTGAGGAGGAAACCTATAAAATGACACTCATTCACTCACTCACTCCCACCTCATTCACATTAACCCACACAGTCAATATCTGACACAGGCCTTAATAGAATGGAGGAGGGTGAAAGGTGCTATATGTGTGATTAAACCAGAAGTATTACCATAGAACACCTAAAAAAGAAAGACACAGGGAAATGTGACTGGCTGACCACATACAAATACCTGGGTGAGCCAGTTGGCCTGTTAACACATTAAAGCCATCTCCCTAAAATTTGCAGAAACAATTTGAACAGATCACAAAATAATTGTGTACCTTGCTGTTGTCTTCAAGTGATACCTGTAGTCTTTGTGTCTTCATTACACTGTGCCTCCTGTATACTCTTACCATTCTCCACCCCTTCCCTCATGACCAGGACACACACCGTGGCAGGTGGATTGGTGTGTAGGATACTATCACTGAGTACCAAATGCTTGGGACTGTGTTGTAATTGAAGCTACTGAAATATTAGTGGCCCAACAGCCTGATCAATAGAGACAGTGGCTTCCCACTCAGTAAAGTGTGGGGCCCAGCACTCTGCCAACTGAAGCCACAATGTCAGCCAAGAGTGACTTCCACCAGATGGGGGTGAAGCAATAAAAAATAAGGGCTGGAAGTTGTGTTCACCATTCCCCCCCCCCCCCCTCTCCACCGACCTCCACACCACCCACTGATGTACACCAGGAGGTAGTGAGGGGAGGCCTGAAGGCCTTGGGAGTTATAAGAGTATACAGGAGGTGCAATGTAGAGGAGGCACTAAATCTACAGGTATCACATTAAGACGATAGCAAGGTACACTATTGAGATATCATGTTACACAAATGACTGCACCCAGCTCTACACCTAAGAGCAATACCATCTATCCATTTTAGTGTCAGTATGCTAACAATCTGGCAATAAATGCTTTGTCCCATTGAGAGAGAGAGAGAGAGAGAGAGAGAGAGAGAGAGAGAGAGAGAGAGAGAGAGAGAGAGAGAAGCTGTGCATGCATCACAGTTTGGACAAAATAGAATTGAATCAAAAAAATGCAGACTAGTTAAAGCATAATGTAAATGTGAACATACATTAAGTCTAAAGTATTTTGAGTCTCAAGTTATGTATTGATGCTAGCTTAGAGATTCTGTGCATTATGAAAAATTTATACTAGCAACTTACCACCAGTAAAAGAGTAGCACCACAGATGGTAAGGAAATCAGAAGTTGGAAATTGTGCCAATCTCTTGCAAAGTAGGCAAATCCAACCATTGACATATGCCCCAGACTAAATGGAATATGACTTAAGGTTGACACAATCATTCGCCATTTTCCACCTAAAATTTCCATGCCTGTAACAAAGATTACATCTAAGGGATAGCTCACTTTTACATATACAAATTATTTTATTTTATTTTCTCATAAATACAGCTGTTGTGAATGTTGTAAACATGATATTTGTATAACTGTACAACATAATTATATTACATCCCTAGTATTATTATACAACTATTTACGGAGCAATAGATTAAAATAATTTACACTTATTGTATTTTCCATAATCTTGGGTGTTTTACCACTTTTGGACAAGATACTCAAATTCATTGATGCATTCTGGGATTGGGCTGAGGATCTCTCTTTACCATCATCATTTTCAAATGTAATGGAAACCATAATGAAAATTAGACTCATGGGGTAACTGAAGTACAATTTTTGTGTAAAGAACAATTTGGGTTAAGGCCTAGTAAAATCACACAACCAACTATAGCTCATTTTACACATGTTCTAGAAGCACAACATAAAGGAGATCTTATTACAGGCATCTTCCTTGACTTTGTAAAACCTTCAATACAGTAAATAAATACAGTTAAATAAACTGGAAGCTCTAGGTATAAGAGCAATAGCAAATAAAGTAGTTTAATTCATATCTAAAAAAACAGAGTGCAATGGGTAGAGATATTGACTCAGAATACAATAACATTGGAGTCCTCCAAGGAAGCGTGCTTTCCTCAATGCTCTTCTTGATACATATCAATGATTTTCCCTAGAGTGTCAAACATGGTGAAAAAAATATTGTCTGCTGATGACAGTAACATTCTAACCAGTGAAACATCATGAAGTGTACTAAAGGACAAAGCTGAAGAAACACTCACGCATATATACAGATGGATAGACAACAACAAATTAACACCACATGTAAAAATATCCAACAATGTTAGTTTCCGCATAAGCAAAAGAACCCAAAAACATTTCTTTAAAAGTGAAATATGAGCTCATAGAATGTGAATCACAAACAACATTTCTAGGGCTGCACGTTGACGCACAACTAAAATGGACTTGGCATGTTACTGCCCTTGGGAAGCAAATAGCTTCAGCATACTTTGCACTGAGAATAATAAATTTAGTGTGTAGTAGCTCATGCACCAGAACAACATATTTTGCATATGTTCCTTCTGTGATGAGTTATGGAATAATCTTTCTGGGGAACAAATGAGAATTTTGCAAAAGTGATCCACATAAAAAAAAAAAAAAATAATAATAAAAAAAAAACATTGATCAGTACCCAATGAACAGGTCTCTACATGAACATGGAACCAGATTCAGTCACCACTTACATCTCAATAGAAAAAACAAAACAAAAACCCAGAATAGTGTGCTATATAAAGGAATTAAACCATGCAATAAACTACCACAAGAGAAGAAAGACAAAACTGAAATACATGCCTTCAGGAATACCCTAAAAATTATTTTTATACTGTAATGTATTACCTAAAATGATGTGTAAATTTTGTTGACAATTATAATGATTAATTACTGCAATTAAGAGGCATTTTATAATATGTTCAATAGAATAGTGAAATACAATGTCCAAATGTCTAATTCAGTAAGACAAGAAATGTATGTATCTATTTATGTGTCTAATTGTGTACATTTATGTACATCTGTGTCTATATTCTGTGTATTCGTGTGTTCAGAACATCCGTACAATGTAAATTGTCTGCAGATGGATAAATAAATAAATAAATTAAAAAATATGGCTTCATAAATTGCTCCAGTCCGTAACAACTGCATCAACACAAGAGTCTTTGTTTCCACTGGTGTTCCTGGACTAACAGTTTGCAGTGGTGGTCTTGCCTTCTGTTATACAACTGATCAATGTTTGGCCTATGTCCTTTGTCTTCTTGTATAATCATGCCCAAATTTACTTGGTAAATTCTCTATGTCTTGTTATTAACCTCTCTAGGATGTTGTTTGCTTTGTATTTTACAACTCACGATCACATCAGCATCACCACTGTAGGATTGTGTTTGCATGGTATTTTATGATCCTACACTGAATGATTCAAGAGCAGTTTGGACATCAAACATTTATTGCACATTATTTACACTTTATAGCCAGTCACAAAATACAGAGTTCCATCATGAGTGAAACAAGCCAAACTAAATACCTTTCCTGAGGAATGACCGTGGACCAGTTCTTCAAGGAAATATCTCTGGTGTTTGGAAACAGCTGTTTGTATCACTAACATATTCAGCTGGTATGGAGAATAGATGAGTAAATTCATCTTTGGCTTTGGTTTTGTTGTGCTTTAGGGTGCAAAAAGCAACTAGGGACATATGCGCCCAAGTCAAAACTATAGAACATGAAGATAGAGGGGAGTTAAAAAGCGACTATACGTCAGTCCCAACTGACATAATAGAGGACAGCTAAAAACAGGCACATGGAAAAAGAGCTTAAAAAGACACCATACAAAAACGGAGGTCCAAAACTACAAATTAAATGGCCTTCACCATATTGCTTTGGTGGATAAAAAGTAAAATGCAGTCAACAGCCCGTGCGTCTTAGGTTAAAACGGCTGATAAATCAAATGGCAAACCCAAGATGGAACGCAAGTGGTTCAAAAAATTGCATTCCATCAAAAACTGGTGGACAGTTAAAACTTGGGTGCAATGTGTACAAAGTGTTGGGGTAGCACCACTTAGCAAAGCAGTGCCCAATACAAAGCTGAGTTAAAATAATCTCCTCCCCACAGGAGGGCCAAGAGGTGGTCATCCAAGCTGTTGGGAGAGGCTTAATAAGCCAGAGCTTGTTCTCATGAAGGGAGGACCATTGGCAATGGCAAAGGGACACCACCTCCTGACAGACAGCAACACAGATATCGTCGAAGTGAATGTAGGTACTCGTGGGCTGAGGTATGAGGACTGCAGCCTTGGCAGCAGTGTCAGCAGCCTCGTTTTCTGGTAGACCAACATGACCAGGAACCCACAGAAATATAACACTGGCTCCCCCAAGAGTGAGCAAGTGATAGTTTTCCTGGACCCACTGCACTAAGGGATGGGCAGTGTACAGCGGACATAGGCTTTGAAGGGTACTGAGTGAGTCTGAGCAGAGGACACAATTGAAAAGGCTGTGCCGTCGGATGTATTCCGTGGCCTGATACAAGGTGAAGAGCTCAGATGTAAATACTGAGGAGTGTGCCGGAAGCTGATATTGAAAGACACGGGTGCCAATGATGAAGGCACACCTGACCCCATGGTCATTCTCAGAGCCATTAGTGTATACAAAGGTACTATCGTGAAGTTCCATGTGAAGGTCGTGAAACTGAAGGCAATAGACTGAGGCTGGAGTAATGTCCTTAGGAAGCAAATGAAGGCCAAGGTTAGCATGGGCTGCTTCACAGATCCAAGGTGGTGAAGGGTTCACACCCACTGGGAAAGTTGCAGATAGTGTCAAGTGGAGCTGCCGTAGCAAGTGCTGAAAGCAGGAGGTAGCACAGAAGAGGGATGAGACCCATACTGACAATCAAAGGAATCATCCAAGATGGAGGCATAGGAGGGGTGGCCATGCATGGCGGACAAATGGCATGCATACCTGCTGAGGAGAAAGTCACGGTGGTAGAACAGAGGTAGTTCAGCAGCTTCAGCACACAGACACTCAACCGGGCTGGTGTGAAAGGTGCCCGTGGCCAAACGGATGCCATGATGGTGGATAGTGTTGAGACAGTGTAAGAGGGATGGGCGTGCAGAAGCATAAACAAAGCACCCATAGTCGAGTTTCAAACAGACAAGGGACCAGTACAAATGGTGGAGGGTGGTTCGATCAGTACCTCAGGAAGTACCATTGAGGACACGTAGGACATTGAAGGATCGCGTACAGCGAGCTGCCAGATAAGATACATGGGAAGATGAAGAGTGTTTCCTATCGACCATAAGCCCCAGGAATTTCATAGTTTCAATGAACGGAAGGACAATAGGCCCAAGATGTAGAGATGGTGAGAGAAGCCATTTGGGCCGGTCAGAGTGGCTGTGCGGTTCTAGGTGCTACAGTCTGGAATCGCGTGACCGCTATGGTCGCAGGTTCGAATCCTGCCTCGGGCATGGATATGTGTCATGTCCTTAGGTTAGTTAGGTTTAAGTAGTTCTAAGTTCTAGGGGACTGATGACCTCAGCAGTTAAGTCCCATAGTGCTCAGAGGCGTCTTTTTTTTTTTTTTTCTCCAACCATTTACGCCACCAGAAATTCATAAAGATGGTTTTGCCAGTGGAAAAGCAAAAGCCATAAAAGCCATAGTCGATGACCCAGGAGTAAACACGATCAGGACAGCGCTGAAGATGCTGCTCAGTGAGGCAGGTTCATGGAGAGGTGCAATAGATGGCAAAATCGTCAACAAAAAGAGAACTGGACGTGCCCGGCAGGATACAGGCCATTACAGCATTACTGGTGATATCAAAGAGGACGATGCTCAAGGCAGAACCCTGAGGCAAACCATTTTGCTGGATAAAGGTGTCTGACAAGGCAAAACTCACATGAACCTTGAAAACTCGATCATGTAAAAATGTCTGAAGGAAACAGGGCAGGCGCCCACAGAAGCCCCACATGTAAATAGTACTGAGGATACCAGTTCTCCAGAAGGTTTCATAGGCCTTCTCCAAAACGAAAAACACGGCCACAGTCTGGGATTAGTGCAGAAAACCTTTCATGACATGGGTGGACAAAGTAACGAGATGGTCAACTGCAGAATGCCGCACTCCAAGTCCACACTGTGCATTCATTAGTAAATTGTGAGACTCAATCTGCCACACCAGCTGGGCATGAATCATATGTTCCATCACCTTGCAAAAGCAGCTGGTAAAAGAGAGGGGGCGGTAGCTAGAAGGAAGGTTTTTGTCCTTACCAGGCTTACGTATGGGTATGACCGTGACTTCACACCAGTGTCCGGGAAATGTGCCCTCTGCGCAGATGCGGTTGTATGTGTTAAGCAGAAAGTTCTTTCCTGCAAGAGAAAGGTGCTGCAACATCTGAACGGGACAGTGTCTGGCCCTGGGGTGGAGGATCGAGATGAACTGAGAGCATGATCTAGCTCCCTCATAGTAAAATCGGCATTGTAGCATTCGCGATTAGGAGAATAGAGGGATATCGCCCGAGCTTCCTCTGCTCTTTTGCGATGGAGCAAGGCAGGGTGATAGTGGGAAGAGCTCGAAACTTCCAAAGAATGGTGGCCCATGGAATTAGAGATAGCAATAGGGTCCGTGATGACATCGTGAGCTACTGTCAGGCCGGAAATTGGGGAATGGATATTGGTTCCAGAGAGCTGTCGGACGTTGGCCCACATGACAGAGGGAGGTGTGGAACTGTTAAAAGAACTAGTGAATGACATCCAACTAGCTCTTTTGCTATCCTGAAGAACATGACGACACTTTGCACACATCTGTTTATGATGAATGCAGTTTGCCATCATAGGGTGGCGGTTAAAAATGCGGAGAGCACGTCTCCGTGCACGAATTACATTGTGATATGCCTCAGTCTACCAAGGGACTGGGACACGATGTGGTAAAGAGGAAGTGCAGGGAATGTAACATTCTGCAGCAGTAAGGATAACAGTTGTGAGATATTCTACCTGGTCATCACAATTGAGAAAATCTTGTTCTTTGAAGGTCACCAGGGAGGAGTAAAGCTGCCAGTCAGCCTTAGGAAGCTGCCATTTAGGTGTGCACACAGATGGGGTAGGAGTCAGCAAATGGATAGCACACGGGAAATGGTCACTTGAGTAGGTGTCAGAAAGAACAGACCACTCAAGATGAGGGGCAAGCTCGGCAGTGCACAAGGGGAGGTCCAAATGTGAATAGGTGTGGAAGGAGTCTGAGAGGAAAGCGGGTGCTCCATGTTAAGACAGAAGAAGTTAAGTTGGTTAAGAAGGTCAGCCAAGAGGGCACCTCTCTGATAGGTCCTGGAAGAACCCCAAAGTGGATAGTGTGCATTGAAGTCACCGAGTAGCAAAAATGGGGGCGGTAGGTGCCCAATAAGTTGAAAGAAGTCTCACAAGGTGACAGCGAATGATGGAGGGACATATATGGTACAGAGGGAAAAAGTCAGGTGGGCAAGGAGAAGGTGAACTGCAATAGATTGAAGATCGATAGTCAGGGAGATGGGTTGGCTATGAATGTTATCCCATATGAGCAGCAACACGCCCGCATGAGATGAAATGCCGACCTCAGGGGGAATGTCAAAATGAATTGGTAAGAAATGTGTAAGCTCAAAGCAGTCGCGAGGGTGCAATTTCGTTTCTTGAAGGCTGCAATGCTAAAAGCAGCCATAAATCATCTTTATGAGACCGAAGGCCACAAACATTCCATTGGAGGAGAGTCATGATGAGGAAGAGACGTAGAGGTGCCACCTCAGCAGTTGCCGAGTGACAGCCGTGGAAGTAGTGCTACTACAGGGCACAGAAGCAGGAGGATCCTGCTCCATGGGGTCCACAGAAGCATCAGCTTGTTTGTGTGGTCGGTCTGTGCTGTCCCCTGCTGAAAAATGGTTGTTGGTGCGCACCGGAGACATGGAAGCTGGCCGGGCTAAGGTATCAAATGGTGATACCATCAAAGAGGAGCTTAGAGATGGCGAAGGTGGACTTCTTCAAGCCTTTCCGATTAAAGAAAGACTCAGGTGTTGTTTGGCTGGAGGGATGGAGGAAGTCTTCACAGGAGTACTCCTCCTGTCCTTTGCGGCCTACCTGGAGGTGATTTGGGGATCGTATGTCTGTGTGGCAATGCCCTATAGATACCAGACGGGAGCACAGATTTTGCGACTAGCCAGTAACTTGTGAGTGACTGGATGAGGCTCCTTTTCCTTTACCTAGATCTCTTGAACAGTCCGCTCATCAAGATACACTGGACAAACCCAAGAGGAGGCAGGATTGCCGCCATTGCAGTTGATACAGTGGAGAGGAGGAGGTGGACAATCGCCCACATGCACATCCCTACCCATTGTGACAAATTTGGCTGGGTGTCAACAAGACGTTCTAGAGTTGTTGAAACAATGACACTGGTAGCGGTGCATCGGGTTCGGAATGTACAGCTGGACAGTGATAATTTCGTAGCCTGCTTTGGACAAAAGCACCACTCTATCAAAGGTGAGAAAGAGAGTGTGGGTGGGCACTAAGGAGGAAGCTACGTTTTTCACTACGAGATGGATGGCATTGACACGATGTTAAGAGAGGTAAGACTGGATTTCAGCCTTGGTTAGACCATCGAGCAGCCTGGTGTAAATTACACCACGGGAAGAATTCAAAGTTCTATGGCCCTCAACAATAACAGGATAACCATGGAGAAGTGAGGCAGCAAGCAGTTGTGCTTGAGGATCAGAACTGGTCTCCACAATGAAAGTGCCATCCCGTAAATGAGAGAAGGATTTCACATTGCCAACAATTGCATCTATACCTTTCTGAATAATGAACGGATTTACCGTGGCAAAGGACTGACCGTCTTCAGTACATGAGACCACAAGGAACCATGGTGCAGCGGAAAGGATCTTTGAATCATTAGCCTCATTATGTTTACGTTTTGTAAACGTTGAGTGGGAAGATAATTGACTCCTCATGAGTAAAGCCCCCAGGATTGCCAGTATCTCTGATGGCATGCTCCTTCCAACTGAGGGCCCCCTTCACAAGGGGGCGCACTCACCTTAGGGGATTATTTACACCTCAGGTCACACCTACCGAACACCTGACAGAGGGACCAACTGGCATTTTGGGAAGGTCACAGCTCAGGCAATCACCCCTCCCTGGGTCTGGCCTGTACAAAGGGGTACATGCGAACCCTGCCTGTCGACCTGGGGCTGGGAATTACATGTTACTCAGTCTCCTGTCATGCATCATCAGACATGTGGGCCAGCCTTCAGGAGCACAAAGGGAGAAGAAGAAAAAAGAGGATTCTCAAATGCTGAATCGGAGGAATGAGAGGAGAAGGGAAACAAAGAAAGTAAAAGGGAGGCGAAAAACAAAAGTGAGACTGTTTGTATGTCAGCAACAGAATGCAGAACATTCCCAATAATACCCCAGACATGTTCCTGAAGGGAGGGGGGGAATAGTAAGAGATATGCAGCACAGAAGGGAAAGACTGCTGCAAAGGCTGGAGCCTCGTGGTAGCCAAGCATGAACCCGCCAAAGAGTGGTGAGCCCCTGGGGGGTAAATTCATCTTTGATCAGCATAACTTATTCCATGCAAGCTGACGTGCTTGATTAGTCACTGCATAAATGCTACAACAGTGGCAATCAGTCTTGTAGAAGAGATGGGAGTATGTTTCTGATGTTGTTAGTTGGTTAGTTTAATGTTTCATGGATCTTTATATAATCAGTTGCAATGGTGTCGAAGAAGTTATTTTTTACATTCAAGTTACGTATTTATATGTAAATATAGCTACATGTTTATCATCTACAATTTTTTTGCAACTGTTAGTTAATGATTCCTCCTCTCACATTTTTCATGTCAAAAAATTAGAAATTCTTCTATGGAAAAGGAGGAGTTGTAAAACCGAAACTTTTTATCTCTTTTTTCAAATTTAACTTTACTGTCTGTCTAACATTTTATATAGTTGGTTACGTGATAAAAAATTTTGGTAGCAGCAATGTGCACACTTTTTTGTGCTAAAGATATATCTAATGTGGCATAATGACTGTTTTTTTTTCTTCTGGTATTGTAATTACGAATGTAGGTGTTCCTTTTGAACTGCAAAGGATTATTCATAACTAACTTCATGAGAGAATAAGTATACTGTGAAGCTGAAGTCAAAATGCCCAACTCCTTAAACAGATGTATACAAGAAGATAGTGAGTGAGCACCACATATTATTCCTACAGCAGATTTTTGAGCAACAAAGACTTAATTTCTTAAAGGATGGTTCACTCAGAACATTATTCCATATGATGTCATGGGTGAAAATATACAAAATATGTCAACTTACTGATTTCTCTTTCCCCAAGATTTGCAATGATTCTAAGTCCAAATGATGTTAAACTAAGTTGTTATAGAAGGTCCAGTTTAGATTCTCATTAATTTGGATCCCTAAAGAATTTGATGTTTCCATTCCAATTACTGTTTCCTCACCATGTTACATGAACCTCCGCTGCTTACATTGGTTGAATTATTAATAATAACTTTTTGAACCTTCTTTGTGAGGTATGACATCATCCATTGTTTGCTGTACCATCAACTCCATAAAACCTCAGTTAATGTAGCATAATATTGTGATTAAGAGTGTCAGTTGCCTTCCATCACAGAAAATATGAACTGGTGCTATTTTGTCATTGAGTGATTGGAAACTTTGGTAACTGAATATGTAAACGGCATTCTCAGTTGAGTAAATCTTCCGACATCAAAACTGTTACTTACTGAGGATATTATTGTCGCTCAGGTGGGACACTATTCTGGAATACATGACCACCTCAAAAATTTTGGAAAATCGTACCAGTAGTGAAAAAGGTCAGTAGTTACTGACATCTCTCCTATCAACTTCTTATAGAGGGGTTTAACACTGGTATATTTAAATCTCTCTGGAAAAATGCTCCCACGTAGTGATGCATTACATATTTTAGGAAAGATTGTGCTTATTATATGGGAAGAAGTCCTTGTGCTCTGTTGGAAACCAAATCAAATCCATATGAGCTTTTATTTTTGAGAGAATATATGATTTTCATTTCAGAAGGTGAAGTTGGTGTGACATCCATATGATTGAATTTTATGTGAGTTGCTTGTTAAACATACTCTTTAATTTTTCTCTTTAATCATTCATAGCCCTTCCATTAAAATTAATAGTGATGTTATCCAGTTCTGTGGCTTCTTGTTCTTTCTCTCGTTTTACAACATTCAATACAGCCTTAAGTCTGTTATCAGAATTACTGATTTCCAGCTTTATGTTCATGTTCTTTGATTTTTTGATAGCTTTAGAAATGGTTACTGCCAAGATATACAATTTCCTTTTCCTTTTAGAACATACTTTAATCTCTCTAATGAGCCGTGATTTTTTACATGGCTGTTTATTGTCCTTTCTGATAAGCTAATGCAGAAAGCTATAGACATTACACTGAAAATACACATGCATCAAGATGGCTTGAGTTACTATAAGCGACAGGTTGTTTACACAGAAGCTTAGTAAATGGAAATGCTACGAGTGATATTTAGAAAGTATGAACAATTAGGAAGATGTTTAGAGTAATTTATTTCACGAAAAAAATTGAAGTTCATGTCTAAATCAGGAAAGTTGAGGCACCTACCTTCTTAACGTCATATTGAAGGAGAGTGACATACCTCTAGGTATCTAGGGGTTTTATTCAAAAACTGTACCATTGACATAAGATGATTCCAGAGCCCCCATTATTTCTTCTGGCCATGCTCCAATAACTTGGCTTAACATTTAAAGGTGAAACAAATAAAAAACAATGCTGTTTACTAATTTTTTCTGTACAGACTTATATATGGCTTGAAATGACCATGACAGATCTAAGTTTTGGCTAATTAATCAATAGTAAACACAGAACAACTAGATGACTACAATAGGAAATGTATGAGAGCTAGCCACTCTGCAACGAGGTATATGCACCACATGCAGCTAAAATGGAGGAGGGGTCCACATTTAAATTTGCTGCCTGTCTCATGGTTCACTGCTATAAATCATAATTTGTAGTATATACTGATTTAAGCTTTCTACTTCAGGCACATGACAAGCTCAGTTTTGAAAATCCTATCAATTCTACAAAAGGCAATCCAGACCATTTTCACTTTATAGTTTATTTCTTTTACTGTCTACTCAATTGTTGTATTCAACTTCCCTAAACATACAACCTCATAACTGGTTCAGTGGCTTCATTGATAGTATTTACTACTTTCTTTTTGATGTGTTAATCACACACAATTTTACTCTTGTTATAATTGACTTTCAGACTAAATTTTCAATGTCCTCTATTGCATTCTTCATTGGGCTTCAAGGTGCAACATCATGCCAATTATATCTGTACAGTGAAAGAAAAACCCTCACATTTAAGTGGGCTAAGGATAGCTGCTGCAATCAATCGCATAATGTGATTCTGTATATGTCACTATCACAATTCGTAAGTGTTGCCACAGTTCTATAGATGACTTATTTTTAGTCATTCTTCAGTTCCATCAGCAGCCTTTCACACTTTGCAGCTGAAAGCTGGTAACATTGGTGTCAGCTGTCAGGGCCTTTATTTCACTGTAGTAAGTTATAGCTGCCCATAACTGCTGTAGTGCTATGCATGTTCTCTCCAGCACTATAGTATTAAATTTTTTTGTATGTGCTACAGACTGAGACCAGTGAAGGAATGCAAGAGTAAGGCCACTAGCATCAGCCACGCAATTCCGTACCATCCGCAAACAATGAACATTTAATATACAACATGTGGCTCACAGTCTGCCACTGGATTATATTTTGTGTATCCCATACCATTTCCTTCGGGCAACTGCTCTATATAGTTGGTCCAGCAGCAAGTCCTACTGTTCTCTTCCACATTTTTTCTGTCTGTATGTGAAGGCTTATCTCAGGAACTGTTGTAAGGATTTTGATATGATTTCCACTAATAAACTGATTCATGAGGAAGGTTTGTGTACGGCATATAATTCATTAACTCTATGCCAGACAAGTCATCTGGATATAGTTACTTAGTGCTATGTGTGTTAAATCTGGGTGGGTCACTAATGTACCTCAACCTGTAAGCAGCCTTATGGTGTATGGATTTATGTACTTCTTTTACCACTGGAACTGACCCCTTCTCTGTTCAATTACCAAACAGTGCATAGGAAGAATGTCTGTAGATAAACTTCTACATATACCCAAAATTCTCCAATTTTCTCGTCGTGGTCATTTCACAAGATCTATATGGGAGGAAGTATTAGATTTCTCTCTTCCTCTTGAAATTTGTGTTTTTGCAGTTTCAACAGTAAATACTGCCTTTGTCAGAAAAGTTTATGGATAGTATTTTTTTTTTTTTTTTAATTTCTGGGTTTGTAATACTAACAAGGAACAAATGTTTTTATGTTGCCTGGTATTTGTGCATCCTTGAAATAACCTTGGCCATATTTCTGCACAAACTCGCCAGGTGGCAGGGCTGTGCTTAGGAACACACTGTCTGGATTCTTGGCACATTAGTTACTTTGACACAATGGATGCTGATTGTAAGCAAAGAGCAAACATTAAGTTCTGCATTAAGTTCGAGGAAACCCCTAGTTATACATGAACAATGATTAAGCAAGCATACACAGGTGAGGTATTTGTTAGAAGTCATGTTTTCGAGTGGCACAAAATGTTTCGTGAAGGCAGAGATTCAGTGCAAGATGATCCCAGAATGGTCGCTTGTCTACAGCACATACCGATACAAATGTGGAGTATGTAAGGCAGCTATTGCAAGAAGACTGTCATGTAACTGTGTGTGATGTATCAGAAGAACTTAAATTGACTCATAATGTGTATCATAGGATTTTACACAAAGATTTCAGGAAACTGAAATTTAATGCAAAACTCTGTACCTCATACACTAACAGACTAACAGAAAGAGGAAACATAAACTTCTGCTGAGCTACTGACAAAACCATATGTGATCCCACATTTCTGTACAAGATTATTGCTGGGAATGAAAGTTGGTGCTACTGAACGATCCTCACACAACGTGCCAAAGTGCTGAATGGCAGAGCCCTGGGTTACTAACCTCTAAAAACATCAACCAACAACCATTGTTCTCGAAGACACTGTTAGTCACATCCTTTGATAGTGAAGGGTTATTTTACCATGGCTATGTTCCTCCAGGTCAAACAGTGAACCAAACTCTTCACATTGAAGTCTTGAAACATTTGTGACAAGCAATTCTACATTGCCACTTGGATTTGTGGCATTTTCAGGAGTGGTTCTCACTGCATGACAATGCAAGACCTCATACTGCTGTATCTGTTACCAAATATCTAGCCAGACACCCTGTTAGTGCCATTCCATATCCACCATATTTGCCCGACCTTTCACCTTGTGATTGTGGCTTGTTTCCACAAGTGAAAAGGCATCCGAAAGGAAAGCTTCATCAATATGTCGCAGACATCCAACAGGCTGTGACAAATGAGCTTCGAAGCACCAAAGTTGAAAATTTCCCTTCTTGGTTCCAAGACCTCCAGAAATGTTGGCAACTGTGTGTAGTTAGCCAAGTGGACTACTTCGATAGGAGCTAGGATCATTGCTTGGTATGTACAATTTTCTGCTTTAAAAAACCTGTTGTGGAATTTTTCTAAAAAAGGGAATCTCTGTGATAAGACAACACCTTTCTTGTAACATCAGTTTGGAGTATGTTGAGCACTCCTGTAACCCTCTGCACTAACTAATTGCTTCCGTAACAAAGCTTGTTCTTCATTGTATCTTCTCTAGCTCTTCTATGAATCCAATCTCGTAAGTGATCGAGACCTATGAGCAGTACTAAATCTGTTTTGAAGTGTTCTGTAAGCCACTTCTTTAGTGGGTGAATTAGATTGTCTTAAGAGTCTTCCAATGGATCTCAGCCTGGCGTCTGCTTTCCCTATAGTCTGTTTTATGTGCTCATTCCACTTTAGGTTGGTCTAGATGATTAGTCCCACTCCTATTACAATTTTTACTGTATCCAGCGATCATCACCAAGAGAGTAATCCAAGAGTAATGAATCTCTTCGACGATTTATTTGGAACATGTTATGCCATGTACCTCCAAGGGCAATTACCGGTACCTGCACCAATCACGTATCCTCCACAAGATTTCCTGCATCTTGCTAAAGTCTTCTGATGTTCAATCTTGTAAGCTGTTCCTCCTTTTAGTTAAGCTAACTCATGTATTCTGGGGGTCTGAATTTTAATAACCAATTGGACTTGATGGTTATGACAGCATGGAGGGCGAATTTACTCCTTAGGTACACGTGCTGGTTTGAGAAAGTTCTTAACCGTGTTTCTGCTTACATGTGTCCTATCGACAGTTCTCAAAATCGTAATTATCACTAATAAGACCAGGTTAAATAAAGTTCACATTGATCTGACAGCACTAGGTTTATTGTACTTCAATCAAAAGCAATATAACCCGTAAAGCCGGGTTCACACACGCAACAGAAGTATTGCCACAGCTAGTGGCGCGGTCTATGGCGCTGCAGTCATGGACTGTGCGGCTGATCCTGGCGGAGGTTCGTGTCCTCCCTCGGGCATGGGTTTGTGTGTTTGTCCTAAGGATGATTTAGGTTAAGTAGTATGTAAGCTTAGGGACTGATGATGTTAGCAGTTAAGTCCCATAAGATTTCACACACATTTGAACAGCTAGTGGCATGTTGCAGTTGCATGTGTGAATCGCCAGTTTTCAGCGGCCTAACGACTCAACTTTCGTCGCGACAGTTCAATCTGGCTGTATTTTGTTACGCAAATTTTTTCGACCACTGCTACCTGATGGCTGTATTTCGAAACATGAGCATTCTGTCGCTGTTTTCGTGGAACAATTGCTGCTGTACTCCATTCGATTTCAGTGCGTTTCCATTTTATTACTGAAAAAAGTCCAGACAGTGGCCGGCAGGTACATTTTAGCTGCTTCTGGAACGACAAGAACAGCCTATGTTTAATTGTCGCTTGTGCACACGCAAAATATTTGCAAACCGATGATGTACTCCTGTCATATAAGCTTGAACGCTTTTTGGACGAACTAGAAAAGTGAATCGTGTAAACTTCGTGATTTGTGAGACCAAGCACAGTACAAATTGTGGATTATATGCGGGAAATAGCCCCCGAATGTGATGTGGCAGATCTTAAAATTATTCGAAATACCTACTTAAAGGAATACCATACCAGTTCTAAAACGAATGCCAGCATTCATCGCCAATGAACATTAGTCAGCATGAGTGCATGGAAGTAATCTTGAACACGAAGTAATCTTGAACAGGATGGCATCCGAACAGTTTAAGAACTTACCCGATTCGGAAATGCTTCCACCATTGGCCCAAAAACCAATTACCATGATCCTTTCGATGTCATACAAATCGCTCCGTTTCCGCGTTACGACAGTGACTATGAATGACCTATCTGCAGATGATATTTTCATGACAGCTATTGGTTATTTGGCCATAGCAGACAGAATTTTCGTCTTCTCAGTGTATTTCTTTTATAAAGTGTCACCTGATTTATCCCTACGAGAAATCCATTTTCGGATCCAATATTTCGGTTTCGTCCTCCTTATATTTAACTCTTGTCACACTGGAACACATGCTTTGCATCGATTTTGTCATAGGTCGTCCATAATTTAAAATCATGGCCTGATTATCTAAATAATTTCAGTTTCACAAATTAGCCTGATGCGTTTTATTCCCGGTCTCGTACCGTGTGCACACTTACGACCTTCTTCTTAAGAAAGCTCAGGCGGAATTCTAAATATTCCCCAGTATCTCACTTAACACTGAATGATATGTCACCAATTAATCTTTCGACAAAAGTAATTCACATTTACCCACGATCGTGCAAGAGCGAGCACCCAGGACCTGCCCTGCAGGCTTGCTCAGGCTCAACTGTCTACTTACGCGCCAAACCGAAACGTGGGTGCTAGGTCAAAAACTTCTAGTACAGTTGTGCTTCCCCATCAGCGACACTAAATCGCTGGATCTGAGTTTCGTTAGGCTGCGGTCACGTTGGCACCGATCTCGGTGGCTTCCGCCAACTACCGACATGGGCCGAAGACTTCCCATCTTTTCAAATCAGTACGCCATTACGTGTGCGGGCACAATGCAGCCGATTTCATCGCCCGAATGTACAGACTTCGGATGACAATAGGAGAAAGTCAAATCAGTTTGTTTTCTTCGGTCGTATTGACCGAAACAACACGAAACATGGACTGTAAGAAACTGATAAGTTTGTTCAAAGAAGGAGTTTGTGGCATCCTGAGGATGTAAAATATAATCGGGATATAGTTCCGAAGCCATGGAATGAAATTGCAGGGTTATTGCAAACCCCAAGTAGGCAAAATCTGTACCGGAAATTTTAGGCGTAAATTATAACCTCAAAAAATTTGTTCCAGTGAAAAGAACGGTACATCTTACGCTCACAGCTACTATAGTTTATCTTTTTTGGATTGAGGTAGATACACATTAGCTGTCTACGAGTTGGTATTACTGCTTATTGGCGTTTTTATGCGATTAGGATGGTGATTCTGTTACACGCAGTGGTGACGGCGTCACTGTAAACACAGCCTTTGGGTAAGTTTATGCTTCTGCCTCGCTGCTGGCACTTCGCATTTCGCTGTTAGCCGGTAGCGTTGCTGCACTGCTCGCCGGGAGTAATTACGCTGCCGCTGTTCATATAACTAACAGCGTGAAACACGACACTGCTAGAGTGACCTTGAGGTAGCCTAAAACTGCAGAAGAAATACATGTCGATGAGAAGCACAGCCTCAGGGTCTGAGGTCCTTTCTCCAGTAAAGTCACAAATACCAGTCGACCACACTTTAAGTATTGATTTATTATTAGACATTGAAAGGTCTCTGTTGGATTCCTTTCATGTTAATTTCTTAAATCTGTTGTCATTTACGCCATAAATTCCTCTTCTAAATTTACTGTGGTGTTTCTATCTGGGAGGAGACTGAGCAGTGGAACGTGTTACTTTTACACATAAACAAGAACGATCTGTCACACTACTACACTTTAAAACACAGTTTATACGTAATTCATGTCACACAGTCTCATACGGAACCTACATCCGCTTTCTTTTATATACTGTATATAATAAGATACTGTCATCCCCCTTCCCTTCTGTGTGAGAGGATGAATGAGCAAATGTATTTCTAGTTGCATGCTGGATGGTAGCAGACAAGCCTGTCTGCTAGAGAACAGTAGGACCAACGTCGGAACAGGTAGCTACACTTTCTAAAAGCATAGAGGTTTCTATCCTTAGTATGGTCCTGTCCGTCCCTTGTCATGTTGGTATAGGAAGCTGCCTCTCTGGTCACTTCCGTTTGTATTTGTGAGCCACCTCTCAGGAAGGGACCACGGCAGTCTGTCCGCGGCGAGCGTCTGAAGTGGTAAGATCCCCGGCTAAGCGCGTGTCTGCTATGTCCGTAGGACAATGGATTTCTTAAGTTCAGCCTAACTGAAAATTTAATCAGCTTTATTTCAGGTTTAGCTCTAAAATATCTAATGTTATCTTAAATTGCAACGCAGTGTAATTCGAGTGTGAAGTTCAGAATATATTCCAGTAGTTGCTTTGTCACTACTTTGTGAGTAAAGTGCAACCACGTGTTGATCAGTAACTCTAACTAGCATCATCAATCTTCAATGCGAATGTGCGTGAGATTATAACGTCTTGTCTTGACAATATTTTTCAATATAGCAACTTTTCTTTATGTTCAACCCACGTGGGGTGTACTTTGTGAGACCAGTACCACATGCTTATACAATTGTTTGACCCATCAGGTTAATAGTAAGACGTTAGTAACCAGTTCGAGGTTTTCCTTTTGCAAATTGCTTTTCGATCTAATTTATTTTAATTATCAAAATTATTGTGGAGTTACACTCTTTGTGTAAACCAAGTTGACCACGTGAAGCATGTGGTGTAATCATCAAAGTAGCCCTCAGCTATTCTTTTCGGGAAGATTTCACAGAGAGTTAGTATGACTTTAGTATACCAGTGTGTGGTAATTACATGACGGACAGGACTGCGCTACGAATGCAACTTCTTTGGGTGAAAATTGAATCGGTTGGTTGTGGTTAATTTCCTCTTGCATATGTATCAACGTTCTTCGAGTGTTATTTTATGAATGGAGTGTTGTATGTAGTCTCCCAATCTTAGCTCCCTATTTGATGTGTCCCGTAAGATTACAAACTCACAGTTACACAATCCTAAATAAGGCACCAGCTTAGTTATGACTCAAGTTTAATATGCTGAAATTTCAATGATCAATGTTAAAATAAATTTCCAAATATAAACTGATTTATTTCTTTTTATTTAAATTCTCTTTATATATATATATATATATATATATATATATATATATATATATATATATATATCACCGGTTGTTGTATGACTATTAAAAGATTATAATTAATGTTAGTCTGGTTGGGAATTTGGAAAGCTAGACTGGGTACCTGGTGAAACAGTTGTGCAGTAATGCAAGGTTAACTTCCCCAGACAGCTCACAGCTTTTAAACCGCTTTTATTGTTTATCAGTACCGCTTTTTTAGCAAATTAAAGCAACAACGTTACAACATTCTGTACAGGTAACTGCCACAATAAAAGGTCCCTGATGGGGCTGTCGTTCGGTTTCGTCACGTATCAGATTTTCCTGGAACACTCCATGTCGGCTTCCCTGTTTTTTCATTTCTGCAAACGCTGGCGAACTAGCAGTTGTAATGTAAAAATTGCGTGATGAAGTTAAATGTTGCAGTTTCTGTCTGGTAGCGCCGAGCGCCCATTACGCCAGCATTTCCTTCTCACACGTCTCCGCACGGCACAAAGGTCAATCTTGTCATTTAGATTTTTGTTTCTCAGTTTCAACAATTGTTCTTGAAGAATGCCGATGTGAAGAAACAGCACACTAGTTGCATTAAAATTTTTTTTCTTTTTTTTTTTAGCACAACTAATATGCTATTTCTTCACATCTACAGGGTGTTACAAAAAGGCACGGCCAAACTTTCAGGAAACATTCCTCACACACAAATAAAGAAAAGATGTTATGTGGACATGTGTCCGGAAACGCTTAATTTCCATGTTAAAGCTCATTTTAGTTTCGTCAGTATGTTCTTCCACCTACGCTCAATGGAGCACGTTATCATGATTTCATACGGGATACTCTACCTGTGCTGCTAGAACATGTGCCTTTACAAGTACGACACAACATGTGGTTCATGCACAATGGAGCTCCTGCACAATTCAGTCGAAGTGTTCGTACGCTTCTCAACAATGGATTGGTAGAGGCGGACCAATTCCATGGCCTCCACGCTCTCCTGAACTCAAACCTCTTGACTCTCATTTATGGGGGCATTTGAAAGCTCTTGTCTACGCAACCCCGGTACCAAATGTAGAGACTCTTCGTGCTCGTATTGTGGACGGTTGTGATACAATACGCCATTCTCCAGGGCTGCATCAGCGCATCAGGGATTCCATGCGACGGAGGGTGGATGCATGTATCCTCGCTAACGGAGGACATTTTGAACATTTCCTGTAACAAAGTGTTTGAAGTCACGCTGGTACTTTCTGTTGCTGCGTGTTTCCATTCCATGATTAATGTGATTTGAAGAGAAGTAATAAAATGAGCTCTAACATGGAAAATAAGCGTTTCCGGTCGCATGTCCACATAACATATTTTCTTTCTTTGTGTGTGATGAATGTTTCCTGAAAGTTTGACCGTACCTTTTTGTAACACCCTGTATATCTTGTTATTCCATTCACACCGCCACCCCGCAATCGGACTATTTTGTGCCATCTATAGTTGCTTCACTCAGTGAAAGAGAAAACTTGGATGTGATGAAAGCTCAAAAAGTAGTAAGACTCCTTCACACAGTGAAAGTAAACTTACACTGAAGCGCCAGAGAAACTGGTATAGGCATGCGTATTAAAATACAGAGCTATGTAAACCGGCAGAATACGACGCTGCGGTCGGCAACGCCTATATAGGACAATAAGTGTCTAGCGCAGAGCGGATACTGCTGTTACAATGGAAAGTTATCAAGATTTAAGTGAGTTTGAACGTGGTGTTATAGTCGGATAACGACCGATGGGGCACGGCATCTCCGAGTTGGTGATGAAGGTGGGCCGGCCGAAGTGGCCGTGCGGTTAAAGGCGCTGCAGTCTGAAACCGCATGACCGCTACGGTCGCAGGTTCGAATCCTGCCTCGGGCATGGATGTTTGTGATGTCCTTAGGTTAGTTAGGTTTAACTAGTTCTAAGTTCTAGGGGACTAATGACCTCAGAAGTTGAGTCCCATAGTGCTCAGAGCCATTTGAACCATTTGATGAAGGGGGGGGGGGATTTTCGCGTACAACCATTTCACGAGTGTACCGTGAATATCAGGAATCCGGTAAAACATAAAATCTCCGACGTCGACGCGACCGGAAAAAGACCCTGCAAGAGCGGGACCAAAAACGACTGAAGAGAATCGTTCAGCGTGACAGAAGTGTAAGCCTTCCGCAAATTGCTGCAAATTTTAATGCTGGGCCATCAACAAGTGTCAGCGTGCGAAACATTCAACGACACATCATCGATATGGTCTTTCGGAACCGAAGGCCCTTTTGTGACGGCTCCCAAACCCATGGTCCTCGGCGGTACTTTTGGGGCAGCCACCACAAATTGTATAAAGCGTGGGTAGTGACCAGGATGTAGCTATGTCTGTTGGCCGAAAAATAATTAATGACAAGAATTGCGCCAGCTAGAATGAAGAGATAACTTATCTTTATTTCTGACGAAACGTGCACCAGTAATACAAGTCCAAGTAATATCCAAGAGTAATCCATGTACTGAGCCTAGTCGAATACAATAGCAAATATCACACTGCAATGGCTCCGCTATAAACGCCACGAAAGGCTAGCAATGGACAATAGACTGTCCATCACGGGGCCAGCGCTCCTCCTTATATGGAGAAGGCAGAGGGCGCTGCGGACCCGAGCTCAGCCATGGCGCGACCTCTTCCGTCGGCGGTAACGCCTTGAGACGCCGACGGCCGCGACAGGAACTGTGGCCAGCGATGTCACGGTCAGAGCGCGCATGCGCGAGTTGGTTGGTTGGTTGGGTCCGTGGATACAACAGGCCCACTCGCGTACCCTTGATGACTGCACGACACAGAGTTTTATGGCCCGCCTGGGCCCGTTAACACCGACATTGGACTGTTTATGACTGGAAGCATGTCACTTGGTCGGACGAGTCTCGTTTCAAATTGTATCGAGCGGATGGACGTATACGGTATGGAGACAACCTCATGGATCCATGGACCCGGCATGTTAGCAGAGGACTGTTCATGCTGGTGGAGGCTCTGTAATGGTGTGAGGCGTGTGCAGTTGGAGTGATATGAGCCTCTTGATACGTCTATCTAGATACGACTCTGACAACTGACACGTATGTAACCATCCTGTCTGATCACCTACATCCTTTCATGTCCATTGTGCCTTCCGACGGACGTGGGCAATTCCAGTAGGACAATGCGACCCCCCCCCCCCCCCCCCCGCGTCCAGAACTGCTAGAGTGGCTCCAGGAACACTCTTCTGAATTAAAACTCTTCCGCTGGCCACCAAACTCCTCAGACATGACCATTATTGAGCGTATCTGGGATGCCTTGCAACGTGCTGTTCAGAAGAGATCTCCACCCCCTCGAACTCTTACGGCTTTATGGACAGCCCTGCAGAATTCATGGCGTCAGTTCCCTCCAGCACTACTTCAGGCATTACTCGAGTCCATGCCACGTCGTGTTGCGGCACTTCTGCGTGCTCTTGGGCGCCCTACACGATATTAGGCAGGTGGACCAGTTTCTTTGGCTCTTCAGTGTATGTTCTATTACAATTTCAAAAGAACAACTCAAATATTTATAGTAGTAGTAGTAGTAGTAGTAGTAGTAGTAGTAGTAGCAGCAGCAGCTTTATTCATCCGTAGATCTCTTTTTACAAGGATATAGGACATGGTGCAGGGAGTGGCAACTGTCCCTTAACATAGACAAATGTAATGTATTGCGAATACATAGAAAGAAGGATCCTTTATTGTATGATTATATGATAGCGGAACAAACACTGGTAGCAGTTACTTCTGTAAAATATCTGGGAGTATGCGTGTGGAACGATTTGAAGTGGAATGATCATATAAAATTAATTGTTGGTAAGGCGGGTACCAGGTTGAGATTCATTGGGAGAGTGCTTAGAAAATGTAGTCCATCAACAAAGGAGGTGGCTTACAAAACACTCGTTCGACCTATACTTGAGTATTGCTCATCAGTGTGGGATCCGTACCAGATCGGGTTGACGGAGGAGATAGAGAAGATCCAAAGAAGAGCGGCGCGTTTCATCACAGGGTTATTTGGTAACCGTGATAGCGTTACGGAGATGTTTAATAAACTCAAGTGGCAGACTCGGCAAGAGAGGCGCTCTGCATCGCGGTGTAGCTTGCTCGCCAGGTTTCGAGAGGGTGCGTTTCTGGATGAGGTATCGAATATATTGCTTCCCCCTACTTATACCTCCCGAGGAGATCAAGAATATAAAATTAGAGAGATTAGAGCGCGCACGGAGGCTTTCAGACAATCGTTCTTCTCGCGAACCATACGCGACTGGAACAGGAAAGGGAGGTAATGACAGTGGCACGTAAAGTGCCCTCCGCCACACACCGTTGGGTGGCTTGCGGAGTATACATGTAGATGTAGATGTAGATTTACAAATTTAGATCAATTTAAAATAAGCTAATGCGTATACACTTATATTTACAGACTTCCAGTTACAGACAATCATTAGGTTTACTCCTGGTATACAATACTTTTTTTACAAATAACTTATTAAATAATGTAATGCCATATTGTTCACTCATATCTCACTAGCAGTCACTGAACACACTATACACACATTTTTTCATAACACTTCACTCACTGCGCTCGCGCGCACGCACACACACACACACATACACACACACGCTGGTGATCTTTGAGCTATTTTCTGTACCGCAACTTCCCAATTGCTATCCTGAAAAACTGAGTCAGCATCCCTCCATAATGAGTGAGATGTTGAGCTCAGAGAGAGAAAGAGGTGTTAGTATTGTGCCATGCATAGCTTGGGGGTAAGTATTTCTAGAAGGGAAAAAAGAGAAGGAAAAAAAAATAAAGTGAAGGTGTTATGAGGAATGTTGGATATTTTATTATTATTATTATTATTTTGCCACATCGTCCACCCGCTGCCTTATCTTTGGAGACCGAAGCAATTAGTTTAAGAAACGCGGTGGGCGTAGAATTCAAGACCGTAACTGGACTGGATACATCCTGCCTCCTTGCACTTCAGAATCAATGTGAAATGTTGAAGTTAAAGCAGTTCAAATGGTTCAAATGGCTCTGAGCACTATGCGACTTAACTTCTGAGGTCATCAGTCGCCTAGAACGTAGAACTAACTAAACCTAACTAACCTAAGAACATCACACACATCCATGCCCGAGGCAGGATTCGAACCTGCGACCGTAGCGGTTGCTCGGTTCCAGACTGTAGCGCCAAGAACCGCACGGCCACTCCGGCCGGCTAAAGCAGTTCCCCAACGTCTTTGATCCTGTTGTGTATTTTACTTGACAAGCTTACTTTCTCCCCCTCTGTAGCTCTTTAACATCCATTTTCATAATAGCCCTAGAAGATACGACGAACTTCCTCAAAATCCATTTCGTTTCACAACTGGACAGTCCAGTATACTGGATAATTTCGCTTGGCGTTATTTCTTCTCCGAGGCGGGTATCATTATGAAAGTCTTTTACGGTCTCTAAAACTCCCGCAATTATCTTCAGAGCCAATTTTGATGGGGAAGGATGATATTTACTTAAATTTTCGATCTTAAATCATTATGGCAAAGAATTATTATTTTGCCCCCGTTTTACTCACAGAACGACTCGTTATAACCTCTTCGCTCCATCGATCCACGCGTGTGGACCTCCGTTCATTATTTTTGTAAACAGGTGTATTTTTCCGCTTATAGACCGACGGTCCGTGTGTGTGGACCTTGTAGTCGTTATGAAGCTTTTTGACAGATTAAAACTGTGTGCCGGACCGAGACTCTAACTCGGGACATATGCCTTTCACGGGCAATTGCTCTACCAGCTGAGCTACCCAAGCAAGATTCACGACCTGTCCTCACAGCTTCACTTCCCCCAGTACCTCGTCTCCTACCTTTAAACTTCACAGAAGCTTCTGGTCCATAGTTTTATAAACAGGGCGCATCACCCTGAAAGGAACGACTCCCATCTTAATTTGTAGCCGGTCGTGCGCAGAAAATGGTTACTTCTACAAATCGAAAAGATGAATAAATAATTATTATGCCTAAATGTCAGACTGAAAAATCTGTGTTTTTTACCTAACGGTCGCTAACTTTTTTAGATGTTGAAAATTAGTTCAGTTTTTCATAAATTTTGTTCGTTAGTATGAAATAAAGTCCGCAGCTCGTGGTCTCGCGGTACCGTTCTCGCTTCCCGAGCACGGGGTCCCGGGTTCGATTCCCAGAGTGGTCAGGGATTTTCACCTGCTCCGAGATGAGTGGGTGCTGTTGTGTCGTCTTCATCATCATCCATCTCCATTACGGTCCGAGGAAGGCAACGGCAAACCACCTCCATTAGGACCTTGCCTGGGCCTCCCGCATGGGACTTCATTTCCACTCCACTATGAAATAACATTTTCTCAAGGTCTGCGGACGTCGGGTCATAATGCATATTTGCAAATTTCAATTTGGACTTCGATAATGGAATACTGAAGTAACCGTTATTTCTACACTCATAATCATTCGAAGAAGTATTAAATAATAAGCATTAGAAGCTCTTCTTACTGTCAGCAAAGCGGAATTATCTCACTGGGAAGATGATGAATTCTGGTTTTTGACTGATGATTATCCTGATGAGCTGTATGAAACTGACTGGTAAACGATAAGAACCTTAAGATGCCATGGCAGTAGCTTGGAGAAGAGGTGAATTTCTCCGGCAATGAAGATACATATGATGTAGGTAATGTGAACAAAAAGCCAAGAAAAGCTGTGCTACCAACAATTTCGGAAATTAGGCGTCATTTTGCTATCCAGCTACTAACATTTGCTGAACGTCTCAGATTGCAGGAAACTTGGCTGCAGTTCCAAGATAGGAGACACGTGTCAAATGTGGAATGCGTTTATACAGGGTGAGTCACCTAACATTACCGCTGGATATATTTCGTAAACCACATCAAATACTGACGAATCGATTCCACAGACCGAACGTGAGGAGAGGGGCTAGTGTAATTGGTTAATACAAACCATAAAAAATGCACGGAAGTATGTTTTTTAACACAAACCTACGTTTTTTTAAATGGAACCCCGTTAGTTTTGTTAGCACATCTGAACATATAAACAAATACGTAATCAGTGCCGTTTGTTGCATTGTAAAATGTTAATTACATCCGGAGATATTGTAACCTAAAGTTGACGCTTGAGTACCACTCCTCCGCTGTTCGATCGTGTGTATCGGAGATCACCGAATTACGTAGGGATCCAAAGGGAACGGTGATGGACCTTAGGTACAGAAGAGACTGGAACAGCACATTACGTCCACATGCTAACACCTTTTTATTGGTCTTCTTCACTGACGCACATGTACATTACCATGAGGTGTGAGGTACACGTTCGACGGGCGTTTCATAGGACGTGGAGGACGCATAAATTGGCCAGCCCGTTCTCCTGATCTTACACCTCTGGACTTCTTTCTGTGGGGTACGTTAAAGGAGAATGTGTACCGTGATGTGCCTACAACCCCAGAGGATATGAAACAACGTATTGTGGCAGCCTGCGGCGACATTACACCAGATGTACTGCGGCGTGTACGACATTCATTACGCCAGAGATTGCAATTGTGTGCAGCAAATGATGGCCACCATATTGAACATCTATTGGCCTGACATGTCGGGACACACTCTATTCCACTCCGTAATTGAAAACGGAAACCACGTGTGTACGTGTACCTCACCCCTCATGGTAATGTACGTGTGCGTCAGTGAAAAAGACCAATAAAAAGGTGTTAGCATGTGGACGTAATGTGCTGTTCCAGTCTCTTCTGTACCTAAGGTCCATCACCGTTCCCTTTGGATCCCTACGTAATTCGGTGATCTCCGATACACACGATCGAACAGCGGAGGAGTGGTACTCAAGCGTCAACTTTAGGTTATAATATATGCGGATGTAATTAACATTTTACAATGCAACAAACGGCACTGATTACGTATTTGTTTATATGTTCAGATGTGCTAACAAAACTAACGGGGTTCCATTTAAAAAAACGTAGGTTTGTGTTAAAAAAACATACTTCCGTGCATTTTTTTATGGTTTGTATTAACCAATTACACTAGCCCCTCTCCTCACGTTCGGTCTGTGGAATCGATTCGTCAGTATTTGATGTGGTTTACGAAATATATCCAGCGGTAACGTTAGGTGACTCACCCTGTATACTGTGAGAAATGATAGTTTTGAATCTTATCATAAAACGGAAAGATTTATTTACTGGCAACAGCAAATTATTACTTGGCAGAAATTATTTTATGATTAGCCTTTCTTGTATTTTTGAAGTTGTTTCACAGCACGAACACAAACATGTATTGGGGAATTCATAGATTACAAAAACATTAACGTTAGAGTCCTATTTTCTGCGTGCATTAGGATATACAGGTAGGTGTGTGTGTGTGTGTGTGTGTGTGTGTGTGTGTGTGTGTCACGACACAGACTCAACAAGTCGTTGGAAGAAATAATGAGCCAAGCCGCATCTACAGCCATCCATAATTGCGAAAGTGTTGCCGGCGCAGGATTATGTGCGTGAACTGACCTCCTATAAATATTCAATGGGATTCATGTCGGGCGATCTGGGTGGCCATATCATTTGCTCGAACTGTCCAGAACGTTCTTCATACCAATCACAAACAACTGTGGCCCAGTGACATGGCACATGCCATCCATAAAAATTTCATCTTTGAATGGTTTCAAAAGGTCTCCATGTAGCCGAACATAGCCTTTTCCAGTCAATGATAGGTGCAATTCAACCAGCAGACGCAGTCCATTTCCTGTAAACCCAGCTCACGCCATTATGGAGCCACCACCAGCTTACACAGGGCCTCTTAGACAACTTGGGTCCATGGCTACGTCTGGTCTGCACCTTACTCTAACCCTACCATCAGCTCTTACCACCTGAAATCGAGTCACGTCTGTGAGACCACGATTTTCCAGTCGTCTAGCTTCCAACCGATATGGTCATGAGCCCAGGAGAGGAGCTGTAGGCCGTGTCGTGCTGATAGCAAAATCACTCGCGTCGTTCATCTGCTGCCACAGCATTAACGCCAAATTTCGACGCACTGTCCTAACGGATCCGTTAGTCGTACGTCCCACATTGATTTCTGCGATTGTTTCACGCAGTGTTGCTTCTCTGTTAGCACTGACAACTCCACGCAAAACGCCGCTGCTCTCGATCGTAAAGTGAAGGTCGTAGGCCACTGCGATGTCCATGGTGAAAGGTAATGCTCGAAATTTGATATTCTCAGCACACTCTTGACGACTTGGTTCTCGGAATATTGAATTCCCTAACGAATTCCGAAATGTAACGCCCAAAGCGTCTAGCTCCAACCACCACTCAGCGTTCGAAGTCCGTCGGAAACCTTTTCACCTGATTCACTTGAGTACAAATGAAGCTCCACCAATGCACTGCACTTTTATACCTTGTGTATGCGACACTACCGCCATCTTTATATGTTTATGTCGTTATATATGACTTGTCACCTCAGTACGTATATAAATGCTTTTGTTGAAGGAAGGGGAAACGTAACAAATGGATCAAATGGCCCTGAGCACTATGGGACTTACCATCGGAGGTCACCAGTCCCCTAGAACTTAGAACTACTTAAACTTAACTAACGTAACGACATCACACACATCCATGCCCGAGGAAGGATTCGAACCTGCGACCGTAGTAGTCCCACCGTTCCGGACTGAAGCGCCTAGAACCGCTCGGCCACCGCGGCCGGCGGAAACGAAACACAAGGCAAAATCTAGTATGTTTTCACGGTAAGTGAGACTTGAGGTTCACATATGTGGACCTCCATTTATGCCTTAGTGTATCATCAAAAAAGTATTTCATTTGCATTGGCGTCTTGCTTGTTTATTAGTTTGCTGTAAAGTACGAAAAGAAAAATTTGCTGCAAATAGTTTTTATATCGGGAATGAAAAGGTTGTAACTCGACAGGTTAGCTAATCTGCCTTGCTCTCATCGTAAGCTGAATATTGAGCTCCTAGGTGGCCCATCTAGGCAGTTGGATATTTGTTTCAATTTTTTTAAATATAATTTTATGGTTGATTCATGTCCAACGAAATGTTAGAACACGGAACACGTACATGGTGTTCCAAGATGGTGTTTCCAACAGATTCATCTGATACCTCATCGATATGATTTCTACACGAATGTAGATAGAAACGTGGGGGTGCATTTTTAATTTAGCATAGAAAGAAGTTCAACTTGACACAAGTTGTAAATTGTCAGTTCACGTATTGAATATTGTCGTCCTGGCGCCGCTCGCTCATTATCCAATGTGCTGAGGGTCGAAATGGCGATAACGTATGAACTAAATTTTTGAACAGGATGGAGCGCCACAGCATTGGCACATGATTATGAGAGCATTTCTTAACAATGAGCTGTCGTAACGATGAATCGACCTAATAGGACGTATCGATCTTTCATTGCTCTACAGGCCTCCATGGTCACCTTATCTCCTGGTATGTTTGAGTAGGTTTGTGAAAGACTCCACTTATTCGCCTTTCCTTACAATTTTGGCTAAACTTCAACGCCGCATAGCAGAAGAGATGAATGCATTCACTCCAAACATACTCGCAAAGGTATGTGACAAATCTGACTATCGCACGGATGTATTCCAGTATTTGGTGGCGTGCACATCGAAAATTTGTGAAAGGAAACTGAAAACTTTCATCATAAGAGTGGTGTCACTGCCAGACACCACACTTGCTAGGTGGTAGCTTAAATCGGCCGCGGTCCATTAGTACATGTCGGACCCGTGTGTCGCCACTATGTGATCGCAGACCGAGCGCCACCACACGGCAGGTCTCGAGAGACGTACGAGAACTCGGCCCAGTTGTACGACGACGTTGCTAGCGACTATACGGACAAAGCCATTTCTCTCATTTGCCGAGAGACAGTTAGAATAGCCTTCAGCTAAGTTAATGGCTACGACTTAGCAAGGCGCCATTAGCCTTAAATAGCTTGTATATAAAGAGTCACTTGTATCGCCACAATCTCCAGATGTCTCATCAAGAACGATGTATACAAGGATGTATTAAAAGTTAAGTACATTCATTAAGTCTCCTGTTTCAGACCTCACTCCATCCTTCGTGAGTTAGCGCGTGCATCTTGGCCGCCTCTTTCAATTAGTGTGCGTAGTGTTGGCAAGTCTGCCGACACTACAATTTTGGCGACGAGCGTAAAAACGGTCTTCGTTCTTCTTGCTTTGCTTACATTACTTGTGTCATGGCTTCGCCAGATGTACTGTCCGAATTTTATCGCTTGCAGAATCAGCAGACGCAGGCGTTATTGGATGCCCTTGGACAGCTCGTCCAGGGTCAACGTGCGCTGCACCCCGATGCGGCCGCCGCCGTTTCATCGCTACCGCAGCCACAACACGCCGTTGCACCATCCTTCCGTAATTTTGATTCAACGCAAGAAACGTGGCCAGAATGGTCACGCCAGTTTGGCTTCCATCTGGCCGCCTACAGAATTCAAGGTAATGAGCGGCAGCCGTTTTTGCTTTCTTGCGTCGGTGTGTCCATCTACCGTGTGATAGTGAAATTGTTTCCCCGACGCGACATAGCAACTCTGCCCTACGACGAAATTTTGTCTGCTTTAGATGCCTATTTCAAAGAAACAGTTAATGTAGTTGCCAAAAGGTATACGTTCCTTCGTACCAAACGTACGGCCGGTCAGACTAATAGGGAGTGGGTTGCAACATTGCAAGGACTTACTAGGGATTGTGATTTTGCATGTGAATGTGGACTTCCGTATTCAGATACTATGGTGCGTGATGCAATTGCACAGAACGTTTCTGATGTTCGCATACGGGAACAGATTTTGGAACTAGTAAATCCCTCCCTTCAACAAGTGATAGACATTTTAGATAGGCAAGACACACTTGACTTTGCTCAGGAATCATTTGAAACTTCGCCAGCAGTGTGTCACATTAACCGGCCCACCGGGCGCGCAGCACGGGACGTTAAATGGCCCTCGCGCACGTCCGAGCAGCTGCAGCCTAGCTCGCGAACACGTGTGCCGCGTAAGCAGGCCAATGCCGTGCTCAAATCATGCCCGCGGTGTGCAACTAGACATTCGCGTGACAATTGCCCGTCACGCCAAGCTATTTGCTTTTACTGTCATAAGAAAGGACATGTTCAAAGTGTCTGCCAGAAAAAGCTAAGATCAGACAATCAAAACCATTCCAGGCCCTTTGCTTCGTGCCGGAATCGAACCAGGGACAATCAGGCTCGTGGACCTTCGCCCATGGACATTCATGTAGTTCATTCCACCCCGTCCAGTGCCACTTTATCTAACAGTGACTGTGTTCGTCCCACACAACGTGTGCGTCGACGTCGCCGGAAATCCAGTAAAGTCGCAAGTGCTTCTGTACCTGTATCAGTTCAAATTGCACGTGAAAGTCGCTCTTGTCGTCAGCAGGACAATAAACTTTTTGTAGACTTAGACTTTGGAGGCAAAGTGATACCATTCCAGCTCGATACCGGAGCTGCAGTTTCATTGCTCAATCATGACACGTACAAACAGCTGGGCAAGCCTCCGTTGTGTGCCGCAAATGTTCAGCTCAATAGTTATTTAGGACAGCAGATACCTGTGTTAGGACAGTGCAGCCTTCTTGCCACATACAAGGGACAAACAAAACTTGTGTCATTTTACGTTCTTCGTTCTTCTACTGCAGTGAACTTGTTTGGTTTAGATTTATTTCAGTTGTTTAACTTGTCTATAGTCAATCAGGTCCTATCCGTGAATCAGACTGTGCCTTCCGCCAGTGTTTCTCGTCTTTGTGAAGAATTTGCAGACATTTTTGCACCGGGCCTTGGTTGCGCTAAGAACTATGAAGCACATTTGGAACTCAAACTGGCCGCGCAACCGAAATTTTTCAGAGCGCGCAATGTTCCCCACGCATTGCGTGATGAGGTCGCAAGAACATTAAACGATTTAGAATCTCAAGGTGTAATTGAACGTGTGCAGGCTTCTCTCTGGGCCTCACCCTTAGAAATTTTGCCAAAACCTTCCGGAAAATTGAGACTTTGCGTGGACTTCAAGGCAATTGTGAATCCACAACTTGTGACTGCTACTTTTCCTTTGCCACGCCCGGAAGATCTTTTTGACAAACTGTGCCCGGGAAAGTATTTTTCGAAATTGGACCTAGCAGATGCGTACTTGCAAATACCGGTGGACGCCGAATCCCAGTGCGTCTTGGTGGTTAACACGCATCTTGGATTGTACCGATTCAAAAGACTGCCATTCGGGTGTGCATCCGCGCCGTTTTCGCCTCAGTCAAACGGTGCCGCTGAACGGTTGGTCCGGACTTTCAAGTCCCAGATGTTGAAGTTGAAAGAGTCGCATTCTAGGGAGGACGTATTGTTGCTCTTTTTGTCTTCGTATCGCTCTCAGCCCCGCGATGGTCGCTCGCTGGCTGAGTTGCTCCATGGTCGTCCTCATCGAACCTTGATGTTTATGCTGCATCCGCCGCATCAGGTTCCAGTGCAGCGGCAGACTACTGCTTTTGCTCCTGGCGACGTTGTTTTCTATCGCAACTATCGCGGTTCACGGCGTTGGCTCGCAGGGCGCATTCTTCGCTGCCTCGGCCGCGCGATGTATTTGGTTTTGGGGACCTCTGGTGAGGTGCGTCGGCATCTCAATCAGCTGCGCCTCTGTCGTCGCCTGGGTTCTGCCGCTCCCCGTCTGCTTTCAGCGACGGTGCCGTCCGGTCAGCGCCCTGGGGACCCATCTACTGGCTCGCCTCATCCCCAGGTGTTACCGACGCTGCCTTCCATTTTGCCTCGTGGCGACGCGCCGCCGCCGCCGCCGCCTGTTCTCCCGACGGCGTCGCCCGCAGTGGACGCGTCGCTGCAACCGCATGGCGCCTCCCTGGGTCACGCGCCGCCGCTCGCTTCCCGTAACCAGCTGTCCTCCGCCATGGAATTCTTGCCCGCTCCGGACCAGATGTCGTCTCCGCCCGTCGGGTGCCCCGATCACATGGAGGTCGACCCTTGGGCCCCTCCTGTCTCTCTACGGGCGCATACACCGCATGTTGACGTGCACCCTGGACTAGGTTTTCAGGCGTTTCCTAGCTCCCCTCGGACCGAATGGATGGGTGCGGGTGGCACAGCCTCGCCTGTTGTTAGGCTCCCCACCTCATCGCATACGTCAACATGGGGTCCTCCCCACAGCGGGCGGAAGCCTTATAACACGACCGTTCGCCGATTTGCGGGGGAGGAATGTGGTGTCACTGCCAGACACCACACTTGCTAGGTGGTAGCTTAAATCGGCCGCGGTCCATTAGTACATGTCGGACCCGCGTGTCGCCACTATGTGATCGCAGACCGAGCGCCACCACACGGCATGTCTCGAGAGACGTACGAGAACTCGCCCCAGTTGTACGACGACGTTGCTAGCGACTATACGGACGAATCCATTTCTCTCATTTGCCGAGAGACAGTTAGAATAGCCTTCAGCTAAGTTAATGGCTACGACTTAGCAAGGCGCCATTAGCCTTAAATAGCTTGTATACAAAGAGTCACTTGTATCGCCACAATCTCCAGATGTCTCATCAAGAACGATGTATACAAGGATGTATTAATAGTTAAGTACATTCATTAAGTCTCCTGTTTCAGACCTCACTCCATCCTTCGTGAGTTAGCGCGTGCATCTTGGCCGCCTCTTTCAATTAGTGTGCGTAGTGTTGGCAAGTCTGCCGACACTACAATAAGCATAACTAAAAAGTACCCCAAGGTGTTATGTCCATGTATGTGAAAGATACACCCGTACAACATTGAGTGGCTCTTTCAAAAATGATTTTTATTTTTACAGGTAAGTTAAGAATTGACATAAGGTTCTATCTCCATTTCTCTAGAACAGGCCTGTTCAGGAGCGTTCGCTCGCCGTCTAGATAGTGGGAGCTCGCAGTGAAATGTGGCTGTCAGACGTCATTATGTAGTGCAGGGAAAGTGCAAACCGTGCGCTGTCTTCAGACCAATGGCAGTTTGTTAAGTTCGTTGTAGTTTTAACAGCAATCGTATATATTTTATGTCGCAGTGCGTAAAGTAGGGAGTAGCGCTTTTAAAATCAATGAAATCAACATTATGGCTGGGTTAGGAACTTCAAAGCGAAGGTCAGGCTCACCTGTATCTACAGTTAGAATTTACAGACTTGCCGTGTGATAGGCAGTTGAGTGATAAATTTCATAATAAATTAAGTCTTATAGACTCTTATAAAATATTCAGCATAAAATTTCACAACTTTATATGGTTGCAGCTACGTTTATGTTGCTGTTTGGACTTACGTATTTGTGCGACGAACTTTTTTCCGCAAGGAAGAGAATGAAATCTACCCACGAAGATCACTGACACACTTCAGTTTAAAAGCTTATCTTCGAATTAGCAGTGCTCAGAAAGTGGCACCAGACATTGATACTTTTACTGAATATCGAAATTAGTTGTTGCCTATACACTGACACCTATTGTTTCTACCTTTAACGTGTGAATAAAACAGTGAAGAAATACCTATTTATGCCGATTTAAACTTCGTACGAAAACGGCATTAATCATAAGGTGCATCAATCTTAAACACGGTATATTGCTCTTTGCTTCACCAATTAAAAGAAATGTCAGTTTCATTTCATTGCCACTTCTCACCAATAGAGACAGGATTATATGCATTTACATGTTGCATATGCATTTGCATATTTGACTCCTTTTCACTGGTAATTGCATTTTTTAACTAAAAACTAGTGATGATGCATATTTTCGCTCTATGTTTATTTTATTTTAAAAATTTTGACGGGTGGTCTCTAGCTCGATTTAGTTTTGATGTCTCACAGATTGACCGCGACCTAGAACTGCGTGCAATGGCTAACCGAGTGGCCACTGCCTAGCGAAATCATTACAGAAGAGGAACAGGCACAGGCAGGCAGAGTCAATGCTCCTGCGCCCGCACCCCTGGTTAATCCCCTCCGCCGTCATACCGTACGCTGCACCAACAATTAAATTAAACTACGCAAGCTTTTAGTCTCACGTCCATTGTTTCAGTTTAGCTTTCTATTTACTTGCACACAGTTGAACGTGTTCACGACGTGTAGTTTGTAAAGTGTTGTGTGCCATGCCACCCGAAAAAAGAAACGTTTCGTGGATAGCTGACCATCCTGGAACATTTAAATATGACAGAATTGTTTTATATTGTCGAGTTTGCGAGAAAAACGTTTCGTGTCAAAAAATGTTTCAAATAGACCAGCATATGAAGACAAGTCTTCATATCGCAGGAATGCAGAAGAAAGGACCACGACAACAACTTCTGACAACAGCAAGTTGCAGTAGCAGGGATTTGTTCAAAGGTAACCAAAAAAAGTCGGTTTAACATGGATCTATGTGAAGCATTCATTGCAAGCAATATTCCTCTTCACAAACTTACAAACCCTATCCTCAAAAGCTTCCTCCGCAAATGTTGTTAAATCAAAATATACAAGATGTACCAACATTGCGTAAAAATTACATACCGACAATTTACGTAAATACGCAATGAACTCAAAGACACCATTATCTGGATTTCAGTTGACGAAACTACAGACACTTGTGGTCGTTACATTGCAAATTTAATTGTTCGTGCTTTAAAAGAAGAGCCTCCATCTTCCTATTTAGCGGCCTGCAAAGAACTTAAAAATGTAAATCATTCTACGATCGCCAGATTTCTGAATGAGGTCATTACAAAAATATTTTCAGAACCGTGTGCAGATGAAACGGTGTTTGTGTTTGTTTATTTCAGATGCTGCTCCCTGTATGATCAAAGCAAGAAAAGACCTCCGAGTATTTTATCCCAATTTGATTCATGTGACGTACTTTGCTCATGGAGTACATTGCCTTGCTGAAGTACGTTCCACGTTTGTGAATGTAAATAAACCGATTTCATCCACAAAGAGAGAATTTCTAAAGGCTCCTGCTCGCACAATACGTACAAAGTAAAACTAACAAATGTGCCTATATCTCCCGAATTAGTGGTAGCTCTTTGGGGTACTTGGTTCGAAGTTGTGTAGTTTTTCAATGAACATTTCGAGGCCATTGGGGGGTAGTAAGCGATTTCGACAGTGCAGAGGCTTTGTCAATTTGCCAGTGCAAAGAAGCTTTTAATGATTCCGGTATTAAAAAAGACATTCCTGTGATCATCACTCATTTTTCCCATATGCCTGCAAGTATTAAAACGCTTGAAGCTCGAGGTTTGGCGTTGAATGAATCTATTCAGTTAATGAATAAAATTTTTCTAGTGAACTACTCATTGCTGAAGGTACTCCCAAGAAAACTTAAAGGTTTGAAAACATTTGAAACAATAACCCAGGCTTTGAGCCCTTGTGCCAAATTTATGGTTTTATTAATGGGATGGGTGAACTTTTACCAGAAACAGTAATTGTCAACGTAGCACCAAAATTCAAATACTGCCCATTCACTGCAGTTGATGTAGAACATTTCCTTTCTGCTTATAAAAATGTGTTGAGTGATCGAAGACACAATCTTACTACCGAACATTTGGAACAGTACTTGGTCGTTTAGGTTTACAATAGTAGAAAAATGTAAAATAAATTGTAAATGATGCTTTAGTCCAATAGTATTAATTAATAGTTAATGCTGTTCAAAAAATTCATAATTGTATACTGTTTTTTTTAAATAATATTACGGAGTGTTTGAGAGTGCCCCTCTGTGTGCGATATCTCTCAAAGATGGTCCTGTACATAATCGATTGTTTCGCTGCAATTCACTCTCATTGCATCCGCTTTTTACCGACAACAATAACAAAGAAGGAACAATTCTTGAAAGACGGAATGCGTCCCCGTTATGCAGATTGTTAGAAAACAATCGCAGAAAGACCCCCTTCTTAACCTCTACCAGCAAGTATTCAGAAAATGATATCGGTGTTGTAAATGTTCCGATTTATCGCCCAGCGTTCTTCCTCGTAACTGATACGGACAGATTCGACTTTGAGATATAATGCAGGCAGTAACTACCACGTTTTTTTATTTATTTGATCTTCAATGTTTCGACATTTTTCATGCGTTTTTAAGCAGTTTTATGCATATTTACATACATATTTTAAGGTTTTTATGATGCTTATAATCCGGTCTCTACTCATCAATGAAACAGTTTAGGTAATAATGTTATTTCCAAGAAGCCTTGGGTATAGAAGTCGTGCCCTCACTGAGAGCAATATACCAGCGGCCGTTCAATAAGTAATGCAACATTTTTTTCTGAAATCAAGTTAGTTTTATTCAGGATCCCAATGCATCACATATCATCACCCACTCTTTTGGCTACAAAAGCCTAATCATCAACATAATCTCCGTTCAATGGGACAACGGAGACGTCCAGTTGAGTAGCGAGGTGTGTGTTCGTGATCCGTTGATAATCTCGAATGACCGTTACAGACAGCATTTTGAAGGCTACGTAAGTGCCGCCACCTGTCGGAATTCAATGAAACTATAGCGGCTGAAGCAGGAATATTCCATCACGTCCCACAAAAAATTCCGAATTTTTCCAATCACAATTGGCGGAAAAATGTGTTACATTACTTATTGAACGCTCCCCGATATGAGAGGCTCGACTGTCTAGACGCTGACATCATAGACGACAAAAGACGAACGTATTTTTTACTGAATTTAATTAAAAATGGAAGCATAACATTACTCGTTTACTTTAGAGCAACGTAATAAAGAAAGCAGTAGTTTGACTTGTTTTACTCATCAGAGAGTTTCTCAGGGTGGACAGTGCCGTGTAGTTAATAGGCAGTCGGGAACACCTGGATAAACTCACGAAATGTCTCTCAGAAATATGGGGAGTGTGTCACACTGAACAGATTTCCCTGCGAAGCTTAAATTATGGAAATACTTGTGTTGGAAGATATATAGTTCATCTCTCTGACCCGGTCGGCCCTCTCTCTTAACTGGTGATTACAGTAGTTTCCACAACCGCGTACTGGTTTGAGTGTGTACCGATAAATCGTCGAAAGATACAAAATTCATGATCGAAACCCTATTTTTTTCAAATTTCGATACCATCTCCAACTGTCTGCTATCACATTGGTAACTGTTACAATGAAATGCTTTATGAAGGGCACTCAGTATAAAGCTCTTCGATTCCCTTTCGATGGTACCAAAAACGGAGTTATGCTCTACTTCGTTGTTAAGGAGACATTCTTTGCCGTAGTTACGAGTGGCAACGTGCGACTCGTCAACTTCTACTATCTTGTTGTCGCCACCGACAAGGACACTCCGTGCGGTCTAAGGCGCTGCAGTCATGGACTGCGCGGCTGGTCCCGGCGGAGGTTCGAGTCCTCCCTCGGGCATGGGTGTGTGTGTTTGTCCTTAGGATAATTTAGGTTAAGTAGTGTGTAAGCTTAGGGACTGATGACCTTAGCAGTTAAGTCCCGTAAGATTTCACAAACATTGGAACATTTTGAACAGGGACACTGTCCTTTGTTACAGCAACATAGCAGACCTCACGACACAAACCACACTAGTCGCACGCGGTATTTACCGAGGCTTAACTTCCTGACGCAGTCGTTCATGTGTAATCTTTTACCCAGCACGAATGATCAATTTCGCACCATCAAACTAACTGATTTCTTTCACCGAAGTATTTTTCTTGCATTTTGTGCTGCAGAGATCGAAGGTAAGCCCGCATCAGCGGTCATCTTGCAGAATTTTACACAATTCTCACCGTGACAGTCCACACAATTCCTCTGATGCTAATTTGCCAACAAGTCGTATTCCCGAAACAACTCCAAGCACATCTCTGTGTTGCATAATCGAGGAATCAACTTCCGCCACGTAAGAATATTTGAACTGCATATTAGGACTAGTGATGGGGAGCTCGTGAATGAGTCGTTTAAATGAACGCTTCACTCCAGTGAAGTGTGAACTAACCACTCAATTTCAGTGAACTGGTACTTCAAACTCTCCACAGATAGTACACTCCACACTTTTTTTCTAGTTCGTTCACTCACTCTCTTCCCCTCTCCCTCTCCCACTACATTGGCGCTACGTCACTCATTCTCCCTTCACTTCAATCCTCCCTGTACTGCCTGTCGACGAATCGCGCGGTGAAATACACGTAGAATAACAGTTGCACTTTGCT
This sequence comes from Schistocerca nitens, assembly GCF_023898315.1. Classification (NCBI taxonomy): domain Eukaryota; kingdom Metazoa; phylum Arthropoda; class Insecta; order Orthoptera; family Acrididae; genus Schistocerca; species Schistocerca nitens. Next base: position 836,051,021 of record NC_064616.1, on the reverse strand, counting down.
TTCATATAACCTAAATCGGCGAAGAAACCCCAAATTTCATTACTTTTACGCGATCGCGTGTTGCTAGCCATTGTATAAGCGTGAACAGACACAAAAACTGCTTTCGAATAAAATAAAGAGGGATTTTACCTGAAATCGTACCAATGACTACAGGTGACAGTTTACGTTTTGAATTTAGAGGGTTATTATTCTCAATAAAAATAAAATCTCCAGGAAAACTTCTGAATAATTACTTAACGAAGGTATATAGACTTTGTGACAGTGGTAAACATACTCATTCTATTTTGGATTAAATTTTAAAAGGAACATAAACTTGGACTGCATTTCGTTGGTAGCCCTAGTTTTCAGTCCATAAATACAACAAATAAGGTTTCACTTGGCAGCTGAAGACTCTTTTTGGCGCTTCATGAGAAAATGTCGAGCAAGATTAAACGTAATACCTTCTTTATATGTGACAGGCTTCTCTGTTTATCTTTCCTTTGTTCCCTTCGACCATCCTGTATTTAAATTAACTCAGACGCAAAACGTTGCGTGCACGTTACTGCATAGTTCAGCCATCTGTTGGTAAAAATATGAAGTATTACGAAGCTTTATTGTACGAGCGAGGCGAAGCGAGCGTAGCCGCGGCTGAACGGCGAACTGGGCAACTTCGCCAGGCTTCCGTACTTCATGAATGAACTACTTCATTTGAACGCTTCACGGCAAAGAGTGAAATGAATGAAGTACTTCACGGGAATGAACGAGTTCGACCCATCTCTAATTAGGACAGACGAACTCATGACTATTAACAATGTTATACCACGTTCCATTGTCAATGCACAAAACAATATCCAAACTCCCCGTCTCGACAGTCAGGCATAAGATATAAATCGCTCCCAGTGAGGCGGGACTTCCATATCCAAGGCTTCTTGAAAATTACCGGAAATAAATTTTCCACGGAAGGCATTAATTAGCCACCTTGAAGCGATACATCTCCGTAAAACTATTAGCGGCCACAGAATAGACTCGTTGACAAGTTTCCCGTGCCGAGCTGCCTCGTCCGATTCCTCCTCCTGGAACCTCTCCTTCCCCTTCCATTTGCTCCCGTGAGCCGGCCGATTGCTCACTGCTGAAATGTGAGTGAGAGCCAGCTCGCACGGGCCTATCGGTGAACAGTCCTGCTCTAGAAGATTTAGTCTTCTGAAATCGGACGAATCTTTTCGAAACACTTTGTATAGTACAACTGAGTATGCAGCTGACCCCATGGCTGTTGGCTATTGAATGTTTTGTTTCACCGGCCGTCCATCCCATCGGGCCACAGGTCACTTTTGAGGTCGAAAAGAGGGCAGATACCAGGTTTCAGTGTCACATCGACGGTGCGGACAAGAATGGGGCAGGAAAGCGACAGCTTCCGTTCTATACAAACCCTTTGGCGTTAAGCGGTTTAGGAGATCATGGAGAACATACATCTGGATGGCTGGAATCACGTTTGCCCCGACTGCGAGCCCACTGTTTTAAACACTGCCCCAACTCATTCGATGTTTTGGCGAGGTTTTGAGGTTCCTGCTATCGTCTTGACAAAGACGGAACGCTAAGAATTGCGTTCTTTTTAATACACAATGTTCAACAACCGCGCAGAGCTATGGTCGCTAAAGTAAGCGCAGAAGGTACAGTAGTAGAGGAGTGGCAATGATGATCGACCACCAGCTCGTTCCTGGAGTAGAAAGTTAAGTGAGAGTCCTTTCGGCATAGTGCCCTCTGACTCCATAGGCTACACAGTTGTCTTGACACTACTGCAAAAACAAACTTATTCCTGGTAATTTTACTTAGGAATTATTACGTGATTTCAAACAAGTACGGTTTCATTTTGAGAAAACTACTCATGCAGGCTATCTTCGGTCCAGATTCGAAACTGAGTCCTGCAGACACTTTTAGAATGTACAGAAGTTTCGCATACATCTTGAAAATGTGGCCCTTGCAATCATACCTTTTACTGACGTCTTCCACCGTAGCCAATGATTTTAAGACTAGTTTAGAAGCGCCATTTCTTCAGTTTTTAAAAATATCTACATTTCTTCAGTTCGGAATGAACATTGTCACTATTTGTCTACAGATGTACTATGTATTTTGTTTGTCTCCGATTAACCAATCCAATCCTTAACACGGTTTATACCGTGCTAGTCACTTGATGTAGCCCCGGAAAGGAGCACTGTCTTCGATCTACGAGAGGTGTTCAGTATGAAGTGCACCATTTTTTTCTGAAAGCAAGTTGGTGTTATTCAGGATTCCAACACACCACATTATTCCACACTCTTGGCTACAAATCAATATTTTTCGCCGCGCGTGATTAATTGAGCGGTCTAAGGCGCTGCAGTCATAGACTGTGCGGCTGACCCCGGCGGAGGTTCGAGCCCTCCCTCGGGCATGGGTGTGTGTGTTAGTCCTTAGGATAATTTAGGTTAAGTAGTGTGTAAGCTTAGAGACTGATGACCTTAGCAGTTAAGTCCCATAAGATTTCACACACATTTGAACATTTTTTTCAATATTTTTCAACATAAACTCCGTTCAATGCTACGGTCTTACGCCACCGTACTGGGAGGGCCTTGCATGCCCGCATCGTACCACTCTACAGGTCGACGTTGGAGCCAATGTCTTGCTGCATCAATAAATCTCTCCATCACCCACATACTGCTTCTCGCGTAACACGCAAGTAATTCCAGGAACACAGAGAGCACACACCTTTGAGAACCCAACCGTTGGACTAGTGTATCAGTTCTACCACCAGACGTCCAGTTGTGCAGTGAGGTGTGTGTGATCCGTCGATCATTTCGAACGACAGTATCCGCCCGTTCGAACACTGCATGAGTACAGCTGTATGTAGCCAGCAGTCACTCTGGAGGTCGGATTGGTTTTCGCGACAATGTTACAATCATGACAGACGCCTCGACCAGTGAGTCATCGTACTTTTGTTCACTGCCAGGTCTCCATAGACATTCTGCAAGCTCGTAAGAATATCTGCGATGCTCTAGTTTTCCACCAAAAGAAACTCAATGACAGCTCTCTGCTTGGAAGGCACCTCCGTAACAGACGCCATTTTGAACGCTGCGTACAATGCCGCCACCTATCGGAACTCTACGAAACTATAGAGGCTGAAGCGGATATATTCCACGATGTTCCGCAGCAAAACCGGCGTTTTTTCAACTGGATGGCCGAGAAAAAAATGTGTTGCATTACTTATTGAATGCCCCTCGTATTTAAAGTTTACTTATTACTGTTATGTATGTACCAAACATAATCTTTTCACTTCAGTGATGGAATATGTCACTCTCGACACTCTGTAGGGAAGCAGCCTACTCACGCCGTAGTAAATTCACATCAGTCTTTCCATTGTGTGCCAGCCAGTCCGCTGTAACTAGCTCTGACGTCATAACTGTTGCGCAATACTTTAAAAATCAAGCAAATAACCTAAAACGTTTGTAGCATGTCAGGAGTAATACTAAATCAACATGTGTTGAATGTCAGTTTAATAACTTTAACCATTTTCGAAATTTGGACGTTTTTCTGTAAAAATCATTGGCGCAACAGAAAAGAGCTAGAGAATTAAAAATTTATATTTAGATTCCTTTTTCATAATAATTTAACAGAAAAAGTACTTTGGATTTCACAAATTAAAATTTTAGTGGGAATTCATGATTTTCTGGTTTTTGTCTTAAAAATTAAGGAAGCAAGATAGATTAAGTAGGCTAATAAATAAGGCTAGGATGTTTATATTTAAGTACGAGGGCAGTTCAATAAGTAATGCAACACATTATTCAGCATTGAAATACACCAGGTTATTCCCCAATCTTTTAGCTACACAACACTATTTTTCAATGTAATCTCCATTCAATGCTACGGCCTTACGCCACCTTGAAATGAGGACCTGTATGCCTGCACGTTACCATTCCACTGGTCGATGTCGGAGCCAACGTCGTACTGCATCAATAACTTCTTCATCATCCGCGTAGTGCCTCCCACAGATTGCGTCCTTCATTGGGCCAAACATATGGAAATCCGACGGTGCGAGATCGGGGCTGTAGGGTGCATGAGGAAGAACAGTCCACTGAAGTTTTGTGAGCTCCTCTCGGGTGCGAAGACTTGTGTGAGGTCTTGCGTTGTCATGAAGAAGGAGAAGTTTGTTCTGATTTTTGTGCCTACGAACACGCTGAAGTCGTTTCTTCATTTTCTGAAGAGTAGCACAATACACTTCAGAGTTGATCGTTTGACCATGGGGAAGGACATCGAACAGAATAACCCCTTCAGCGTCCCAGAAGACTGTAACCATGACTTTACCGGCTGAGGGTATGGCTTTAAACTTTTTCTTGGTAGGGGAGTGGGTGTGGCGCCACTCCATTGATTGCCGTTTTGTTTCAGGTTCGAAGTGATGAACCCATGTTTCATCGCCTGTAACAATCTTTGACAAGAAATTGTCACCCTCAGCCACATGACAAGCAAGCAATTCCGCACAGATGGTTCTCCTTTGCTCTTTATGGTGTTCGGTTAGACAACGAGGGACCCAGCGAGAACAAACCTTTGAATGTCCCAACTGGTGAACAATTGTGACAGCACTACCAACAGAGATGTCAAGTTGAGCACTGAGTTGTTTGATGGTGATCTGTCGATCATCTCGAACGAGTGTGTTCGAATGATCCGCCATTGCAGGAGTCACAGCTGTGCACGGCCGGCCCACACGCGGGAGATCAGACAGTCTTGCTTGACCTTGCGGCGATGATGACACACGCTTTGCCCAACGACTCACCGTGCTTTTGTCCACCGCCAGATCACCGTAGACATTCTGCAAGCGCCTATGAATATCTGAGATGCCCTGGTTTTCCGCCAAAAGAAACTCGATCACTGCCCATTGTTTGCAATGCACATCCGTTACAGACGCCATTTTAACAGCTCCGTACAGCGCTGCCACCTGTCGGAAGTCAATGAAACTATACGAGACGAAGCGGGAATGTTTGAAAATATTCCACAAGAAATTTCCGGTTTTTTCAACCAAACTTGGTTGAACTGCCCTCGTAGAATGGAGATCCGCTATAACCATAAAGATTTGAGAAGTTTCATTTGAATAACTACAAAACTATAGCGATAGCGTATCTCCAAAGGGCAAGTTCAGAGCTCGTCTACTGCGTGCAGTGTAATTAAATTAATTCTCTCGCCCAAAATATTTAACTTAGCCACGTCAAAGTTTTATTATGATTACTTACCTGGGTGCTGAATGCACATTTAAATTGAGAGCTTCATCGGCCATCAGCAAAGGAAGCAATGATTTATTCAATAACTTAATGTGGTGCATTACTAGCCCAGCGGCTAGTCGGGAGAGCCGATTTGATCAGGCGTTCCCTTAGCCATCCGCACCGCGGCTATATATATAAGAACGCTGCGCGAGGAAGCAAGGCCCCAGTTCTCTCCAGTCTCTGAATAGCACACCATCTGTGTCGGGAGTCGCGCCGCGTCGGTATCATTGCTATAAACAGCCTCGGATGCCGTATTAAGTTACTCGGGATACGCGTAACCATGATATCATTTTCGAGTGAAGTGTTACTTCTGGGATGACTTTGATTATCTATCTTCAGTTTGCGTATGTCGTATTTTCACGTGCCGTCGCAGGACAAACATTCTACCATTCTTTAGCGTGGCGTTTGATGAACCTAATCATCAAATTATGGCAAGCATTCATTTAAACATTTAATTGGGACAGTTATAGTTGCATCAGCACATTAGACTCTGAACTGCTCTGTTAGTCAGATTGTGTGTATTCTTTTTTTTCATCTGTGACTTTCAGAAAATAGAGAACGTTTTTTTTATTTTTTTCACGATCGTTTTTGATTATGAATCCCAGACAATTTCCTAATTCCTCTGAGCTTTAAGCTGTAGCTCTAACTGTATTTCTCAGATGAAGTGGGCACTAGGAACTCTAATTACAGGCTTCACGTTTTGCTAATCACTTTCTGGTTGCCAATATTGTAGTTAGAGAGCCAGTGTTGAGAACGGCAAAAGACTGCATAAATAATAGGAACATTTATATAACAATTAATTCCACTCGCCGCCCCACATATGGATAAAACTGCAAGGAATGCATCTTTTCTACAAACCAAACATTTATACAACAGTAAATTTTCTACCCGCCGCCCCACAATTGGTGCATCGGCCGGGAAGTGTTTCTACATTCTACAAAATTTTATACCACCATAAATTCCACCCGCCGCCCCACAATTGGTGCATCGGCCGGGAAAGAAACTGAGTAAAGTGAAAGTGATTTTTAAATATTCGGATTCGCGAGTGAAATGCGACACGCAAGTGAGTAATAGAACAGTGAAAGTGTTACGTGTGCATGTGGATGACGCAATTGGATTAACAACGCACCTGGATTGACAGAGCTGGCATTGAGTCTAACGGCACTGCCGGCATCGCGAGAAGCCAGTTTCGCTTCATCGCAGTCGTCCGCCGGAGCAGCCGGAGCCGCGCCTGCAGTTGCGGGCCACACAACAGCTGTCGGAGTGCCGTTTGCAATTCAACGCGCTGCGTCGCATCATTAATCCTGGTACGCCGCGCCGGCAACGCCATACGTCGTGCAGAAGGAACTAAGTTAAGTGAAAAGCTGTTAAAAATTTTACTAACCTGCACTAAAAGACTGTCGGAAATGGAACTGCCAGAAGAAACCGTGGTTAAGCTTAAATCAGAAGCTATGTCTGTTGAAGGAACTGTAAATCCAGACAACGGTTCAAGTGTAAATATGCATGAAAGTAGTAATGTTAAAGTGAAATATGAAGTATTGTCTCCTGACAGTAGTGTGGGAAGGGGCAATGATTCAATAATAGAGACCCCTGTAGTAAAGCAGAAATCAGAAATTGTTAATATATTGGATGATAGTTTCTCTGTTGAATTAAAAATAAAAAAGTCATCAGACGTGGTAGAGTTTAAAAAGTATAAGTTAGATATGACTAATCAATCAGAAGTTTCATTTAGTTTTGATGATTCTGGTATTGGAGTTAGTTTTTCGTCACCTGAGTGTGATAAAAAGCCAGCTAGTGAGCAACCCAAAGATACTAAGGCTATTGATTTAAATGTTATATTACAGGCAATAGCTGCCAGTAATGCAAAAATGTCAGCCAGTAATGCTAAAATGACAGCTGAATTAAAGTCTGAAATAACTGAGATCAAAAGCAGTAATGCTAAAATGACAGCTGAGTTAAAATCGGATGTAATTGAGGTAAATAACAGGATTGTGGTCAGCCAGACCAATTTTAATAAACGGTTTGAGGTAATGGACAATACATTAGAATCCAATAAAGCTGAATTAGAAACTTTCTTCAAGACTGGCTGCAGTAAGTTGAAAGAGGATCTGGATAGTTTGAATTATAAAATTGATTACAACCATGAGGATATTAAGAAAAAGGTTGCTCAACAATTTTCTGAAATGTATAAAACAGTAAAATCCGAAGTTGCTGAGGTTCGCAAAGACTTCCAAATGGAAGATGCGAAGCTGGAGCACAAGTTAACAGAAAAGATCGAGGTGGAATCTGAACTGTGCTCAGATAGGTTTAAAGATGGTAATATAAAAATAAACATATGTCAAGCGGAAGTAAATGTAATCAAAACTGATGCTACTCATATTGTACAAAGAGTAGATAATGTTGAAATGAGAGTAGAAAATATTAGTACTAACACTGCTAACATTGAGAGTAAAGTAGCTTCAGTAACTTCTGTTAATGGTAGTATACAACAAGTTGTAGCTGCAAACGCCGCTTTTATCGGGTGTCGGCAGTTCTTGCGGTTCGATCCAGATAAAAATATCCACCCGCTAGATTTCTGGAACGATTTTGAAGATGTGATTCCACCAACTTGGTCTGAACGAGAGAAAATCTCATTTATTAGAAGCCATTTAGCAAGTGACGCCATGCGTTGGTCAGCTGATGTTATGTTGAAGTGTAAAACATTAGCGGAATTTAAAACAGCTTTCATTAATGAGTAGTAATAAGCAAAATGAAATGTTGAAAGAATTTTGGAGTGGAAAACGCTTCAATGTAGGCAAGGAATCTATTAAAGAGTTTGCTAGGTCATGGATTTCACTTTTGTCACATTTGGCGGAAAAGCTGAAACCTGAAATGATAATACTAGGTCTTGAAGCCAAACTGCGATTGTATTGGCAAACTAGAATTATATCTGCCCCTAGAGACAATATGGATCGTTTCATTGAATATTTGGAACGTGTAGAGCGTGTGGCTGCCAATGAGGAGCAAGCACGTAATAACAGAAATGCTAATAACACTAGTAGTAATTTTAAGAACGAGCAGAATGGCAATGTAAACATCAGAACAGTAGGTGTTCGCCATCCTAAGAGAGGTAGGAATTGGAGAAATAATTATCAGAACCAACAATGGCATCCAAATGATAGTAATTTTATTCCGAACAAAATTATGCAGGCAAACAACAGTGCGGAAAGCAATTCTGTGCCAGTTAACTATAATGGAAATAAAGGAAACAGTAGTAGGCCGAGGCAGGAAAACTAGTTCCCGTCTATGGGGACACTGGCGCTCACCAGGCGGTTACTTTTCCTAAGCCAGTAATTACAATAATTGGTAAGACAGATCAGAATACTCAAACTGAACATGTGGATGAAGGGTCGGTAGCATCAAAGAATACAGCAGAAATATTAGATCACTCACAGTATTTGATAGATAGCGTGTTAGAGACGCTTTCTAAGTGGGAAGAGAAAGAGAAGGCGCAGCAGTGTAATGGTAGGGAAGATGTTGATACTGTACTAATAGATTTGGGACAGGAGGTAAGTGAGAATGTAGAGGGTAGCCTGTTGGGGGTCGATGAACCCAGTAGCTGTGACCAGTTGTCACTGGAGAAGGAACCCGACGAAAATAGTGAAAGTGGTTTAGCTGTAACTCGTGTTATGCCCGGTCTGGAGGCGCAGAATCGCTCAGACTACAGTAATTTGGGTCATGTTCAGCAAACTAAATGTAATGAAGTCGTGCGGTGTTTCGATTTGAAATTAATAGACCGACTGGAAAAGGCAACTGACAATGTAATTCAGGAAACCCCTACACACTTTGACCTAAATGTAATGAAGACAGATGTCGATCACTTTAGTTGGAGAAATATCAAAAAGGAACTATTGGATGAGTTTGAGGAACCACCTGTACAAACTAGAATAAGCCACCCTATAATAATAGTGAATATGTTGGGTATCAATGTACGTTGTCTCTTAGACAGTGGAAGTGAGGTGAGTGCGATATCTCAGTCCTTCTTTGATGCATTACCTGGTAAAGACAAGCTTACAGTAATGAGGGTATCAGGACTAAGAATAATTGGTGCTACTGGCAAGGTGTCAAAAACGGTAAAGCAAGAAGCTTTGCTGCCCTTTAACATTAATGGTAATTTAATTGATCATCCATGTTTAATTGTAAACAATCTCAGTATTGAGGTTTTAATTGGCATAGATTTCTTGTCAAAATATCAGAGTGTTGTTGACTTTGATAGTGATAAACATGTAGTAACTAATGATGAAACTTGGGAGCTGCCTATACGAGTTCTGAAAAATAGGAGATATTTGGACGAAAGTGTTAATCTTAGTAACAGTAAGCTAAACACAGAAGAAGAAGAAGCAATTATTTTGGACAAAATAGAAGCTAAATTGCAGGAAATCGATAAAATTTCAGCTAATCAGAAGGAAGAACGGAGACAGGTTTTGAAACGGCATCATAAAGTATTTTCAGATCGACGTGGCGTGGTCAAAGGTTATGAATAAATTCTGTAGGGAGGAGGTTGTTTTGTAACCTCTACACAGTGTGGCAGCTGTGCAGTCCCAGCTGTGTGAGATCTTCTTTCCTTTTCAAGTCTCACTCATTCTTCATCTTTCCTATCCACCTAAAATTTCGACCTCTTCTTTCCAACACCTTAAATTTTCCGTTATGGTTATCAAGCCAATAATAAGCTAATGAATTCTGTAGGGAGGAGGTTGTTCTGTAACCTGCGCTCCTAGTAATGCTTCAGCTTTTCGTGAATCTTTCTTATTATTATTCGACAGTTGCTGAGAGAGAGAGAGAGAGAGAGAGAGAGAGAGAGAGAGAGAGACAGACAGACTTTGCACCAATACTCTATAATAATGGAAAATGCGGAGTGCGGAGTGCCAGCATGTGCTTTTCCAACTAGACACGTTTCATAGTTATGGCAACTTTTTGTGAGTTACACTATTTTGATCAAATGGCCGCGTTTCATTAAAAGGTGGTGAACAAGGCGGAGTACCAGTCTAGGCATCGGCCGTTCTCGACGCTTGCGCGTATTCGCCTGCTTGTAGCACACCTGTCATTACAGCGCCCATCCAGGAGTATCAGGAAAATGGAACCGGAAGAACAGAAATCCATAATTTGTAGAACAGAGCCTCTGTTTGAGAGCTGCAGATACAAATGATTTCTGTTGAATTATAACAACAGGGGAAAATGACCACAGACAGGACTGAAGGAGAAACGTGTGAGCAAAGTTACATAGCCTGATTCCGCTCATATGCATCTATCTGTTTGTATTTTTAAGCAGATGAATATATAACCGATATCTACGGACATCCGGTTACTACTTACGGCGTCCAACACTCCATTACTAGTTCTAAGTATGCCAAAGGTGGGTCTAGAATTCCAGTTCAGGTTAAGTCACAACTCCACAGCAGCAGGTTATGAATATTCTCGTGTTATTTATAGGTCTACAGAAAGAGGTGTGAAGATAGTTTCATTAGAGACTAATATCAGTGCAGTTGCCTACAGCAGAAGAAAATTTATCATCTGTGAGAACACAAGTTCAGTAGCGTCTGACTGAGTAACAAAGCACTGCCTGTCATTACACACGTCCTACTAAACTCAAGTTTTGTGAAAGTGTTGCTAAAAAAAGTGGCCTTTTGCAGAGACAAACAGAGTAATTTGGAAAATAAACCTCTCCGGTTTGCCAACGGATGATGTCCCCAGGTTTTCATCGATACTACTGTTTGCCATCTTCAGGTGGTAGTAGCGGCTGTTGTAACTGCTACAAGACGCGACTGATCATAATTCACCAGTCCAGTCTTGAAGAGGTGACAGCAGCAGTTGTCACTACCTTAGGATGGTTCAAATGGCTCTGAGCACTATAGGACTTAACATCTGAGGTCATCAGTCCCGGCGGAGGTTCAAGTCCTCCCTCGGGCATGGGTGTGTGTTTGTCCTTAGGATAATTTAGGTTAAGTAGTGTGTAAGCTTAGGGACTGATGACCTTAGCAGTTAAGTCCCATAAGATATCACACACATTCATCAGTCCCCTGGAACTGAGAACTACTTAAACCTAACTAACCTAAGGACATCACACACACCCATGCCCAAGGCAGGATTCGAACATGCGACCGTAGCGGTCGCGCGGCTCCAGACTGAAGCGCCTAGATTAGATTAGATTAGATTAGATTAGTTTTTCGTTCCATAGATCCGAGTTGAGGAGATCCTCGTGGATGTGGAACACGTCACTTTTTTTTTAAAAGCTAAAATAACAATACTAATAGTATGAATCCCCCCATGAACCATGGACCTTGCCGTTGGTGAGGAGGCTTGCGTGCCTCAGCGATACAGATAGCCGTACCGTAGGTGCAACCACAACGGAGGGGTATCTGTTGAGAGGCCAGACAAACGTGTGGTTCCTGAAGAGGGGCAGCAGCCTTTTCAGTAGTTGCAAGGGCAACAGTCTGGATGATTGACTGATCTGGCCTTGTAACACTAACCAAAACGGCCTTGCTGTGCTGGTACTGCGAACGGCTGAAAGCAAGGGGAAAATACGGCCGTAATTTTTCCCGAGGTCATGCAGCTTTACTGTATGGTTAAATGATGATGGCGTCCTCTTGGGTAAAATATTCCGGAGGTAAAATAGTCCCCCATTCGGATCTCCGGGCGGGGACTACTCTGGAGGATGTCGTTATCAGGATCGGAGCGTGGAATGTCAGATCCCTTAATCGGGCAGGTAGGGTAGAAAATTTAAAAAGGGAAATAGATAGGTTAAAGTTAGATATAGTGGGAATTAGTGAAGTTCGGTGGCAGGAGGAACAAGACTTCTGGTCAGGTGACTACAGGCTTATAAACACAAAATCAAATAGGTATAATGCAGGAGTAGGTTTAATAATGAATAGGAAAATAGGAATGTGGGTAAGCTACTACAAACAGCATAGTGAACGCATTATTGTGGCAAAGATAGATACGCCTACTGCAGTAGTACACGTTTTTATGCCAACTAGCTCTGCAGATGACGAAGAAATTGAAGAAATGTATGATGAAATAAAAGAAATTATTCAGATAGTGAAGGGTGACGAAAATTTAATAGTCATGGGTGACTGGAATTCGGTAGTAGGAAAAGGGAGAGAAGGAAATGTAGTAGGTGAATATGGATTGGGGCTAAGAAATGAAAGAGGAAGCCGCCTGGTAGAATTATGCACAGAGCATAAGTTAATCATAGCTAACACTTGGTTCAAGAATCATAAGAGAAAGTTGTATACATGGAAGAATCCTGGAGATACTAAAAGGTATCAGATAGATTATATAATGGCAAGACAGAGATTTAGGAACCAGGTTTTAAATTGTAAGACATTTCCAGGAGCAAATGTGGACTCTGACGACAATCTATTTGTTATGATCTGTGGATTAAAACTGAAGAAACTGCAAAAAGGTGGGAATTTAAAGAGATGGGACCTGGATAAATTGAAAGGACCACAGGTTGTAGAGAGTTTCAGGGAGAGCATAAGGGAACAATTGACAGGAATGGGGGAAAGAAATACAGTAGAAGAAGAATGGGTAGCTCTGAGGGATGAAGTAGTGAAGGCAGCAGAGGATCAAGTAGGTAAAAAGACGAGGGCTAGTAGAGATCCTTGGGTAACAGAAGAAATATTGAATTTAATTGATGAAAGGAGAAAATATAAAAATGCAGTAAATGAAGCAGGCAAAAACGAATACAAACATCTCAAAAATGAGATTGACTAGAAGTGCAAAATTGCTAAGCAGGAATGGCTAGAGGACAAATGTAAGGATGTAGAGGCTTGTCTCACTAGGGGTAAGAGAGGTACTGCCTACAGGAAAATTAAAGAGACCTTTGGAGATAAGAGAACCACTTGCATGAACATCAAGAGCTCAGATGGAAACCCAGTTCTAAGCAAAGAAGGGAAAGCAGAAAGGTGGAAGGAGTATATAGAGGATCTATACAAGGGCGATGTACTTGAGGACAATATTATGGAAATGGAAGAGGATGTAGATGAAGATGAAATGGGAGATACGATACTGCGTGAAGAGTTTGACAGAGCACTGAAAGACCTGAGTCGAAACAAGGCCCCCGGAGCAGACAACATTCCATTAGATCTACTGACGACCTTGGGAGTGCCAGTCCTGACAAAACACTACCATCTGGTGAGCAAGATGTATGAAACAGGCGAAATACCTTCAGACGTCAAGAAGAATATAATAATTCCAATCCCAAAGAAAGCAGGTGTTGACAGATGTGAAAATTACCGAACTATCAGTTTAATAAGTCACAGCTGCAAAATACTAACGCGAATTCTTTACAGACAAATGGAGAAACTAGTAGAAGCCGACCTCGGGGAAGATCAGTTTGGATTCCGTAGAAATGTTGGAACACGTGAGGCAATACTGCCCCTACGAGTTATCTTAGAAGCTAGATTAAGGAAGGGCAAATCTACGTTTCTAGCATTTGTAGACTTAGAGAAAGCTTTTGACAATGTTGACTGGAATACTCTCTTTCAAATTCTGAAGGTGGCAGGGGTAAAATACAGGGAGCGAAAAGCTATTTACAATTTGTACAGAAACCAGTTGGCAGTTATAAGAGCCGAGGGACATGAAAGGGAAGCAGTGGTTGGGAAGGGAGTGAGACAGGGTTGTAGTCTCTCCCCGATGTTATTCAATCTGTATATTGAGAAAGCAGTGAAGGAAACAAAAGAAAAATTCGGAGTAGGTATTAAAATCCATGGAGAAGAAATAAAAACTTTGAGGTTCGCCGATGACATTGTAGGACTTGGAAGAGCAGTTGAACGGAATGGATAGTTTCTTGAAAGGAGGTTATAAGATGAACATAAACAAAAGCAAAACGAGGATAATGGAATGTAGTCGAATTAAGTCGGGTGATGCTGAGGGAATTAGATTTGGAAATGAGACACTTAAAGTAGTAAAGGAGTTTTGCTATTTGGGGAGCAAAATAACTGATGATGGTCGAAGTAGAGAGGATATAAAATGTAGACTGGCAATGGCAAGGAAAGCGTTTCTGAAGAAGAGAAATTTGTTAACATCGAGTATAGATTTAAGTGTCAGGAAATCATTTTTGAAAGTATTTGTATGGAGTGTAGCCATGTATGGAAGTGAAACATGGACGATAAATAGTTTGGACAAGAAGAGAATAGAAGCTTTTGAAATGTGGTGCTACAGAAGAATGCTGAAGATTAGATGGGTAGATCACATAACTAATGAGGAAGTACAGAATAGGATTAGTGAGAAGAGAAGTTTGTGGCACAACTTGACTAGAAGAAGGGATCGGTTGGTAGGACATGTTCTGAGGCATCAAGGGATCACCAATTTAGTATTGGAGGGCAGCGTGGAGGGTAAAATTCGTAGAGGGAGACCAAGAGATGAATACACTAAGCAGATTCGGAAGGCTGTAGGTTGTGGTAGGTACTGGGAGATGAAGAAGCTTGCACTGGATAGAGTAGCATGGAGAGCTGCATCAAACCAGTCTCAGGACTGAAGACAACAACAACAACAACAACAACAACAATAGTATGAATATATACAATACATAATTTGTTTCTATTAAAAAATTCGTCAATGGAGTAGGAGGAGTTGGCCACTAGTAAGTCTTTCAGGCTCCTTTTAAACTGATCTTTATTTGTAACTAATTTTTTTATAAATGATGACTAACTGACAACCTCAGCTGCTGATAGGTGTTGTTGTTATACCTCGATGTGGACAGCTGAAAATGTGTGCCCCGACCGGGACTCGAACCCGGGATCTCCTGCTTACATGGCAGACGCTCTATCCATCTGAGCCACCGAGGCCACAGATGAATAGCGCGACTGCAGGGACTTATCCCTTGCACGCTTCCCGTGAGACTCACATTCCCAACTGTCCACAATTCTACATATGTATTGTACCTTATAGACATTTGCCCACCCACTCATTACTCGCGCACGCGCTGGCGATTCCCGTAAGAGTTAGGGCAACCTGTGCGCATTCGCACAGACAAAGGTCAATGGCTGGGTAGCCTTTAACTATATATACAAAGACAGTAACTTGTTCTCGAAAGAACAGTTATTGTTGATGACCGTGCAGCTTTTCCCTGAAATAAATGATGACTAACTGACAACCTCAGCTGCTGATAGGTGTTGTTGTTATACCTCGATGTGGACAGCTGAAAATGTGTGCCCCGACCGGGACTCGAACCCGGGATCTCCTGCTTACATGGCAGACGCTCTATCCATCTGAGCCACCGAGGCCACAGATGAATAGCGCGACTGCAGGGACTTATCCCTTGCACGCTTCCCGTGAGACTCACATTCCCAACTGTCCACAATTCTACATATGTATTGTACCTTATAGACATTTGCCCACCCACTCATTACTCGCGCACGCGCTGGCGATTCCCGTAAGAGTCTCACGGGAAGCGTGCAAGGGATAAGTCCCTGCAGTCGCGCTATTCATCTGTGGCCTCGGTGGCTCAGATGGATAGAGCGTCTTCCATGTAAGCAGGAGATCCCGGGTTCGAGTCCCGGTCGGGGCACACATTTTCAGCTGTCCACATCGAGGTATAACAACAACACCTATCAGCAGCTGAGGTTGTCAGTTAGTCATCATTTATTTCAGGGAAAAGCTGCACGGTCATCAACAATAACTGTTCTTTCGAGAACAAGTTACTGTCTTTGTATATATAGTTAAAGGCTACCCAGCCATTGACCTTTGTCTGTGCGAATGCGCACAGGTTGCCCTAACTCTTACGGGAATCGCCAGCGCGTGCGCGAGTAATGAGTGGGTGGGCAAATGTCTATAAGGTACAATACATATGTAGAATTGTGGACAGTTGGGAATGTGAGTCTCACGGGAAGCGTGCAAGGGATAAGTCCCTGCAGTCGCGCTATTCATCTGTGGCCTCGGTGGCTCAGATGGATAGAGCGTCTGCCATGTAAGCAGGAGATCCCGGGTTCGAGTCCCGGTCGGGGCACACATTTTCAGCTGTCCACATCGAGGTATAACAACAACACCTATCAGCAGCTGAGGTTGTCAGTTAGTCATCATTTATTTCAGGGAAAAGCTGCACGGTCATCAACAATAACTGTTCTTTCGAGAACAAGTTACTGTCTTTGTATATATAATTTTTTTATGTTTGCTGGCAAATTATTGAAGATGAGTGTTCCTGAGTAGTGGACCCCTTTTTGAACTAAAGTAAGTGCTTTTAAGTCCTTGTGCAGATCATTTTCGTTCCTGGTATTGTATTTATGAACTGAGCTGTTTGTTGGAAAAAGAGATGTATTATTTAGGACAAATTTAATTAAGAAGTAAATATACTGAGAGGCAGTAGTTAGTATACCCAGTTCTTTGAAGAGGTTTCTACAAGACGTCCGTCAGTTTACTCCACAAATAATACGTATTACACGCTTTTGGACTCGGAAAACTTTTGTTTGACTTGAAGAGTTACCCCAAAATATTATACCATATGACATTATGGAATGAAAGTATGCAAGATTTTTCACTTTTATGTCGCCTATTTCTGCTAACACTCGAATTGCAAATACAGATTTGTTAAGGCGTTTCTGCAGTTCTGTGGTGTGCTCCTCCCAACTGAATTTATTATCAAGTTGTAATCCCAGGAATTTAAGACTGTCGACCTCTTCTATCTGCTCTTCTTCGTACTTTATGCATATGCTGGGTGGAAACCTCTTACAGGTTCTGAATTGCATATAGTGAGTCTCTTCGAAGTTTAATGTCAGTGAGTTGGCTTTAAACCATTTATTAATATCCATGAAAATATCATTAGCAGATCTATCTAGAACTACACTCGACATACTATTTATTGCAATACTTGTGTCATCTGCAAACAAAACGAACTCTGCTTCTGGCACTGTAACTGATGAGAGATCATTAATGTACACAAGAAAAAGCAATGGCCCTAAGATGGATCCTTGTGGGACACCACATGTAATTTCTTCCCATTCTGATGATGACTGATGAATTAATTCACTAGTCCCTTGCACTGACATCCTTTGTTTCCTGTTAGCGAGGTGTGACTTGAACCATTTTGCAACACTGCCCGTGACACCATAGAATTCTAATTTATTTAAAAGGATGTTGTGGTTTACACACTCGAATGCCTTTGACGAATCACAGAAAATACCTACTACTTGTAACTTGTTATTTAATGAATTAAGTACATTTTCACTGTAGGTGAAAATAGCCTTTTCGATATTAGAACCCTTCAGAAATCCAAACTGTGTTCTTGATAATATGTTATTTGTGGTCAGATGGTTGAGAAGCTGCCTGTACATTACTTTCTCTAAAAGTTTTGAGAATGCTGGCAAAAGTGAAATCGGTCTGTAGTTTGATGGCATCTCTTTATCCCCTTTCTTGAGTAGAGGCTTAACATCTGCATATTTCAGCCAGTCAGGAAATGTCTCAGTTATAATTGACTGGTTACACATGTAACTTAGAATTGTACTGAACTCACAAGAACATGCCTTAATTAACTTTGTTGATATTTCATCATAACCACTAGAATGCTTTGTTTTTAAAGATTTTATTATGGAAGTTATTTCTTTTGGTGAAGTGAGTGACATATTCATGTACCTGAAGCTATTTGTAAAGGCTAGTTTCACATATTCAAGGGCATTATTTACTGATCCTGACAATCCCATTCTATCAGTAACGGATATAAAGTACTTGTTAAATAGATTTGCCACACTATGCCCATCGGTCACTAATGTGTCATCTACCCTTAGTGCTATTTTCTCCTGTTCCTTTCTGGTTCTACCAGTCTCCTCTTTCACTATATCCCATATTGTTTTTATTTTGTTCCCTGACATCGCTATCTTCTTCTCGTAGTACATTTGTTTAGATGTCTGAATTACTTTTTTTATATTTTACGGTATTCCTTGTATTTAGCTCAGGCCGGCCACCTGAGGATGTCTAGCAGTGTGGGATTTGCATAGTATTATTCGGCAGCAAACCCGAGAATTGTATTTGCAACAGATTCGTCGGAAAAGCTTGAAAAGTCACGCAAAGTAATTTTGGTCATTGAAATGTTTGATTCGACCTCGTCGTCGATACAAGGGCAGTGTGTGATTTACACTTTCCTCTGTTACACGGAACTCCGTCGTAGGAACTCACGTGAGCTAACCTCAGGCACTCTACAGGCAGGTGGAAATCATTCGCCGAGTTACCATGCAAATCGTATATTATTATATTGTCCATCATGCACAAGGTAACAAACAAAGGTGTTTAAGGAGCAAAGGCAAACAGTGACTCAACTAAACATTTGGTTGGTCAAACGTCTTAAGGAAATGAAAACGAATAATGTACTGCGCTAAAAACGAAAAATCTAGTGCCTTTATCTGATTAGTCTATTGGATGAAGATAAACAAATAAACAACACTTACATAAGACAAAACTAGTTATCATCGTTCCTCCAGTTACTATTGCAAGAAGAAATCGCACAGCGAGGAAAACTGGGTACCACGGCACGAAAGCCACAGCTGTTCCCGTTAACAGCTGCATTATTACTCCAAACACCAGAGGCTTTTTCCTTCCAAATCTGAAAAAAAGAAATCGAGCCACTTAATGCCGTTTTTACAAAATGGAGACAGTCACATGTACGTCGGAAACTACTTTAACAGAATCATCGTGTTTTGGATCAGGTGAAGATTATGTTGTTTTCAGTCACGCTAATGTATCCTGTGCAACCCTCTTCATCTCTGTAAAATTACGGCAACCTACATCCATTTGTTCCTGCTTACTGCAGACAAGCCTTGGTCTCCCTCTACGCTTTTCGCCCCCCCCCCTTCCCCCCCCCTCCCACACACACACACACACACACACACACACACACACACACACACAGATACACTTCCGTCCATGAAGGAACAGACGGTTGCTTCTGCCTCAGAATGTATCGTATCAACCGAACCCCGTCGTTTAGCCAAGCTGTGCCATAAATTTCTTTTTTCCACATTTTACTGCTGTATCTCCTTATTAATTGTTACACTTACCCATCTAACCTTCAAGTCTTCTGCGGCACTGGCATCGTCCACGTAGAACTTCCATGCAAGGCTGCACTCCAGAGTAATACCGTGAGACTTCTTAACACTTAAATATATTCACAATGTTAACAAATTCCTCTTTTTTCAGGATTGCTTTTCTTACTATTGCCAGTCTGTCATTTCATATCCCCCCCACTTCAAACATGATCTGTTATTTTGCCACCCAAGTAGCAAAACTCATCGACTGCTTTTTAGTGTCTCATTTCCTAATCTATTTGCCTCAGCATTGCCTTATTTAATTCGACTACATTCCACTGCCCTTGCTTCACTTCGTTGACCATCATCTTGTTATCTATTTTCTGAACATTATCCATTTCGTTTAACTGATCTTCCAAGTCCTCTGCCGTCTGACAGAACTGCAATCTCATCGGCAAACCTTCACTTTTTTATTTCTTCTCACTGAGCAAACATGCACGTCTGAGGGACAGTGTACAGCCGTCACTGACGTCAACTCGACGGTTTAAAATGACGATAAAATATGTCTGTCTTCTTGTGCAGGAATCAACAAGGCTTGTGGACTCCGTGAAATATAGAAAATACGGTCGTTCCCAGAGGCTTCCTCGGTTTGCCGAAGTGGTTAAAGCGACTGCTCACGGTAAGAGGAAAATCCGGATTATAGTCCCGGTCTCGTACAAATTTTCATCTGTCACAAACAGCTGACGTCAGGCCGGATTAGCAAAATGCAATCAATTTCGTAATCTCAAAATATCTGACAGTGCTGTTTGAAGTCCATCTCATACAGTGTGATTGTGTGCAAGTCACATCTCCTCTTGTCACTCTACGAAAGTCTGCCTACTGATGACCTTATATTTGACACTGTGTGTGTAAGAGTTTTTCCTCTCTAAATCAGATAAACTAATCAGTTGCACTTACTTTTCCTTTACTTGCACCAAGGCAGGTTTCAGCCCCCAAAAACATTTTCCAGTGGCTTCATGTCTATAGTTGTCAGAGTACGTAATTAGGCAGACAGAGAGATTGCAGCCCGTTTGTGTGCTCTCTCGTCTATAGACGTATACCAATTGGAATATGGTCTTAGGGGCAGAAATCAGTCGTGGCAATTAAAAGAAAAAATGCAGCTGGTGCTTTTATCTGATTGAAAATCAATACTACATTTGTAGAACCTTCCCCACAACTCTCCATATGTTGGACAAGAAACTTTCCATCTTACCAGTCGAATTATTTGTTAACAAATACCATTGCCATTCATAACAACCTCTTCCCGTCACTAGAAAATGTACATTTGCCGAAGCTATTATTTCTAAAAGCGTTTCTTAATAATTCTTGGTTTGCCGGTATCACCTTTAGTATCTACAATCTGTGTCTTGTTGAGTCGTATTTTATGTTCTCCTCATGCTTATGCATTGTCTTCTTTGTATACAAAGTTTTTTTGTTCTTGTTCTTTTAATTTCCATGTTCCTACAGGAGGTAGTAGTGATCAGAACTAGAAGAGAAGTTCCTATAACTGTACGTCCAGAAACCAATACCTGATGAGATATGGATAGTTTTACTTGTAACGAGTAATAGGAAATACTTGGCGGTGTAGGCCGTTGCAAGAAATGGCATAGTATATTACCACAATATGCACGTGTGGGAGGATGCAGATGCTGGAGCAATCATGGAAGTGAGGCATCAGAAACGTTTCCATATCTATGTATGAGCAGCAATTGTCGTTTACTGACTCATGGTGCTATACACTTTACCAACCAGAATAAAAGTAGTAGTTCATCACAGATTTCTTCGCGACGAATTACCAGCGTTATTGGAGGACGTTAACCTTCAAGAATGACAATGTCTGTGATTTATACACGACGGCACACCATTCCATTTTCTACGGATCGTGTGGCAGTACCTCACCGCAATATAAAGTACAATATAACTTCTGCTCAATTTCAGTGCAGTAAAATGCACCATTTCAGTGCAGTAATGTGTTCATTGTAAATAAGTATTACAGTAGTTCTATTACATGTTTATTGCCTTATAAATAAAAAAAAACTTTTTTTATATTTTAAATTCAGTGCGTTAGTGTTTCTAAAATGATTCTCTCATATAGTGTTCATTAAAAAATGACGATCATTCCACTTGGAAACTGTGGAAGGTTCATTAGCTCATTTGTTTCAGTTGTAAATATTTGTCATTTATTATTGTTTTTCTGACATGTTCTACATCCTGGAGGACCTCACTACGGATCAATTGGAATGAAAGTAAATCTAATCTAATGTCCAGTAACAGTATTTCAGCTCACCAGATCTGAATTCGTTGCATTTCTGACTATGGGAACATTTACAACGTTATTTTGCACCCTACCCATGGACGATGTGCAAACGTTACAGGAGTGTGTGACCAATGCAGGACAGATTGTCCCATGTCTTAACAGCAACTAGCTTCCGGACGTACCATGATAGGAACTTTTCTAGTTTCGATCTATGCTACCTCCTGCAGGTATACATGACATTTCTTTTCTAACACGCTGTATCGGCGTTTCCATGGGACGTTGTGGCTATACACTGGAAAAATTAATTTCCTGTACGTAGGAGATTATTATTATTATTTATTTTATGGCCTTCATATGACTACTCTAGTCAAAAATACAAATTTTTAATTGAGTTGTTACACAGGGATACAATTTGGCTCAACAATAACTTAATATAATATTTAGGTAAAATAATCATTCTTATATGAAAGGTGTTTTGCTCTTCTGTCTGCCCAATATTTCTACGTTCTTTCAGATATTTTCTTTCTTTCTTCATCTGAGACCACTCTTCCTGTACTCCTTTTATTGATTTTCATTTGTAGTCTGGTTTGTGGGTCTTGAAGTAGTCTGGTTTTCTCTGTCTTGTTTTTTAGGCCATCTACTGTAATTGGAGTTCTTTTGTATCTTCCTTAATTTCTGTGATCCATTTAATGTCGCTCTTGCTGTTCCACAATTTTTGTATAATTTTTTTACTAATTCTGTTTTCTGGAGTTCTCATCAGATGTCCAAAGAATGAGATCCGTTTCTTCCTGATCGTGCTCATGACTGGTTCTATTTTCTTATATACTGTTTCATTTGATGCTATTATCCAATGTCCATTTATTTTATACTGTTTATTTATACATGTTCTAATTATTCTTCTTTCTATTTTTAGTATTCTGTCAATTTCTGCTGTATTAGTTGTTTTGAAGATAGTTTCAGCTGCATACGTTATTTCTGGTTGTGTAACTGTTTTATACTGTTTTAATTTTGCATCTATAGATAGGCTTTTTTTGTTGTATGTAGTTTTGGTAATGTAGTTTGCGTAGTTCAGTTTTTTTATTCTATTCTGCCATGATGGCTTCTCATTTAGATTGTATGTTATTATTTCGACTAAATATTTAAATTTATCAACAATTTTGATTTCCTGTTCTCCTATTGTAATTTTGTTTGCAAGTGGTGTATCAGATAGCATAATCTCCGTTTTTTTCAAATGATATTCTAAGACCTACTTTCTCTGCTATTTCTTGTAGTGATTTCACTTGTTGCCTGGATTCTTGAACGGTATTGGCTAGGAGAGCAAGATCATCAGCGAATCCCAAGCAGTTTAAGCTAATATCATCTTTTGCACTTCCAATTCTTATCATCTTTGGATTGTCCTTGTACCATTCTCTCATATGTATTCCAGTGCACAGTTGAACAATAATGGTCATAGGCAGTCACCTTGTCTTAAGCCTGTTTTTATGAGGAATGGTTCCGAAATTTCTCCTGTAAACTTCACTTTTGATTTGGTGTTGGTTAGAGTGAGTTGTATTATTTTAATGAGTTTTGGATGGAGTCCCAGATTTCTTAAAATTTTTAATACTGCAGGTCTGCGGAGACAGTCATATGTCTTCTTAAAACCTACAAATGTTATTGCCAAAGGTTTGTTCCGTTTCTTGTAGTATGCCATAATCGATTTTAAACTAATTATCTGCTCTGCACAGCTTCTCCATGGTCTGAAACCTCCCTGATATATTAAATAAATTACTCTGAGGATCGGAGAGTCACGGTACCTGTCAGCCAGCATGCCGAAGAGCACATTGCCGATAAGAATGCCGAACATGAACACCGTCTGTGCAACGTTGGCCAGCTGCTCTCTGTCGCAGACGAGGTCCCACTGCAAAAATAATAATAATAATAAAAAATAGCGTCACGTAAAACACAAATAACAACTCAGTGGTTTGGTCTGAAATGCAAGCAGGGACTAATTGCAACCATTACTGCCACATTTTTATATACAGGAACTGAATGATCGGGAGGGGTTCGGTCAACTAGCCTTAAACAGTGTAAAAAGAATGAAACAAACCAATACAGTCTATAGTCAATTATATTTGCAATATATTATTTAAAGACTGACAAACTTAACACAGACTTAATTATTCCACAATGTTTATACTGAATAAACACGTTTCTGTCCACAACAAAGATACGAATATTAACCTCAATGTTTGTATATACAAAATATCACAAAAATCCCTCCAATGCACAAGCAACCAATAACTACGTGCAGCGAAAAGGCAAATTACCGAAAATCCTCCAGTACACTTGTTCGCCCACTGCTTGAATACTCTTCAACAGTGTGGGATCCGTACCAGACAGGGTTGATAGAAGAGATAGAGAAGATCCAATGGAGAACAGCGCGCTTCACTACAGGATCATTTAGTAATCGCGAAAGCGTTACGGAGATGATAGATAAACTCCAGTGGAAGACTCTGCAGGAGAGACGCTCAGTAGCTCGGTACGGGCTTTGGTTGAAGTTTCGAGAACATACCTCCACCGAGGAGTCAAGCAGTATATTGCTCCCTCCTACGTATATCTCGCGAAGAGACCATGAGGATAAAATCAGAGAGATTAGAGTCCACACAGAGGCATACCGACAATCCTTCTTTCCACGAACAATACGAGACTGGAATAAAAGGGAGAGCCGATAGAGGTACTCAAGGTACTCTCCGCCACACACCGTCAGGTGGCTTGCGGAGTGTGGATGTAGATGTAGAATACCTAAGTCTCTTTCGACACTACTAGCACGATCCCGGCAGGCTGCGACCTCTCATGTTGCGCGGCTTCTCTCCAATGCACACTGTGTCCGACCACTTCCGACACCCCTCATCAACTGCTCGCTCTCCACTACACGCGGCAGTAAGACCTCAGACCAGAGTTTATGTATGCACACAGCAGAATCACAGATGTCCATCTTTCACAATCCCCACCCTTACTTAAGAATTTTGTGGAGTGATTCTTGCCTAACATGTTGGCAAGGAGCAAACGCAAAATTCTTACATAATAATTTGAGAAGAATAGCATCAGATGTTTTAAAAAAGTAATAGAATACATAAACATCAGCGTAAGATTACGTATGTACAATGTAGTCAAGAAAAATATACAATTACCATCTTGTGCAGCTGACACTGATAGTATTTAATTTGACAGAATAACAAAATGTTATTTATAGTCCTCCAGGAGTGTAAAAAATGTCTTTTAGTTGTGTAGATACAAATATCACATCGAATTGCAAATAGTGCAAAGAGTGAGAAAATGTATATACACATATCATTGTGCTGGTGAGCAGTCAAATATGCCTGACTTAATAATACACCGCACTCTGCATTGTTGCCAGATTTGTTGAAGATGGCGGATCCAAGATGGCGGTGGGAGATATGGCAATGTTGCAATGATGTCATGGCAGGAAGTTGAAATTTTGGCAAGAAAATAGTTCACTTGGGCTACCTCCACTAACCTAAGAAAGTGTTGGGAAAATAGGTCACTTGGGCTACCTCCACTAACGTAAGTCATCTGACCGTCACCTCTTCCTTGAAATTGGTGGGAAAAGGACTCAGCCTGGGCTGGGATGACGGATAGGATGGAAGTAAGTCTTTATTTTGCATGCAGTCTTTATTGAAACAATTTGATTTGTCATAGGCAGTAGCTCCAGCCAGTGTGTTCACCATCAGATCTCGAGTCCAACTGACCTAGTACACAGTACTGCCACCAGAGTGCATTGTAGTCCCATGGCGGTCTGTAGGGGAGGGGGGGGGGTCCAGTTGCTGGAGAGAGGAAGCAGTGCACTTTATTTATTTTGGAACGATTTATTTAGGGGTTGGATTTCACGTAGTTTATTTATTACACTGATACAAAACACTTGCTCCGACATGCTTGGGGTCACAACACACAGCCTACAGACCTACGAACTACTTGTAAATCACCGAAATAATGCAGTATACTGATATACAGACGTGCAAACAACTAGTAAATTGTCAAAATAATGCATGGATAATGCTCTGCAAACACGCTTACTAATTATAAACTGTTGAAATAATGCATTGCACAACACACAGACATGTTCACAAAATAATGCAACAGACATGAAAACAATTCATAAATTTTCTGAACATAATGCATGTGTAACGCTATGCAAACACGCTTACAATGCTTAAACAGCCAAAAATGATGCAGTGCACAAACACTCAATGCACATAAAAACACTTTCGAACTATGATAAACAGCAACGTATCAGCGAACTGTTCCCTACAGAGTTCCAAGGTATGTATGCTTGGTGGCATGCTCATGTCGGTCCCATATGCGAGACGCTTTTGGGCCACATTCACGTGTTTACCATTCCTGGTACAACGCCTTTCTATCTACGGCCCAGCAAAGATTTAATTGCTGATCGACTCACCATTGTAAATGTAGATAAAAGGTTGTCAGTGTTATACTGACGTCACATGTCTATGTAAATAAGAGCCAAGTCTATCTCTCAGAAATCGTGAAGTGTTGCAGAAATAATTAACAGTCGCTTTTGTTGCTGTTGTAGGAGCTTTTGTGGTGTCTCAGCTTGTCGGCATTGAAATTCTCGCCCTAAAAGAATAACAACGAATGCATTCATCCTGATGGTCCTAATGAGGTATCCTGTGCTACCCTTCCTGGAAACCGCGACGTCCTGCTTTCAACACACGTCTCAAAAATGGTACTCGTTCTCAACGCTAAAAGCCTTCATCATGTATGTGCACGCTCGAGAAAACATTGTTAATCATAAAAGCATTCATGTTGTTTGGAAAAAGAGCATTGTCTATGAACAGACGGGAAAATCAGAACAGTTATACAAACATAATTCGAAGCACTGTCCTGTAGAAGAGAAAAATTCTGGAATTTTCGGTGTCCTACAGCTGCTGGATATGTCCCAATGCTACAATAGCGGATCCCACCGTAGATACCGTGCCCCATCTTGCTAGAAGCAGTCCGTAGAGGCTCCTACGTCCCAGCACAAATGATGTCTTGTGCATGAATGGAGCATACTGATTGACTCTTACTGAATTTACCAGCCGGTGTGGGAGCACTGCCTGTCTTTCTTTTACTGCTGACAAGGCTTTCAGCGGCGAAACTATTCTGTACAGATCGCCATATTGCACTGACAGTTAAACCTTGCAAAAGTGGTCTACGGATCGTCAAATATGGGAAGACACTTCCTCAATTACTCTGCTCTGCCACTGACGACGAAAGCGCCGATATTTCAGCATGAAACCGATCTCCAACCCGGCTGTATACCACCATATACCGTATCGACGTAGCTGAAATGAATCTGAGCACTATGGTACTTAACTTCTGAGGTCATCAGTCCCCTAGAACTTAGAACTGCTTAAACCTAACTAACCTAAGGACATCACACACACCCATGCTCGAGGCAGGATCGAACCTGCGACCGTAGTGGTCGCGCGGTTCCAGACTGTAGCACGTAGAACCGCTCGGCCACACCGGCCGGCATATCGACGTAGTAAACACGCAATTCATATCCTGCGCCATACATAGTCACCACTTCTGCATCCTGCATATAGCTAACAACCATCAGACACTCGTACGTAAACTGTGAAGACTGTTGCACAAATGCTGCGTCGGGTGCCCTCGGCACAATTTGTGACACCTACCTGCTTGCTTGCTTGCTACACTCATCTCCAGACTGGGATTACAGGAAAATATGTATTTTCACATGGTGTGTCAGAATATCTTGCCATTTTCGCGATACTTTTGGATATCAAGCACATAGCAATATGCTGCCGATCGCTTGCACAGTATAATTCCGAAGATACAGACTGGAAATTTTTTCTGTATTAAAACCCACAACCTTAGTGAGGTGGAACATGCTGTAAACCACTGTGTAACTAGAAACTTATCCTGTCTACGAAGATCTTTACGTGAAAACTCGAAAAAAATAGAGGAATCTGATATTTCCATTTGTGAATATCGATGTCGGTGATATAGCAGATTCCAAATCATGCTTATAATTTACAAAGTCAACTAATGTGTTTCTCATGTCTAGAGAACCAGCAAATGTGTCTTTCACCTGCTAGATGCACACACCACAATCGATGTTCTCTCAAACAAATGAAGGCAGGAAATGTGCAGAAACAGTCAATCAGACAATTTACATGGGAGGGAATAATGGTCCAGAGCAAACACACAACCATATCGAATCTTCTCAAATTTCCACACGATCACAAAGACTGTCCAACACATACTAAGCATTAGTTCGCTATTCGGCCGTTTAGAGGATGACATATTTAAGTCAGCTACATTCCTGCAGCCCAGCAGTCTTCTCCATTCGGAAGGCTCCTGCTGTTAGTGGGAAACGTGAATGATTCCTGCCAAAGGCCACCACAGCCGGGCGCCACGCACCCCTAGACAGAATCGTCCTATGAAACCAGTCACATATATATTTGATTGCTATACTTACAATTAAATATTACGATCGTGGTCTCAATTGGACAACACTCGAAAATGAGTGAAGTATCGGAAATACATCCTGCTGACAGCTGTGGTCCCGGAAATAGAAATATCTGTACCATTATTATGACTTGACATACTTTTCCCTTTGCTATTACTGTATTCCACGTGAAATCCATACCTTCCCTATGAATGGACATAGTAATTTCCCTTGCTCATGTCGGAAAACACACACACACACACACACACACACACACACACACACACACACACACATACTTTATAAGCTTGATGCTCAAGACGAACCTATCAAGCATACCTTACTACTAAGTATAATACTTCGCCAATAACTGATTGCTGGTGATATTAAGTAATACTGAGCAAAGATCAGCGATGAGAGGACATGTCTCATAAATTTTCTTGCGAGTGGTATCACTTCATCTTAGAAAGAGAAATGTAATCGTGTTACAAACCGCCAGATGTTAAAAAACACGTTCGCAACAACTACTGTATGTTACTGTCACAAGCAGTCTTGGTTTTACAGGTGATCACAAGTATCCGTGTTAAAAGCTATACTGGCTTTATAAAACGAGGTATTGCATTACCTCTGAATGAAGTGGTTTTTCCAGACAAATACTGCGACACTGAATATAGACGGTGATCGCCAGAGTGTATATTATTACACCAACAGTGCGGTTACACGTCGCTGACAGTGCAACATCGTAGTAAAATTACCGAATTTAGTAAGTGATTTGGGTATGGAACATGGTATGAAACCAGTATTTGCAACTCCCTCATACCGCCGCTAGATATTTCTCCAGTAGTTGTAACGCATTCTGTCTCGATGCCACGTCAGAGTTTCAGTGATATATCCATGGGGTTATAGGCGATGGTTGATTGAGAAGGATCACAAACAGTAGATGGTGTGCTGATTGAGGTTGTATAACAAATGTAAACTAGCTTTTCAGATCTCTAGTGCTATGCTTTTCGGTAGAAATGATGTCTATGATTTGGAATCAAGTCTTTCCATTCAACCACATACATGCGTTTTATCCTATGGAGAAACCTTAACGATTACAGCCACTAGATAATCATTTTTCTGGCACTCTCCTATCTTGAAACGAGGCACCTTTTCTGAAACTATCTGCTACAGTGAAATTTTCGATAGTCGCTATGCCTCTTGCAACTGCTGCCATTCCTGCAGCTTTGCGGATGAGATCGTTCCAATTTAAGTCGGAACTGAGCAGAAGTCGGAGAGATCTATATCTACCACCTTCTGTAACCCGTGCAGAAACATAGAGACCTGAGTTAGTACGACAGGACCACGTTTTGAGCATTTGGTGAAAATGGGAGCATGTTGTCATAGTTCCGCAAACAATGTACGATGTGTAAGGTCAGCGCCAAACGAAGCCTGCTCCTGCAACATGAGATAGTATAAAAGACATTAAGGGAATTTGGAAAACAATGGTTCAAATGGCTCTGAGCACTATGGGACTTAACATCTGAGGTCATCAGTCCCCTAGAACTTAGAACTACTTAAACCTAACTAACCTAAGGACACCACACACATCCATGCCCGAGGCAGGATTCGAACCTGCGACCGCAGCCGTCTCGCGGTTCCAGACTGTAGCGCCTAGAACCGCACGGCCATTCCGGCCGGCGGGAATTTGGAGAAGGACAAGAATTTTGCTAATGTTTGTGGTGTCCCCCCAAACTACATACAGGTACTGTAGTCCAAAGCAGATCGGTGTCCCTCAGGGCCCATTCATGTCTATCACCCCAACGTGCTATCACTGTTATTCTGTACCATCCAACAGAGAAAAAATTACGAACTATAAAAGCTCCACTAACTTCATCCGATAGAGAACTCCATACAATTTTTACTGCAGCTCTCTCTTCCCATGGATCGAAAACAAATACCGTCTGCTTGCAAGCACCAAGCATATGTGATGATCCTATAAAATATACAGGTATTGATCCACTGCATAGACCGGTGTGAAGCGGCATCACCTGTACTGTAGAAGGATGATCATATCACACAAACTATACTATAGGTAACAAGAGACGCTCCCTGTGAAAATGTGTAGTCATTTAAAACATCGTTTTTTTCTGATGTAACACACTTTGTACACTGCCATACATTTTGTTTTTCTGCCATGACTTTGAGGTCTGTGTCAGGTTCTAAACTGACATTAACACATTCTGATCCATTACTTCTCACAGAAGAGAAGATATCACACAGTGTAAATCATGTTGTTACTGCTGCTACCATACCACACACACACACACACACACACACACACACACACACACACAGAGGATGATTTTAAATAAGACATTTACAAAACGAGGAAACTGGAAGAGTTTGGCGGAGTTGTGGAGCGTTTTCAAACTGCTGTCTGAAGGTGATTGACAACCTGTACAGGCCGGCTGGGGTGGCCGAGCAGTTCTAGGCCCTTCAGTCTGGAACCGCGCGACCGTTACGGTCGGAGGTTCGAATCCTGCCTCGGGCATGGATGTGTGTGATGTCCGTAGGTTAGTTAGGTTTAATTAGTTCTAAGTTCTATGGGACTGATGACCTCAGATGTTAAGTCCCATAGTGCTCAGAGCCATTTGAACCAACCTGTACATTTAAACTCATCTATCACAGTGACGGAATAGCTGATGGCTCTGCGTTCCATTTCAACCGATTCCTCATATTGCACTCATGTACGCGATCACTGTTTCGGTGCTAGCCATCCCCAGAAAATGTTGCCTCTATACCAAAACTCTTTCTCTATCTCAAACAAGCGATGTCAGTCAATCATTACGTGGTAATCAACAGCATATCCGTGGACAGATGAGACAGAAAAAGACACTGTCGATGTTCTGTAATAAGAAGCATCATAGTGGATAGTGCGAACAAATTTAGCAATTTTACAGTAATTTGAACACCGACCAATGATGCAACTGCTTGTTTCCAAATTTCAGTATCATTGCTAAACTGCCCCTTCTCTGCTTTGCGAGTATCATTGCGAATGTAGATAGATGACTATGCAGCACATCCATTCAGTGTTAATTCCTGAAGATTACATCATCAAAGAGTACCAGACAGTGATCTACATAATTCTAGCACCTCGAGCATAGTGCATAATTTATTATCTCTCTCTATGCGGATGGGAGTCACTGGGCATTCTTGCAGTCATAGGATAAACTTAGAGGCTGAAAGACCACTGCGCACTGTCTCTGACCAACCTGTGCTGCACCATCATTACCGATTTAATCTGCATCTGTCCAAAAGTAGACCGCTACATTCCGCATCTCGTGAATGAATGGAGCTTGCCGAGTCCTCGCCCATCCTAGTGCACAAGATTTATCCAGATGCACCCACGTCGAGGAGGTTAGCACCCATTATCGGTGTATAGTAATAGATTTGAAAGTGTTGTGATGTAATAGCAGACGGTTAAGAAGAACAAGAAACAGGTGGTTTTTGTGGATGATGGAGCTCCAAACGTATCGAGTTCGAAGCATTTTACCTAAATTAAATTCGCTATCAATTTTAAAGTATTGTTCAAGTGTCTGGGATCAGTACCAGGAGGGTGTTAGTAAGAGAGAACATAAACACACGCACTCCTAAGGCTACACAGTTCTGCACATAAACAGGCTATAATGTTAGATCGCCTCAGTTTCCGACCTATTAGTCATGTGGAATGCAGCGCTGTTAATATTTCAATGTAGGAAATATATTTCCAGTGCATGACACACATCCTTCTTGCAGATTTCTCTACGATAAACTATGGTAACTATCAGTAAAATGAAAAACTACTTCCTTAAAATATCAATTCTGAGAGATATGTACAGAATGTAGCTTTGCAGAGATATATAGTGTCCACTGTTCATGTTCGATCATGCTTCAGAAATTATACTATGCCCGCATCAGTACTATATAAAATGATCGTTAGTAATGGGGAATACCTCTTATAAGGAAACAGATAAACGCATAGCAGCGGTGTTCGACATGTGAAATTACACGTAATGGGGCCACTAACTGTGTAAATGACACATCTGTCAAGCAGATGTATACACAGGGATTGCAGTGCCTCACAAATACCTATCGCTAACTTAGAATCATCTTAATTATGAAACTGAAGTCTCGATTTTTATATCCAAGATGTGATAGGGGAGTGGAGTACATCGCATAAATCTTCGTTCGTTAACAGGAATGTATCGAAACAGGATGGTCACGTTTCATCACACATGAGATGGAAGTCCTCTGATGACCGAGAGGTCTGCTGTTAACGATCGCATGTGCTCTAGGCACATACAGAAAACGTGGTTTTATACGAGTCTAACGCTGGCTATGTCACTCAGCTCAAGCATCCTGACAGAACAGTGGAAAAAATGGCCAATGACCTGCAGCGACATCTCTTCCCCTCTCTAGAATGCATCATATGTCTGCCATTAAATCGTATCTCATTACAGCTCTATCTCAATCGATCACTCTGTCCACACTCTGTTATTCTTTGTTGCAGATACATGTATGTTTAGAGGCAGATGGCTCTCTGTTTTCCTGAAAAGCGTGAAATACAGTAGTCAACTCCTGTGTATGACTGTTACCGCAATCGACATTCCATAGAATGCTGCCTCGATGGAAAAAAGTGACTGTTTTCCTGGTTCCCTTCGTTTCCATATCGACGTTATCTCGGATTTCTCTTGCTGTCGCATTCATGTTCCAATGGACAAGAACTTTTCTGCGCGAGCCAGAAGACACACAAGTAAATCCTCAATTTCCCCGCATTCCGGTGTATTTTTCTTCAATTTATACGTATTTTCCATCATTTTTTCGCAATTTTATCGATTTTATGTCACTTCTACCCATGTGATCATGACATGCCCTCTCGTTCCGTGTTCTAAAATTGCTTATAAATGCACTGTTTTTCTGATCGGGCAGCGTAGTATGTCACTGTACTCGATTGCATCCAGTCTCCTCCACCCCCATATTTTACATTTGCAGTGTGTTTGCTCTGTTTTCTGTATGTCTGTGTATGTGCATGTGTTGCAGATGGCTCGGGGGGTGAGGAGGAGGTTAGGTTAGTGGAGGTAGCCCAGTCGAGCTATTTTCCTGCCAAAATTAGAACTTCCCACTATGACGTCATTGCGACGTTGCCATATCTACTGCTGCCATCTTGGATCCGCCATCTTGAATAAATCTGGCAAAAATGCAGAGTGGGGTGACACGAACTTTGTCCCACAGCTGACACTGGTTGCAGTTCATTTGACAAGACAAAAAATGTTATTTACAGTTCTTCAACACAGTAAAAATCATCTAGCAACAGAAAACCAGGCAAGAAACACGTTTTAGGCGCAGCAGACTCGGGGGCAACTCTCACTATATCCACTGACAACCACACCAAAATGTTATAGTGTGTCACTCCTTTTCATATTCAGATAAAGATACAGTACAGAATCAGTAGTAAAAGGCACAAGTATACCTTGCTGAGCACAAAGAATTCATGAAGATCATAAAAGCATTGACACTGTATCCCTTTGAGAAAACAGGTTCTCATAATTGACATAGGAGATGAAGAGTCTCATATATGACACAGTACCATAAACAAATCATAGTGAATAAATGAATAATAGTAAGTTATATGAATGTTAAGATAAAAGTCGAAGTTATGTGAATAGGCATATAAGCTCTTTGCTCAGTAAATGACCAAAGATAATTACGTGTGACAAGTTCCTTGAAGTAAGTTGTAAATATAGAGTTAGGTCGATCACATAGTGGCAAACTTGTTCTACATAAATTAATCCTCCGAAGATACAGTACACAGAGTACCATAAAGAACATGTCTTGATTCAGAACACACAAAATATGTGACATATAGCATCACTGAATGATATACAGATTTGTCCAAAGACAATGTGACATGTCACAATGGTGACATGTCTAAAAAAAGGGTTAGAAGTAATTGTAGATCCTAGAGTTAATGTATACACAGTAGTTACATACCATTTAAATTATTATATAACAGAAAATTAGCATTTCTCGCAGATACATTTACACACACAGGAAAATTACAGGTAGACAATCAAAAAAAAAAAAAAATATGAAGTTCATATAATCCAGTTTCTGTGGTAGATATTCTTTCTTAAATATATGTGAGCATACATGCAATTCCTTATTATAGTGTAAGTGACTTGAGTTCCAGTCAACATAAATCAGTTGCCCGCATCTCGTGGTCGTGCGGTAGCGTTCTCGCTTCCCACGCCCGGGTTCCCGGGTTCGATTCCCGGCGGGGTCAGGGATTTTCTCTGCCTCGTGATGGCTGGGTGTTGTGTGCTGTCCTTAGGTTAGTTAGGTTTAAGTAGTTCTAAGTTCTAGGGGACTTATGACCACAGCAGTTGAGTCCCATAGTGCTCAGAGCCATTTTTTTTTAACATAAATCAGTTAAGAATATCATTTCTTATGACTGCATATTCAGTTTAGTTCTCATAACTTATTACACATTCAATCATTAAGTAATGGGTCTGTGATTATCACAAGTACTTCCTTATTATTAGAACATAATTATTTCATTTCTCAAAACTTGACATCAGAAGACACATAATATAAAGCAACTAATAATGACGTAACTTACTCTAAAATGAAACACAAAAAAAGAAAAATATCCTGGAATTGTTCAGTATCAGCTGAAAGAAGTGGTTTAGTAACCGAAAATCAAGCAATTACCTTCTCTTGAGCTTCAGTATTGCTTAATGAAAAGAGAAAAAAATCATCTTACAAGCATTAACGTGATAGAATCACTGCGCCACTGCTGTAACAGAGCGATAAGGGCAAGTCTGAAATAGAATTGTTTAAATAGAAAGACACTTAGGTATTGAAGTAACTTATTTTACGCAATTATTTTCAACATTCATAATATGTAGCTGTTCGACTTGCATCAAGACGTAACAATGCTACATCCTGAAAAGAAAAGGTTGCCAAATTGCATAACGTATTTACATACAGGTCATGGATCAATGTTTTTAGCACGGCTGGGTACTTCTGGAATGTCCAGTTCTCGGTAACAGACCATGGCAACATTCGTATTGTTAGAATCTAACTCGTTCGCTACGTACGTTGTACTCCGACATGAAAATTGTTGTTTGGTTCCTACAAATGCGTAGAGTTCTGTGTTCTTTTCATTGCTTCCGCAATAGAGAAAAATTCAATTATGATCATGTCGCACACAAGAAATGGCTCTGAGCACTATAGGACTTAACATCTGTGGTCATCAGTCCCCTAGAACTTAGAACTACTTAAACCTAACTAACCTAAGGACATCACACACATCCATGCCCGAGGCAGGCTTCGAACCTGCGACTGTAGCGGTCACGCGGTTCCAGACTGTAGCGCCTAGAACCGCACGGCCACACTGGCCGGCTCGCACACAAGAAATTAAGTACAGTGAGTGTAAACAGTAATAAGTATAAAAACGTTTTTTCTTTAACTGAGGCAATATCGTTGCACAGCATCACAAAGCTAGAAAATTCATTTCACGCATACCTCACATAATTCAGCAGGAGAGAAAAAAATCTTTGTAGAACTATCCACCCTCATTACTGAACAGATACATCCCCATATGCACTCTTATCTCCAAACAGGTGAAAAGAAAATGTGTTATCTGCAAGCGCTGGTGTTTCATACAGGTAAAAGTTGTGTGTTTTCTAGAGTTTATAATGTTTATAGCAGGTATGATTGGTACCTCAAACCATAATTATTTTTCTTTCCATAATCTATAACACTTAGCGTCATAATACATCTAGTTAGTAGCAACAAAACTTCAGTAGTACATTCCACTCAGAAAGCCTTTTATAACAAAATACATCTCTTTTGAAGATATCACTGTGACTACCTTCGAATAAAGTGTGCACAAACAGAAAGCTGTCTTTATCTAGCATAGCCTTGTCTTGTTCCATAAAGAGCCGCAAAAAATGCTTCCTCACTAAATCGTATAAACG
Organism: Schistocerca nitens; assembly: GCF_023898315.1. Classification (NCBI taxonomy): domain Eukaryota; kingdom Metazoa; phylum Arthropoda; class Insecta; order Orthoptera; family Acrididae; genus Schistocerca; species Schistocerca nitens. The sequence goes on along the minus strand of NC_064616.1, from coordinate 836,014,995 downwards.
CCTCGGCTGCCTACTTCAGAGTAACATATTTCATGAACATTCAGCACAGCCCGCCCGGTTGGCCGTACGGTCTGACGCACTGCTTTCCGGGAGGGAAGGCGTGCCCGTCCCCGGCACGAATCCGCCCGGCGGATTAGTGTCGAGGTCCGGTGAGCCGGCCAGCCTGTGGTTTTTAGGCGGTTTTCCATCTGCCTCGGCGATTTGAGTCTGATTCCCCTTATTCCTGTTCCGCCTCAGTTACACAGCGTCGGCGACTGCTGCGCAAACACCGTTTCCACGTACGCGTACACCATAATTATTCTACCACGCACGTGTGGTGCGGCGGTGGGATGAGTGGCTTGTTTTGGGGTCGTGAACCACTGAGGGCTACGGCGGGGACGAAACCTCTCCGTCGTTTCTAGGTCCCCAGTTCAGTACAATATAATACCATACAACCTTCAGCATATTATCCTACGAATCATAATCCACTTCACATAATATACCATAACTGGACAATAATATACAATAGTTGCACCATAATAACCCATAGTAACATCATAAGCCTCACATGGTAATCCTAAAGCTAAATTCTTCGTCATATTCCATATCTATACCTCACAGTGTTCTCTAGATTCATCATGTGTGTGCATACAACTCTGAAATTATCACTCATCAAAATATTTCATAAATAGCAGAAAAACCATCAGTCAGAAATGTACCTAGTTAAAGTGACTGCCCATCAGAAATACCTTTCTAAAGTCACAACCACTCATACAGTCTTTCATTCAAAATAAAGTCAGCTGTTATTCCTCAATAATTCATGTTGGTTCAAATGGCTCTGAGCACTATGGGACTTAACTGCTCAGGTCATCAGTCCCCTGGAACTTAGAACTACTTAAATCTAACTAACCTAAGGACATCACACACATCCATGCCCGAGGCAGGATTCGAACCTGCGACCGTAGCGGTCGCGCGGCTCCAGACTGTAGCGCCTAGAACCGCTCGGCCACTCCGGCCGGCCCCAACAATTCATATCCTACGTCACAAAATATGTACCTACCGAAAGGCATCTCGTGTTAGTTCCTCAAAAATAACACAGTATTCTGTCTGGTAAAGGTAATGCAAAATGTACATCACAAATTACCGCAAGACGCAAAAAACTTCATTATGTGTGCAAATTATCTTCCTGAAGAAAAAAATTAATGTCTTAGAACCTCAAAGCCAAGTATACTCTGCTATGCCAAGATCTCAAAAGAAAAATTCCACACTCATGAAATGAGATAACAGTATTACATTTCAATCACATACTTCACTTGTAAATTCACAATAATACCAGCTGAAGTGAATTTGTTCACAGATGGCTTACCATTCCATATTGTCATAGTGCAAATACAGACGCAAAAAAATTGCCTGATTTCATTATATTATTAGCTTGTCAGACTATGGTTAGCAAATTCAAAGTACTTTTATTCACACAACACAGATCATATATCACAATATTCTGTAAAATTCCGTAATAAGTAGATTTACAGAAAGAGATATGTTAACAGATCCACAGAGTAGGTGAAGATTGTGAAACAGCGCTGAAAGCTAAAGTAAAAAAATGGGCTGCAACAGCTGGGGCACATATGCTCGCCACTGCATATGTTTACCTAAGTACAGTAAACCCCTAGGGTGCAATTCTTTGTACACTTTGATGTTCGAGACATGCTGAAGACCTCATGATTTATGCGTGCGTACGGTTTCAAGTTCCACAGTATTTGCATGTGCGTTTCGCCATATGCGAAAAGGACTTTTATACACCATGAAAAACTTGCTGCTTAAAGACTTCCCTTTATGATATAAACGATGCGATTTGAGCAACACTTTCTGATCTACTTGTAAACTCTTGATGTTCACCCGTGGGTTCTATAGCTTCTTCGTTTTTTCGGCGCCTTTCTTGATGTTTTCCAGTGCTAAATCAATTATTTCACAGCGTCTTAAACATCGTTGTGTCGGGAAGGCTAGTAAATGTTTTATACGATGTGGCGGTGGTTTATTCTTTAATAAAAGGAGTGGAGGTAAAGTTGTATAATTGTGCGGTAGTTTGTTATTGAGATTTTGAAAATCAGATCGGTGTGAATCCCAATTTCTATACTGGGGATAGTAATACGATTTGCAAAATGTACCTAATTCTTTCATAATGTGTTCTGAGGAGTTACAAGATGGCATAAAACTTGATATAAATATTGGTCTAATTCTTCTACGTATCAAAGTTTTTAGCCATATATTAGAACGAAATTGTTGGCCACTATCAGGATTACTTTGTCTACATGCCCTACTTCTTTCAGAAAAATCTTTACGAATGCTAGAGAAACAGATTTTGCAGTAGCTTTCCATAAGAGTGTCAATGACACAAATTTACAGGTAAGCTCACCAACTACAAAAACAAATGAATGAAAATGTTTACATATCTTAACAGGACCGAAAACGTCAACAGCAGCCAATTCTTTCAGTTTCACAGGAATGATCGGACATAGCGGTGTTCTGTGCGTAACGGTAGGTGGTATAGCGTTTTGACATAGTTTGCATTTTCCTAAGACAGTACGAATTCGCTTTTCCATATTGCTGAAGTAACATGTCGTTTCTGAAAACATTTCTTAGTGCCAAAGTGTGCGTAGCTGAGATGTGTGTACCAATTGAGGTTGTTGGCAACTTCGTCTGGGATGCAGAATACCCAAGGAGAACTGTTAGGTCATCTACGTCTGAATAAAATATTATTACGTACAAGGTAAAACTGTCTTATCGCAGTATTTGATTTGTTGTGCCATTTCTCCTTTATCTCTTTCCAGATAGGATCTTTCTCCAGTTCGTGAGCAATATCACATAACGAGGATGAAATGAAATTTTCAAAAGCTACTTTTTGCATATATAACAAACTGTAATTATTTTCTTTGCAATTTTCGTCATTACTTTGGACTAAACCAACAGGTGCACGTGAAAAAGCATGAGCAATAATTTTTCTTGGCCCGGAATGTAAATCATGGTGAAACAGATTTCCTGAAGGAACAAAGCCCAACATCTTAAACGAGCATGATTCAACTTAGCTGTCATAAGAAACTGAAGAGCCCAATGATCGGTATATACCTTACTGTGTTTATCTTGAAGAAAGTAACCAAATGTGACAAAAGCCCAAACTATGGCTAATGCTTCAAAATCAGTAACATTTACGTTCGCTATGGTTAAGACTCGACTGGCAAAAGTTATACTTTTCTGAGTAAGAATTCAATTTCTTACAATTTCTTGAAACAGCTTACACCAAGACCAGATTTTGAACTATCCGTCGAAAGGCAAAAATGAAGAGAGAAATCAGGATGCGATAATATGGGGACATTAAGCAACGCAATTTTCAGATCAGCATATTCGGTGTTGGCGACTTCATCCCAGTCCCAAACTGTATTCTTACCTGTGAATTGACATAGCCTAGGTGTAGAGAAGCTCTCTAAGCTGATGAAACGTCGATAAAATTTCACAAGACCTAATAATCCTCTAAGTTCTCGTTTGTCCATAGGTTCAGGCATTTCTTCAATTGCTTTAAGTTTTTCTGGGTTGGGTGATATACCTTTCATAAAGACAATGTTGGCAAGAAATTTAATTTGCGTTTTACCGAATTCTGATTTTTATAAATTGGCTGTAACACCATGCTCAAGAAATGTCTGTAACAATTCGATCAGTACCTGATTGTGTTCTGTCCACAAATTTTCCGCAACCAAACTATCGTCAACATAGGGGGTGATCCTGCCTTTTAAATGCTTAGTTAAGATAGTATTCAGATCTCGGATAAAAGTAGCAGATGAAACATTGAGACCAAATACTAATTTTCGAAATTAGTAGCAGTTTCCAAAACAGAGGAAGGCTGTATATTTCCTACATTCATGATGTAATTCGATTTGCCAAGAACCAAATCCTAAACGAAGAGAAGACAATACCTTTACACAATGAAATTCCTGTAATAATACGTCTAGTGTTTGTGGACAATCTGTTTCAGGTTGTATTATCGTGTTGATCTGTCTGGAATCGAGAACAAGTCTAATTGAATCGCATTTGTTTTTAATAACGTGTAACGGGCTGTTGTATGTACTCACAGCATGCTCAATAATTCCCTGATCTGGCATCGTTTGTATTTCCTGCTTGAATCAGTCCCTTCAATTTGATCCTTAATAGAGGTAAAATTGGACAAACAGATGAATGAGCACATTTACTAAGCATTGTTTCACTAATCACATTAGCTGGGCTGTCAATATGAAGTACAGCAGAAAGTGAAACGTTTCCTACGGTAAATTTTACTACGGGATGTACAAGTGTATTTTCACAGTCGTTATTTCTTTTGTAAAATTGTGTCTCTAATCTCATCAAAACCTACAAAATTAATGTGGTTCGTGTGCAGACTGTCGGCAAGTGCAAACCGTTCGTTTGCAGGCGTGGCTGCTAGTCATTGTTGTGTCGGTTCATTTTGCCCGGAGTTGTTGCATGGGTTGGGCGGTCTGATTTCTACAATTGCATCACGCTCAGAATTTGAATTTCTACCATAACGCCAATTTTGGTTTGATCTGTCATCATAATTATTTCGTCTTATGTAACTATAATTAATATTATTTTCGCATGGGCTCGATACCCTGATTCTTACAACCTGAGCACTACGTTCGGAATTAAAGTTCGTGCGGTTATGAAAATTTGGATTTACTCTATCATTACCATTGCGTCTAAAATTGTCTTCATTGCTATAACATCTGTGACCACGCTATCTGCGATCTCTGTTCCTGTAATGATAATACCACGGGAATCATTTCTCTAACGTCTGTAATCTGCACCGTAGGGCTGATGTCTCATATCATGCCTGTTTTCGTCGCGTGTCTCATCATATCGTCCACGCGAATTACGTTTACAATTTCAGTTATGCTGCTGACGGTACTTTTCCCAAAACTGATTATTATTGTCTGTTTTTCATCATTATTGTCAAAATCAAGTTTTGCAAAAGAGCTTGAAAAGCTTCCAACTCGTCCTTACAACGTCCTGCCGAAACTTACGTGTCGTAATCTTATAGGTAATTTAGTCAGACAAACGCGGATTCATTCCGACGGACTGTAAGGATTGGTTAAATATCTGTTCATATTCAACATGTTTTCAAAATACTGCACAGGAGTTCAAAAATTCGATTGTTCATAATTTTGCATCATGATAATGTGTTTCACGCAACCTTGAGTTGTTCCGGACCAGTAAGCGGACAAGAATGCGTGATAAAAATCACCGTACGTGTAACATTCACGTGCAATCGATCTCTTTTTTGTCGCAGGTTCTCTTTCGAGACGACTGCTAATGAATTCCAGTTTGTGGGCAACTGACCATGTTGGTGGTAAAAATAGTCAAATTTCTGTAACCACTCCCTTGGGTGAATTTCAATGCTAGCATTGCGAAAAATTTTGAATTTCCTTGCTGTAAGAAAATGTTTGTAATCAAAACCATCGTTTTTGTGTACGGATGAGTTTTCTCTCATACCGTAATTCGGATTCTAGTCATTGTGTCCGACAAACATAACTCGTTCACAAGAGAAGTGATAAGCATTTTCAAAATTAGTGCATTCATTGTAATTTCACACGTGATAATGATTGAACCTACTGGTATAGTTATCGCAACAGATCTTTTCTTCGATATTGGCAAGCTGTTCCTGCATCTTTCTTTCGTCACGTTTATTTTGCTGATTATTCGTCACCTGCCCTTCTTTAAAACGTTGCAGGGACTGAAATTCTTCGGTATCAGTGAACGGGAACCGACCGAGTATCGTCTGACTTTAATCTGCATCGTTGTTCATTTGCGTCACTCTCTCCGATAGTTCAACTCTTCTTGCAACGGTCATCAACTCTTTTTTCGTCTTTGGAACTTCACTGTTAGTCTGTTACTGTAATGATTCGAGCTTTTGTGCTAATTCCTCTATTTGCAATTCTTATTGTGACGTCTGTTGTCTCAACTCAACAATATCAACAGACTGTACATGGTCAAGTCTGGACTCAAGATTAGTAACATCAGACTCGAATTCCTCACATACCTGAGTTTGCAACCGTACAAAGATTTCTTCGAATTTACGATTTAAACTGTCATTAACTCTTCACAAAACAATTTGAAGTTCTCTTCCTGTAGCTCGAAATTTTGTTCCTGTTTGCTACTAGATTCTTTGATCTCGCCACTAAGTTCGTCATTCTATTTTTTAATCTCACCAAGTTGAGCTATTATTAATTGTGTCACATTATTACTGAAGAAGGTGAAACAGAATTATTTTGCTGTGCAGAAGTAGAAGCAAATCCTGAATCTCTCATAACAAAATCGGATTGTGTTACGGTATTATGATCTTCTGAATTGCGTTTTGTTTCCTGCAGTTCATCACGCATTATTGGCAACTAATAACCTGCACCCTAAATATTCATGGTATTGTTCGCAAGTTCCTTGACTTAATTATGCTGAGAAGAATTCTGAACACCATGCCTCAAATTTTCCGAAATTTCGTTTGGAGCTACTTCTATGGTTTTGTCCATTCCTGCTTGTGCTCTAGTTTTCATTGTCGTTGTAGCAATAGAGAATATGACACAAAGAGGAACACAGATATCTTAACCCAAAACGGTTAACTTCACTGTTACAAAATAAATACTGAACTAGAAAACTGCAGAAATAAAAAGTTTTGAATTAACACCAAGAAGTGCGCAAGCAACAAAAAATGCTATGCAACAACTGCTGAGTAAGTTGCATAAAATTTTGCAAATGCAGTAGCAAGGCGAAGTATCTCTAACTGTGAAATCGTCCAACGAAACGAAATCCTGGCAGGGTCGCCAGGTGAAACTTGTTCGCTATTATTTTTTAGTGTTATTAGTTCTGCTGAAAGACTTACAGAAACCTATGATGTTGCATCTTCGACAATAATGGAATTCTGGTTGAAAACAAAAGAAACAGAAATAGAAAACAGAAAATCAGTTACTACTCCTACAAATTATAAGGAAATCAACTCTCAACTATCTCACTGCAGGTTTTAAAATAGTTCTCTAATGTCTCGTAACAACTATTCTGCAATGCTGCTGTGTGTAGACAGACAACTTACCTCGTCTTGCCACTGCAACTGCATGATCAGCAACATGCTACAATATCTTAAAAGCAATCCATGTAGAGTGCAATCCAAGGACTAATTGGAAGCACTACTGCCACATTTTTATACACAGAAATTGAATGATCAGAAGGGATTTGGACAACTAGCCTTAAACAGGGTAAAAAATGAAAGAAACCAATAAAGTCTGTAGTCTATTATATTTGCAATATGTTATTTAAACACTGACAAACTTTACACAGATTTTTAATCATTCCATAATGTCTAAACTCAATAAACACGTTTCTGGCCACTACGAAGATGCGAATACAGTATTACTCTCAATCTAAGCATACACAAAATTTGACAATACCCCTCCAGTGCACAAGCAAACAAACAACTACGTGCAGCGAAAAGGCAAATTACCGAAAAATCCTCAATTAACTCCCAAGTCTCTTCCGGCGCTACTAGCACGATCACGGCAGGCTTCTCTCTCCACCACACGCTGCTTCCGACCACTTCCAGCTCCCCTCGACAACAGCTCACACTCTACTACACGTGATAATAGTATTTCAGATCAGTCAGATCAGAGTATGTGTATGCACACAGCAGAATCATAGACGCCCAAATTTCAGGTGTTTTACATTTGTAGTATAACAGACCTGGAGTGTTGTGAGCTTCTACTACATGCATGACAGATGCAGTGACGTACTTATCCACCATCATATCAGAGTTTCCAACAAGAGAAAGTCGACGGTTCCGCATATCTGGGACATTTGTAAAGACATAAATTTACTTGACGTATTTAGAGCTGTTCTATCCATGCTCATTATATGATAATTTGTTTACTAATTGTCTGATTTATTGAAACAATCACCCGCGCAGTCGTGCGCGTTAGCATGCCGCTTCCACGATTAAGGGAAGCACGCCGGCCCCGGATCGAATCCGACTAGGTGAACACCTAGTTGGTACCTGAGTCCCTTCTCAGTTACACAACGCGCTGCCCCCCTAAAGACACGGGTAAGGCCAGGAGAAAGGAAGGAAGACTGACTGATTGACTAGTTGATTACAAGCTCCATAAATCAGATCCGTGTGGCTCGGTGGCTCACAGATGGAAGACCTCTCACACGGCCAGCCGACTCGACTCATGTTTATCAAGTTGCTTGTATACAACCTAAAATGAAAGACAATTGTATTTTGGTTCTACAACCCCTGTTTTTAATGAGAAGCAAAATGACTCAGAATTGACGGAATCGATAGATAATTAAAAACTGAGCATTTTTCATCGACACGTACGGGGTTCACAAACGCATATTTTTTCTACAAACCGATGACAGAATCTCTTTCGACTGCCGCTTATGTGACTACAAGGAATACGATGCTCAACAAAAACACTGCTGGCGTAGCGATCAAGGGATCTGTCTGGAAAGCAAAGAACGTGCGTTCGATTTCCAGTTGCAGTCTGCAGTTTTCTTTTTTTTCCGCACCGAAACTGGTAGGAATAGGAGACTTAATGAGTTAAGTAAATCAATAAGGAATAATAACAAAACGGGCAGATAAATTTCTCTAACGACGTTGATCAGTAAAGTATTAAAAATCCAAGCCTCACTGTATGAACAGTTCTGAGTAAGACTGCTGCGAAGTCGAGCATTCGGCGCACGTTATCGCACAAGGAAGAAAAACTAATCCTCGTCGCAGTTGGGAGTGTACATAAAATAACTCATTCGCACAAGGCGCAATTTTCCATTACAGGATCTCGAAAATTGTTGCCTAAATTTTTCCCGTGTTTCTAAGAAACTAATGATTAAGTTGGTCATCGGGGTATAGACGAGGTCAAACGTTTGACTCGTTGAAATATATTTACTTCACTTGCTGCAATTCCAAGAAACAGAATAACTCAAGTTACAAAATATATCTTGAGAACATTTTAAAACCATACGTTACTGGTAAGTTTCATCTGATATTGGATTACTGGGGCGGAAAAACTGACATCGCCAGGTATGATAGCACGTTTATAGATGGTGAGGGTCAACCGACTTGCACAGCATGATTAATACCGTCAAACTGCACACCATGTGAAGTTGATTTCTACCGCCAAATTAAAAACTTTATTTCGAAGCTTCAAAATTGGAGTCTACTTCTGGAAACCCAGTGCGAATTTAACAACCGAGCGGATGAAATAAACATTCACAGCATAATTCATGATCAGCTTTCAGCACTGATTTTTCAGACTATGTTGTCGTATGCGTGGTATGCATGAAAATTAATTCCCGAAAAAGAAATATTTTTAAATATAAACTAAATATAAACCATGATTTTTTTTCTGCGAATCATCGGAAGGAACGATGTAGTTGCGCGACGATGGCATTAACTACGTGTTCTTGGTGCTGGGAGTATATTTGCTTCGAATGTTTGTGTGACAAATACCACCCATCTAGTTGTTCGAAGGTAATTTAGGATATGTAAAACAATGAGTGAAAGAGACATTGTAAGTCGTCCACGATTAAATTAGGAATACTTTACTAATCCAAGTAGTTTGAGAAATTTATTTGCCTACTTTAATATCACATCCCATTGATTTACTTACCTTATTAACCTTCCTACGCTTTCAATTTTCGAAACGGAAAAAATACAAATAAAAAAGCTGCAGAATGCATCTGGGAATGGGACACACTTTCTCCGCTCCGCAGTCAGATGTCTTCGCCGCTACACCAGCATCGCTTCCGTCGGACAGCGTTTACATTGTGGGTAGATATGCGGCAGCCTACAAAGTTTCTTTCCTCGATTTGTATAGTAAACTGTGTGTATGTGGTCTCCATATACGCTGTTGAAAAATGCTCAATTATCAGTTATCTATGGATCCCGTCAATTCTGAGTCGATTGCGTTTCATGAATTTTATGGTAGTTTTCTCAATAACATGAGCGGTGGTGGGTGGTGACGGGGAGGGAGGGGGGCGTTGAGCCAAAATAACTTAATCTTTCATTTTACATTGTACGCAGGCGATACGCCAAACATGGACCGAATCCGTTGGCCGTATTGTCAGTAGTGTCCCTGATTAAGGCTAGGATTTTTATCTGTCACTTATTTCACCCTCGGCTATTTTCGTTGATGTGAAAAATGCTGAGATCGTCTATGTCTGTTGCTGCTTTTTTTTTTTTTTGTCGGCCGAAGTATGGTTTGCTGCAGCTCTTCAAGCTAGTCTAACCTGTGCAAGCCTCTTCACATGTGCATAATTACTGCAACTTATTTTTCAACTTTTTTTTTAAACAGGGCGTTACAGAAGCTTCTATTCTCTTTCTGAATTTTAGTTAGTCCAAGTTTCACTTCGTACAATGATACACTCCAGGCAAATACCTTCAGAGAATGCTTGTTAACACTTAAATTTATGTTGGATGTTAAATTTCTCTCTTTCGGAAACTCTTTTCTTGCTATTTCAATGTCTGCATTTTATATCCTCCGTACTTGGGGTATCATCTATCATTTTACCGCTAAAATAGCAAATTCATCGATTGCTTTTAGTGTCTCAATTCCTAATCTTCTTATCTCTGCATCGCCTGATTTAATTGGACTCTTTTTCCGTTATCTTTGATTTTCTTTTGTAGATGCTCATCTTACAATCTCCTTTCAGGGCATTATCCATTCCGTTCGACCGCACTTTGCAGTCCTTTGCTACCTCTGACACAACTACAATGTCATCATCGAAGATCTTATTTCTCATCTCTGAAATTTAATTTTTTATCCGAATCTTTCTTTTTCTTCCTTTACTGCTGGCTCAGTGTACAGATCGATTTAATTGGGAAAATGGCAACACCCCTGTCTCACTCCCTTCTCAACCACTGCATCATTTCCAATCCCCTCGACAATTATCACTGCAGTCTGGTCTCTGTACAAGTTGTACATTGAAGAGCCAAAGAAAGTGATACACCTGCCTAATATCGTGTAGGGCCCCCGCGAGCATGCAGAAGTACCGCAAGACGACGTGGCATGGACTCGACTAATGTCTGAAGTAGTTCTGGAGGCAACTGACACCATGAATCGTGCAGGGCTGTCCATAAATCCGTAGGAGTACGAAGGGGCAGAGTTCTCTTCTGAACAGCACGTTGCAAGGCATCCCAGATATACTCAATAATGTTCATATCAGCCGGCCGAAGTGGCCGTGCGGTTAAAGGCGCTGCAGTCTGGAACCGCAAGACCGCTACGGTCGCAGGTTCGAATCCTGCCTCGGGCATGGATGTTTGTGATGTCTTTAGGTTAGTTAGGTTTAACTAGTTCTAAGTTCTAGGGGACTAATGACCTCAGCAGTTGAGTCCCATAGTGCTCAGAGCCATTTTTTTGACCTGTTGCCGGATGCTCTGGACAACGCATGACCGCGAATGCTTTGCCTGCTGGAGATCGCGATGTGTCCAAGCTCGCCCGCACGCTCGGTGGTAGCGTGCTAGCCGTCCACTCTGGGGGACTGCGAGCGAATCCGCCGGGGTCCCAACACATCCATTGTAGTTTCATGATAAGACGTACTGGGGGCAAACCCGTCAACAGCTGTTAGTTCGCGTACGAAAAGTCTTTTAAAAACTGTATCGGCCCTGGAAAGGGCCTTTTTTTGTAGCGAGGAAGTTGTTTACTTAAAGCAGGTGCTCGAACTGTCGACCCTATGATGCAACAGAAGCTTGGTAACGTCGAACAGTGTTTCGCCGAAGTCTTTCAAAGATTCCTGGCATTGCCCTGATGTGATTGGCGGCATGTTGAACGCGATCCATGATTTCCTCTTCGTTTCTAGGTGGTTCGCACCCGTGTGGGTAATCTAGAACCTTGAAGAATCCCCACAGGAAAAAGTCTGGTGGCGTGAGGTCTGATGATCGCGAGGACCATGTCCTACAAGCACCTCTGCCAATTATCCGGCCATCGATGAGTTTAAATATCTGCGCACAGCACGATAGTTAAGTGCGGGCGCCCCATTATACTGCAACCACATGCGTAGCCGTGTGCCCAGGGACACATCTTCCAGCAAGCCGGGTAGAGTTTCTTGCAAAAAGTGAAGGTAATTGGCACTGGTAAGTCGAAGAGGTAGACGGACTGGCCCAATCAGATGGTACGCACAATGCTTGCCCAAATGTTGAGCGAAAATTGTTCCTGGCGTCCGAGGACGTACGTGACATGAGGATTTCCCCTTGCCAAGTAATGAACGTTTCGAGTGTTGTACAGGCCGTCCTGATGGAAGGTTCACTTGTCTGTATACAACACAGTAGGAGGGAAGTCGGGATCTCGTGCAACACGTCGCAGAAACCACCAGCAAAAGCCCTAGCCTGTGTTCATAGTCCGCCACAGGATTTAGGTCTTGGACAAAGTGTAAACTAAATGGATGCTGGCGATCATCCCTCAAAACCTCCCAGACTAACTGATGATTGACTCCCACGTCGTGTCCAACCACTCGAGCACTTGTCGTAGGTGCTTCCTCGAAGCGATCGAGAGAAGTCTCGTCAAATGCAGCATCCCGTCGTGTTCGAGGTTTTCCAGCATCACCATGATATCCTGCTAACGAGCCTGTTTCGAAAAGTCGCCGGTGAATTGCTGTAAACGTTTGTGGGTGTGGGTGGCGTCTCGCTGGGTACCGTTCCTCATACAACCATCGAGCTTCATGCGCATTACCGTCGGCTAGTCCATAAACATAAACCATATCTCGTTGTCCTTCCAACGAATGTTGTGCCCGAATTCTTATAATATGAGTAAATTGCAGATGACGTGTGTGTGCTCCGAAGCAATAAATAGTAAATAAAATATAAATTTAGTAAGGGCAGCTAATCAAATTTCTACTGACATTAATAAGTAGTTCATAGCCAATTCACTGTCATTAAACTTTGAAAAGACCCACTATATGCTTTTCAGAACTTCCAAGAGATTTCCTTCTAGAGTGTGTATAAAATATGACGACATGGAAATAGGAGAAGCTGAGGGTGTAAAATTCTTTGGATTACAACTTGGTAATAAATTCAGTTGGGAGCGACATACTAACGAACTGCTAAAGCGCCTAAAGAAGTCTGTGTTTTCAATGCGAATGATGTCAGACATAGGAGATATAAATATAAAAAAACTGGCATATTTTGCTTATTTTCACTCCCTTATGTCATATTGTATCATATTTTTGGGTAACTCCTCAAACCGAGTAAAATTTTTAGAGTACAGAAGCGTATAATAAGAGTTATGTGTAATGTAAATCCAAGAAGATCATGTCGAAACCTACTCAAAGAACTGGGCATACTAACCACAGCTTCTCAGAATATTTATTCCTTAATGAAGTTTGTTGTAAATAATACATCTTTTTCCAACTAACTGCTTAGTACACAGTATCAATTTAGGAATAAGAAAAATAAACATAAAGATTTAAAATCACATACTCATGCCCAGAAAGGAGTCCAGTATTCAGCAACCCATATTTTCAATAAGTTACCAGCAACCATCAAGAGTTTCGGAGTACTATGTGATTGGCGGCATGTTGAACGCGATCCATGATTTCCTCTTCGTTTCTAGGTGGTTCGCACCCGTGTGGGTAATCTAGAACCTTGAAGAATCCCCACAGGAAAAAGTCTGGTGGCGTGAGGTCTGATGATCGCGAGGACCATGTCCTACAAGCACCTCTGCCAATTATCCGGCCAGTCCCCTAGAACTTAGAACTACTTAAACCTAACTAACCTAAGGACATCACACACATCCATGCCCGAGGCAGGATTCGAACCTGCGACCGTAGCAGTCACGCGGTTCTGGACTAAAGCGCCTAGGACCGCTCTGCCACCGCGGCCGGCGCACGATTTAAACATAATTTAAAATAATTTTTGGTGGCCAACTCCTCCTATTCCATCCATGAATTTCTCAACAAGTGCAGTAGACCATTTTAATGAAAATTTATTATACTTTAATTTTTGACAATACTTGGTTGTAACAGCCAAGTAACTACTTACTGTGTGAATGGTTGATGTATGGAGAGCAGATGTAAGTCTTAAGTCTGTAAATAGTGGAAGTTTAACTTTAAATCTTGTACACAATTTGACTGTTCTTAACTGAGGATCATTGAAATGGATAATTTACTTTATTTTTTGACAATACTTCGTTGTAATAGCGAAGTAACTAGCTACCGTGTGAATGATGGATTTAATGAAAGCAGATGTAAGTATTAAACCTTTAAATATTAGAAGTTTAATTTTAATTCATGTACATCATTTTACTGTTTATTGACTGAGGATGATTAAAATTAATGAAACTTAAGTTTTTCTAATTACATTTTTGTAATGTGTTTATCTGACATGTTCCACACCCAGGAGGATCCAATCTTTTGTGGGTGTATGGAATGAATAATTCATCTAATCTAAAAGCGAAGCTTACGTGTGAGTTCCTCTGACGTGAGATGAAGACAAACAGAAAGACCTATTCGTCACGTGTGTGTATCACGTTGGGACAGTGACGGGGCGAGGGACGTTTGTATGTGTGAACCGACAACTATAGCGCTGCCCGTCAACCGACGAACGGCCACAGGGAAGTCCCGCGGCCAATCGGAGCGCGTGGCGCCAAGTTTCCGTAGTTTAAAAATGGCGCGTTGTCGACCTACACAATATTAGCAATTTTGGTTGCTACTGGCATTACCTGTCCAGGGTTAAAATTTCGTGACGCAGTTTTTCTCCACCCTGTATATGCGTTGCCGATCTCAGCGCCGTATTCTGCCTGTTTACATGTCTCTGTATTTGAATACTCATGCCTATACTAGTTTCTTTGGTGCTTCAGTGTATATAACAGTTCTCTCTCTGTATCTTACCCCTGCCACCTTTAGAATTTGAAAGAGTGTACTCCAATCAACATTGTCAAAAACTTTCTCTAATTCTAAAAATGCTGTAATAGTAGATTTACCTTTCTTCGGACTATCTTCTAAACAACGTGGTACGGTCAGTACTTTCTCGGGTGTTCCTAAATTTCTCTGGAATCCGAACTGATCTTTACGAGATCGACTTCCGTTAATTTTTTCCATTCTTCAGCAAATAATTCGTGGCAGTGATTTGCAACTATGACTTAGTAAACTGATGGTTCATTGATATTTAGACCTGCCATTATTTGCCTTCTTTGGAGTTGGAATTATTACAATCTTCTTAAAAGCATTAGGTTATTTCGTCTGTCTCGTATTTTGCTTTCGACGTGGAAGAGTTTTGTCATGGCTGGCTCTCCCAAGAATCTGTCGTGATTAGACAATGTCGCTTGCCCCAGGCACCTGCTTTTAATCTAGGTCTTTCACTGTACTGTCAAACTGTTATCGCTGTGTAGCGTTTTCGCAGTTTTACTTCTTCCATTTTTGTACGCCTATTACTGCACATGCTTGTTTCCGCTATAGAGCACGTTACCTTTTTTAATTTTTTAAAAAACGATGTAAGAACCGAAGCCAGTTGGCAGTTATTAACATCTGTAGCCTAACAATATTCATCATGGTCCCTAGCGCTGTCCTATTGAAATTACAATGAATTAAACGTGTATTAAAAATACGACTTCGAACATCACGCATCATAGGGCCACTATACATTCGTATCTTACAGAAAAACCATGATGTAACGAAATCACGAAACGAAGGAGTCTGTTTTGTGACATGAACAAAAGTCGGCAGGCATGTTCTACACCTGAAAGGCGATGTCTATTCAAAATTCACACCTGTCGCATAAGAACGACGCTAGTAGCGCCGCTATGAGGATGCAAATCATGTTTGCTTTAAATAGACGGTGTGACGGTCGTGAGCGTTAATTATCTTTTAGATTGGACGTGGTGAGCTGATGAGTCAATAATGTCTTTAAGGCTACAAAGACGCCAGTATCAACACCTCACTGAGTTTGAACGAGGTCGTATAACAGGGCTATGAGAAGCAGGATGTTCCTTCTGTGACACTGCAGAAGGACTTGGCAGGAATGTAGCCACTGTAGTAATCCAACATGGTCTACATAGTATGGACATGTTGCCTTGGCCTGTTCGATCACCAGATCTGCCTCTAATGGAGCACATACGGGACATCATCGGACATTTCCAGCGCCATTCATAACCAGCTTTAACCGTCGTCGTATTGACCTTCAAGTGCAACAGGCATGAAACTCCGTCCCACAAACTCACATCCGGCACCTGGACAACACAATACATGAGCGTTTGCGTGCTTGCATTCAATATTATGGAGGTTACACCGGATATTAATGTACCAACATTTCACATTTGCTATGGCACATTTCGCCTGTACATTAACCTATGATCTTGCAATGTTAATTACTTTAATATATTACCTAAACATATGTATTTGACGAATTTTCATTACTCTACATGGTTGCGATTTTTTCCTCCAGTTTATTATTCGCATCATATACAGTTCTTTTTGTCGTGGATGTGTCAAATTATAATATCGTTCACTTTTGTGAATCATTTCTTTTTTGCATCACTTCATAATACCTCCAGAAATCATATACATCTGAAACTCATTTTTTTAGAATACTTGATAGCGTCACATTGTTGTGTTGAAGTTAGTGCTGTAGATATTCTCGCCTGCTACTAGGTGCGGAATTCCACTCATATTATTTTGACTTTTTCATTCTCTGCGGTATTACTGTGCTCCACGATTTGGTCGTCAGTTAAACGACTCTGGTTGGTAATTGCACCTAAAACATTGTCCAATGGAAGAGGCTACGATCAACCGTTCGAGGTGGCCCTAATTCAACTGTCTGCAGTTGGTTTACATGATTCATATCTTTTGGCCGTTCTTCTTTCGTGATAGCTTTCTCAACAGTTTTGCACTGGCTAATTTGTTTTTGTTTTGTAGTAATATGAATGTAACTGTCAACATTGAAGGTGTATCTGCACAATCTTTTAGTTCTTTGTGTCATGTGCCTGAAATGCGTAAGGAAATTTGCGAGAGTTAAGTTTCTCGAACGCGGACTTTCTTGGAAATAATATTGTCCTCGTGGATAGGTCTTGACTTTTGCTCTCAGCACTTACACGCATTCTTCTTCTGTCAGCATCCCGTTTAAACCGAGTTCATATAAATGCTCTAATCAGTCCGATTCGATGTTGTAATGTGGGTTAAGTTGAACAGTCTCTCTGCGTATCGCATTACAAGTCTCCTAAAGTCTCACTACCCGCAACCACCAAAGTTCAACGTGGAGGTATCTTTCGATAGAAACTCAGTATCTGATTAGAAGTATCCGAACACCTGTTACTGGATATTAATGTGGGGTATCTACTCCCTTTGTCCGCAGCTCGTGGTCTCGCGGTCACGTTCTCGCTTCCCGAGCACGGGGTCCCGGGTTCGATTCTCGGCGGGGTCAGGGATTTTCACGTGCCTCGAGATGAGTGGGTGTTTGTGTTGTCTTCATCATTTCATCATCATTCATGCAAGTGGCGAGATTGGACTGAGCAGAGATTGGGGATTTGTATGGGCGCTGATAACTGCGCAGTTGAGCGCCCCACAATCCAATCGTCATCATCATGTACTCCCTTCGCCTTTATGACAGCTTGAACTACCCTTAGAATACTTTCAGTGAGGTGACAATATCTGAAGAAACGGCAGTCCATTCTCCTCAAGAATCGAAACTAGAGAAGGTAGTAATATTGGAGGCTGAGGTCTGGAGCGAAGTTGACGTTCTCAGTCATCTCAGAGGTGTTCCTTGGGTTCAGGTCAGGACTATGGGTAGAACAGTCCACTTCAGGAATGTTACTGTCCACAAAAAATTGCCTCACAGATGCTGCTCTATGACAGGGTGCAATTCATACTGATGTTGTGTGTCATCGTCTCTAAACCGTTACTCTACTGTGTGCAATACACAATGCTGTAAAAAGTGTTCACATCCTTCCTTGTTTAGCGTTTTCGTAAGTCCAATGAGACGACCATGACCTTACCACGAAAGACACCCCATACGGCTCTCTGAGCACTATGGGACTTAACATCTGTGGCCCTCAGTCCCCTAGAACTTAGAACTACTTAAACCTAACTAACCTAAGGACATCACACACATCCATGCCCGAGGCAGGATTCGAACCTGCGACCGTAGCAGCCGCGCGGCTCCGGACTGAGCGCCTAGAACCGCTAGACCACCGCGGCCGGCACACCCCATACGGTCAGAGTACGTTCGCTGTACTTCACTGTTGGCACTATACACGATGACAGGTAGCGATCTTCAGTCATTCACCAAACCAGAACCCTTCCATAGGATTGCTACAGCTTGTAGTGTTATTCATCACTCCAATTTACTCGTTTCCAGTCATCCACTGTTCAGTGGCGTTGTTCCTTACAGCACCTCAAGCGTTGCTTAACATTAACTACAGATATGTGTGTTTGAAAAATGACGTAATTCACCGTGCTGTATTTTAAATTATTTTATTTGCACTGCTAGTTTCAAACATTGTCCATTATTTTTAAGTGCGTCTTTAGTGACTCACGTGGACACCTCGCTGACAATTCGTTAGAGAAGCATGTGCCCTGCAAATCTGTGCATATCACGGCCGCCAACAGTCATCATCTAAAATATGAGGTGCATGACATGCAAAGTGCTTTCGAGAACGATAAAAGTACTACCTATGCGTGCCATGTATATTATTTTATAAGGATGGCCGTAGACGACCTTTTTGTGCGCAAATATACATGGCACACGAGTTTTTAACCAAGTGGCTAAGGTAGATTACTAAAGATGCATTTGAAAATGGAGTGTGTCTGAAACTGTAAGGCGTCAGGATTTTGGACACCTTGCATGGAGGGTGCCTCAGTTTTACGTATCGTTTATAGTGTTGCAACACATTGTGGAAGCATCACCGGTGGGGAAGCCAGTTTTAGTTACCCGCACTGTGACACGATGGCCTGCAGAACCGCAGCCTTGTCAACGTCAAGCGCAGGTGACAGGCACGGCAGGGAACTGGGGGAAAAACAGTACATCACGTGAGCGACGTGTGAAAACGTAACTTACCATTCTTGTCGATGACCGAGTATTAATAATAGGCGTAACAGACCTGGTTGTTCACTTGAAAGCCAGACAATTGTACGGCACTATACTTATCGAGTCATTTGCTGATTGGGCAGCCATGGCTACTAGAAATGAAAGAGCGACTGCGATTGGCTGTTCCATCCAGTTCAAAATGATTCAAATGTCTCTGAGCACTATGGGACTTAACATATGAGATCATCAGTCCCCTAGAACTTAGAACTACTTACATCTAACTAACCTAAGGACATCACACACATCCATACCCGAGGCAGGATTCGAACCTGCGATCGTAGCGGTCGCGCGGTTCCAGACTGTAGCGCCTAGAACCGCTCGGCCACGCCGGCCGGCTGGCGACAGGGAAAGGAGATATATATGGGTGTGGAACGCTTGTTCACCCAACTCCAAAACTCAGTCACGAGCTGGCTGAATTCTTTTCTTAAATCTCCTGAGCGGAGAACGTAGAGAGCCAATACAGTTAAATTCTTGCGAGAACATCGAGGGCAGAGTAATACACGGAGCGCCACCCTTGTGCTTGTGCTTAGCCATTAAAAGCAGACTAGGGTGAAGATAACGCTTTTCGCTTCCCGAATACGTAGGACAAGATTGCTGATATAGAATCAGCCAGGTTCAGTATAGTATTTTGATAGGTTTACAGATCTGACGACACACGGCAGCAGCCAAGCCGATGACGCTGTGCAACAAGAACGCAGCACGCCATTAAATGTAAATGACGTGTCACAAGCCAGTTTTTACTCCAGTGATACGAAGCTCGAAGTAGGAAGACCTGTCCTCCTCGTAGTATTTCCCGAAATGAACGTATTTCCTTCATGCGTTCGATGGCCACGTTTGGCTTACATTAGTGTGGGAAGAATAAGAAATTTGTTAGAGCTGTCAACATTGTTCAGCTCGACATTAGGATAGTCTTTCACTAGAGAGTCTCTCTATCAGTTAAAATAATTAACTATCTTGAATTTTGTGATATCATTGTTCAGCTCGACATTAGGATAGTCTTTCACTAGAGAGTCTCTCTATCAGTTAAAATAATTAACTATCTTGAATTTGTGATATCATTGATCTTTTATATCTTATGTTATTTGAGAAATTTAATACCAGAATCCCCTTGTCTGAACAGGCGGTACCTGAGATTGCTCCTGCGCATTGTAATGACCCAACATGTGCAAAAGTGATTCCAATAAATACAGTTGTAGAGAATAGTTGTTGTCTATTCTAAGATAGACATCCCCTTCTTACCTCATTGGAATATTTTAGCTAGTCTTCGGAAGTCTAAAGCCTTGGTGAGTCCGCAACTCGTGGTCGTGCGGTAGCGTTCTCGCTTCCCCGCTTCCCACGCCCGGGTTCCCGGGTTCGATTCCCGGCGGGGTCAGGGATTTTCTCTGCCTCGTGATGACTGGGTGTTGTGTGGTGTCCTTAGGTTAGTTAGGTTTAAGTAGTTCTACGTTCTAGGGGACTGATGACCATAGATGTTAAGTCCCATAGTGCTCAGAGCCAAACCCTTGGTGAGTAATAGCACATTGCCTTGTAGGTAGGGTTTGAACTGCGTTATGCTCGCTAAGTGGAATTGTGCACACAATGCAAACATAGCAATGTAACGAGAGGCGTGTTTAGAGAACTATAAGCGCAAATAAAGTAATCTGAAACACAACTCAGTGGAATCATGTCATTTTCTTCGAATTCATTGAAGCTGTGGGGCTTATCCAGAAGGAAATTAGAAATGTGTATCTTAAGAGGAGCTACCTGACCATTATACCTCCATTCTTTTCAAACCTCTAGCCATAGTCATTGTGCTAGCTGGACTGCTGGTAACACTTTAGAACTCAGAAGTCATTCCTCCCGCTCATTTCATGCGATTTTTACAATCACCCTCCGCTATGCTCCTCGGTCCCTGTCTGTCATACATGAGGTCTGCATGGTCTTTGTTTAGCTGCCACCCTTCACATTTCGACTTCACAGTCATATCACCAACAGTGGAATTGGGCAGCTTAATGAAGATTGAAATGTGTCTAATGGATATGTTATTCAGGTGGCATTCAACAACTACTTCACGTTATAAGTCCGTTTACAAACCATTCTGCTGTTACTGATATTGGCAACGCAGCACTCACAGCCTTCTATTACGCAGGCAGGTCCGCCTCTCGTGACATCTAGTGGTCAGTCCCACATTACGTACATCTTTCCGTATATTTATGAGAAGGCAGTGTCTCTCTCCACGACTGCTACCTACCAAACCTTGAGACCAACCGCAATTGAACTTTGCCCTAAGTCTTACATTTCACATGTCAGTTACTGCTGAGATATCAGTAATTAGCGACTGCTGACTATAAAATTTTTGAGAAAATGTGCTCTTGAATTATGTCCTTGCTTGGTAACAATAATGTAAATGGTGAATAACGGTATTTCTTTTCTTTAGTAATGATGTTTGCCAACGGCCTTGCCGCAGTGGTAAGACCGGTTCCCGTCAGATCACCGAAGTTAAACGCTGTTGGGCTCGTTTAGCTCTTGGATGGGTGACCATCCGGTCTGCTGAGCGCTGTTGGCAAGCGGGGTGCACTCAGCCCTTGTGCGGCAAACTGAGGGGCTACTTGATTAGGATGTAGCGGATCCGGTTTCATGAAACTGACACACAGCCGGGAGAGCAGTGTGCTGACCACATGCCCCTCCATATGCGCATCCGATGACGCCTATGGGCTGAGTGAGGATGACACGGCGGGCGGTCGCTACCATTGGGCCTTCCAAGACCTGTTCGGATGGAGTTTGGCTCAAATGGCTCTGAGAACTACGGGACTTAACATCTGAGGTCATCAGTCCAGTAGATTTAGAACTACTTAAACCTAACTAACCTGAGGACAACACATTCATCTATGCCCGAGGCAGGATTCGAGCCTGCGACCGTAGCGGTCGCGCGGTTCCAGACTGAAGCGCCTAGAACCGCTCGGCCACATCGGCCGGCTCGGATGGATTTTAGTTTTAGTGATGGTGTTTACACATTCAATAACATTTTTTCAAATAATGAATAACGATATAACGCTCATCGGTATTTCTTGGTCTGTCCACAAAATTGGCTGGAAAAGTCACATAGTTGAAATAATGCACAAAGCTGTGTAATGTACTATACATGTGTACAAAGGGGACACATCCCTGATAAAGATAAAACACAGAGGGACTGACGGAAGCAGAGCTGTTAGGAGGCATCAAGAGTCGTGCTTGGATGGTTCAGTCAGTATAACTCTTGCCCCTGAAAGGGCATGGTCTCTGGTTCAATTCCCTGTTCGGTACGAAGTTGTTTTCTACCAAGAAGTTTGTAATCAACCCACGCTGCGCTTGCAGAGGGATAAGCCATCTTGTAAAAGAAAGACTGGATTTATTTCTAGAGCACTACTGGTTGACACTGCTTGTGTGACCTTGTTGGTAGTATTAATGACTAATGACGAAGAGGCCTTGTGTTTGGACCATAGTGACCACATCACTGACTGACGGAAAAAAAATCGCAGCACCAAGAAGGAATTCTCCGATATAAACCACATAGACGACATATACGTATTTCTACATCTGGAAAATAATGTCTATTCAAATTTCGCACCAGTCGCATAAGACTGGCGCTAGTAACGCCCCAGTGAGGATGCAAATCAAGTCTGCTTTAAATACACATTGTATCTGAGTGAGCGTTAGTTACTTCTGAGATGGGACGTGGTGAACTGACGCAAGTCAAGAATGCCTTTAAGGTGGCAAAGGCGCCATTATCAGCATCTCACCGAGTTTGAATGAGATCATGTAACTGGATGTTCCTTCCGCGATATTACAGACAGGCTTGGGAGGTATGTAGGCCTGTACATGACCGCTGACAACGGTGGTCAGGAGAATGTACGGTCGCAAGAAGACCCCGCTCCGTACAACCACGTGCCACTACTAGGAGGGATGACCACTGTGTTCGGCGTATGACTCTGGCGCAAAATACAACATACTGCAACTGCAGGAGCAATTTGAGCACCGTGACACAAGGAACTGTTAGAAGCCGGCTACATCAAAGGCAGCTCTGGGGCAGATGTCCTGTAGTGTGCATTCCACTGAACCCAAACCACCGACGTTTGCGACTTCCGTGGAATCAAGCGAGAGCTCATCGGAGGACAGGAGGGAGGTATGGTTCAAATGGTTCTGAGCACTATGAACTTAACATCTGAGGTCATCAGTCCCCTAGAACTTAGAACTACTTAAACGTAACTAACCTAAGGACATCACACACGTCCATGCCCGAGGCAGGATTCGAACCTGCGACCGCAGCAGTCGCGCGGTTCCGGACTGAAGTGCCTGGAACCGCTCGGCCACCACGGCGGCGGAGGGAGGTATGAAAACTGGTTCTGCCTCGGTGCCAAAGACGGCCGTGTGTTGGTTAGGAGGCGGCCAGTGAGGCTTTTCAACCAACCTGTCTGTGTGCTGGACACACTGGACCTACAGCTGGAATTGTGGTCCGGAGTGCGATTTCGTATGACAGCAGAAGCACACTCGTGATCAACCCATGCACATTGACGGCAAATTTGTACTTCAATCTGGTAAATCGACCTGTTGTGCTGACATTCACGAACAGCATTCCAGAGATAACGCTCGTTTACATACCGATGTTGTCACCCAACATGCTCTAGAAAGTGTCGACGTGTAATCTTGGCCTGTTGGATTACCGGATCTATCTCCATGTGACTTCTGGTTGTGGGGATATCTGAAAGATCGTGTCTATCAGCGATGTATCTAGACTTTTCCAGATACCATATGACGATATATCGCTCTGATTACACCGGATATGCTGCGAGCAACTGTGTAACATGCCGTGTTATGGATTCTGCATGTTGCTGAGTCGGGAGACCATACTGAACACATGTTGTAACTTGTGACCATCTATATATTCAAATAAGGGTGTCCGTTTGCTTTTTATTTGTAATTCATACGTATCAACAATTTTATTCCGATTTTGATGAATTTTGAAACACACACGTATGTGAAACTTCCTGGCAGATTAAAACTGTGTGCCGGACTGAGACTCGAACTCGGGACCTTTGCCGTTCGGGGGCAAGTGCTCTACCAACCGAACTACCCGAGCACGACTCATGCCCCGTCCTCACAGCTTTACTTCTGCCAGTATCTCGTCTCCTACCTTCCAAACTTTACAGAAGCTCTCCTGCGAACCATGCAGAACTAGCACTCCTGAAAGAAAGGATATTGCGGAGACATGGCTTAACCACAGCCTGGGGGATGTTTCCAGAATGAGATTTTCACTCTGCAGCGGAGTGTGCGCTGATATGAAACTGTGTGCCTTGCCCGCGAAAGGCAAAGGTCCCGAATTCGAGTCTCGGTCCGGCACACAGTTTTAATCTGCCAGGAAGTTTCATATCAGCGCACACTCCGCTACAGAGCGAAAATCTCATTCTGGACACACGTATGTAATATATAAAACGGAAAGGCTCTTACCAAATGATCTCTAGACGTTCTTGGCAGATTTACTGACTGTAATTCTTATCGCGAGAATAAATTACAGCGGCAGTACCCGCCTTGAAATAGTACCATCAGACGTCACTAGATAGTGGGGCGAGCGAAAGCTCGAGAATTTTACGAAAACATGATTGTAAACTCATATTTGCGGATTAGTTGCCGTTGTTACATATGACATACCCTCGAAGATATTTTAGCCTATGTTCCACAGTTATTTTTGTTATTAAAAGAATCCATAGTGCCATACAAACGCTAAGGCATGTCGTGGACATAACACCAACAAAAGTCACTTGCTGTAGCAGATACTTAACATCCCGGGAACGCCGGGTACTGCAGCTAGTATCCTTATAAACGAGTCAGAACCACCGTTATCATGTTTTTGATCGTCGTCCTCTTTTTCCTGCACCCACACCGCATTCTGTTTACAGCACACTCTACTTTCAAGGCAAGAGGAATATCAGTGTCTACATAAGATTTCGTAATCTGACTTGAAACACATTCGTATGTAATATATAAAGCGGAAAATCCGTTATCAAATAATCTCCAGGCGTTCTTGGTGGATTTAATGACTGTAATTCCTATCGCGTGAATAAATTACAGATGCAGTACCCGTCTTACAGCACCATATTTTCATCTGGTGGCACAAAAGATGGCTCAAATGGCTCTGAGCACTATGGGACTTAACTGCTGTGGTCATCAGTCCCCTACGACTTAGAACTACTTAAACCTAACTAACCTAAGGACATCACACACATCCATGCACGAGGCAGGACTCGAACCTGCGACCGTAGCGGTCGCGCGGTTCCAGACTGTAGCGCCTAGAACCGCTCGGCAACTCCGGCCGGCTCTGGGGGCACAAAGTGGCTCTGCAGCACTCTGAATACCGTCAGTTTAAATGTAATCGCCCTGAATTATAAGTAATACCAATAGCGATAGGCATAGCACAAGATATAATGCGCTTAACTGCTTTGTAGTGACTTTAATGTAGTGGTCATTAAACTACAACCGAACAAACACAAATGGTATGGTCATTTTGCTCTAAAAGGGAACAACAACAATCAGATTTCAATAGATGTACAAAAATTAATTACTTATGTAGGTTCCTCAATGCTGAAGTGTGCATGTTGATACGAACTCCCATACAAAAAAGAAAAATGGAAAGTAGAACAGAACGAAGGACAGTCTGGAGTTTTATAAAGAACTACTCTGTTCAGAATTTCTTCGCCGTGTTGGAAGACGATGGGGGAAAAAACCTCTATAAATTAAAACACTTCGCTTAATTTGCTTAAGACCCTACATACACAGAGTATCAACAGGAAAAATAAATATTTTAGGATGTAGTAGCATAGGGCCATCCGGTGTGGCCGTGCGGTTCTAGGCGCTTCAGCCTGGAACCGCGGCCGGCCGAAGTGCCCGTGCGGTTAAAGGCGCTGCAGTCTGGAACCGCAAGACCGCTACGGTCGCAGGTTCGAACCCTGCCTCGGGCATGGATGTTTGTGATGTCCTTAGGTTAGTTAGGTTTAACTAGTTCTAAGTTCTAGGGGACTAATAACCTCAGCAGTTGAGTCCCATAGTGCTCAGAGCTATTTTTGAACCTGGAACCGCGTGACCGCTACGGTCGCAGGTTCGAATCCTGCCTCGGACATGGATGTGTGTGATGTCCTTAGGATAGTTAGGTTTAAGTAGTTCTAAGTTCTAGGGGACTGATGACCACAGATGTTAAGTCCCATAGTGCTCAGAGCCATTTGAACCATGTTTCTTGTAGTAGCATAGACTAACTCGAGTAGAGCAAGTGTCCAACTTTTATTGGTTAGAAACACACAGCTGCTAGAACATAACCCAAGAAAGTACTCACAGAAAGGGTTAAGCAAAGACAGATGTACTAAATTCGGAGCTGATTTTCATAAAATCAGCATCGGATTTCAATGCACTTCTGAATTCTCTCGGCAACATCACGTGTAGCTCTTTTGAGGTCGCCTGTTGTTCTTTTATGAGATTAAAACACGTGTCTGGCCATCCAGGGGCGGCATAAAGTTGCGTGGGCGTATTGACCTCTGAACCTTTGAACACGGCACACTCACCGATCAGCACAATTCCCCATGTGCGTCTTTTCAGTGGTGCATTTGGCCCGACTTCGTTTTTATGGATGAAATTGCTCGACCGCATTGAACTGCGCAGGTGGAGCAGCTCCTTCAACGAGAGGATATTCGGCGAATGGACTGGATTGCTCGTTACCCCTGCCTAATTCCCAACGAGCATGTATGGGATGCGCTGGGCAGACGTGTTGTAGCACGTCCACATGCACCAATGCTCCAACAGTTGTCAACAACTCTGGAAAGCCCAACTAGAATAACTCCATACCAACCATGTGGCCAGCGTGGGATCACGTTGGAGAGCATGCCTTGCCATCCGTGGTGATCAAACATTCTATTAAGAACACTGACTTGCTGTCTGCAATGTCCAGAGGGCCATCATAAATCGCCGTGACCCCAGTGTAATTGTCTTCGAACAAAAGTGCCACTTCTGTTCGTCTGATCTTGTATTTCTTTCCGGTACCTTCTGTACTACACTGTGGCAACTCTTTCTATGTATCCGTCAAGTTTCATGGCGCTATGTTAGTTGACAGTGCCACAACATGAGAACGTTACTTTCGTTCTTAAGTCTTGCACATAGGTGTTTTTTCGTCGACGCGTCACGCGCCAAGAACACCACCAGGTAGCATTAAGCCTTGCATTGGGCAGTAGTCATCATCGCTGTATTGTAATGTTGACGTGCTAAGTATGTCGGATAATATGTAAGAGAGGGACTGAGTGTCCTAATGTTCCCAGATGAAATAAATCCATTAATAAATGGTCGAACACGCGAATTAATCACGAATACGCTCGTGCATTTCTCTCACAACATCCTTCGCAATGGAGGAGGCAATCAGGTAGATACAGAATGTCGTGGCTTCTAAGAAGCAATTTACTCATTACCACTCCATCTTTTATTAATGTAAGTGCTAAAATGTTGGATGCAGAAGGATGTACGTGACTACATTGAGAACTTCTTGGTAGGATGGATGAAAAATGTTGCTCTGGCTCGAGACTAATGTGGATGAAACTTTAGGTGTGGCCCAGGCAAGTTTGTTGGAAGCCTCATTCATGTATTACATTAATGATTTGGCATAAAATCCCACACCTTTTTCCAAATGATCTAATTTTCTATAATGAAGTACTGTTAGGAAATAGGTGCTCAGATATTCATTCAGGTTTTGATAAGATTTCAAAGAGACGGAAACATTGCCAGCTCGTTTTGAATGTATAGAAATATAAAACTGTGAAATTTAAAGTATGATAAACTGTAGTATCCTATGACTAAAATATCGAGTAGTCGTCACTGGAATCACTCAACTCAAACCAGTATCTGGGAGTAACAATTTGTGGGGATATGGAATGGAAAGCTCACATAATTTTAGTCATAGGTAAAGCGGGTGATAGCATTTTATTAGTATTCCACCAATGAACCGAAACCTATCAGTCTACAAGGGAAATTGTTTACAGAACACTTGCAAGAGACGTCCTAGACTATTGCTCCAGTACATTGGACGAGTGGCGTATCTATCGGACTTTGATTCATATTTCTAGTTTCTGCTGGTAGTCAGCGCTGCAGTCGTCGTACTACACTCACGGCGCTTCACTACCAGGCCGTGGCGAGAAATTAACAAATGAAAGAAAGCAGGAAATTACATTTAAAAAATTTACAATTTTATAAGATCAGTGATCCAAGATGTCAAAGCTATCTCGGTTGTGACTTGTAACCCCCCTCCCCCCCCCTCCCCTCAGTCTTACTGTCTGGAAACAAATACTGTGGGGGTGAAAAACCACCAACCTCCCATAGGGTAGAGGTGATAACGTAGTGATGGACAGAGAAAGGATGGAAGAGGAGGTGGGCATAGGGACGACGACGACGACGATGATGATGATGATGATGATGATGATGAGATGGACAGACAGATAGGGAGGCTGGATGTGGACAGAGACAGGATGGATTGATAGAGGGGATGATAGTGGGGGGGAGGGAGAAAATGAGGACAGAGAGTAGGGGGAAGGAAGAGATGGACTAATAGAAGATTGGAATAAATAAAATCCAGACAACGCTGGCTTTCTCAGATAGCTGCTTCATAAAGAAGGAAGTGTATTGTATATTTAATGTACAGTAACGAAAGCAATTTCAAAATGAGTCTATTCCTTGGTCTCCTCAGAATTTATCATTACTGTTTTACAAGAAATTCTTACTAGAGTATCGAACACATTTTCCGATTGAATCTCAGGCTAAATGCTTTCATGAAACTTTTTCTACAAGCTCCTGAATTACCATAAAAGATTCTAGTGTAACACTCGTTTGACTCGACGAGCTTTCTAAAAGACCAGCACAGATACACATCGCCACGAAAAACATATTAAACATCTGTGACAGTCATATCTTGGTTTATTAGTCATATTACTAATCGCGTTTATATGCGAAATGAGTACTTCTTTTCGTCTTTATTGCGACATTTGTTAGCCCCTTTGGCAACAAATATATATCCTTTACCTTTGTTTGTATCAGGTTTACTTCTGATTCATAGTTACTTCTGATTCTTCCCAGTGTTTTGTTGTTTAAGAACTAACCTCACTTTTCTCTTGCTCAAAATATGCCTCAAATGTTTTGACCTGGACTATGCTCTGCAACTGGCTTATACTCTGTAATATGCATTTGTTCTTCTGATTGTTCTTTCCTTTGCATGCTATGCCAGATTTCTAAATATTCTCTGCCATACATGCAACAGTTACATAGACATATTGGACCTTCAGCAAATCTTTTGGGTTTTACTCCTTTTCCTACCTCCAAATCCCTAATCTCTCTTTTTTGTTCTTTTATTTCACTGTGTATGATAAGGACTTTATTCCTTTCATCTTTATTTAATACACTAGTGAACATCTTTTCCCATGCACTGCTATACAGTCAATAATTCTGTTTTCTCAATTTTAATGTCTCTACATGTTCTTTTACGCGACTACTCACTAAAGCCCCTGATTAAATGCAATAAATCTTTCCTGCTGAGGATTTCAGGTGTTATCATTACTAATTTAGCTCGACAGAGGTCACAGTCCGCTGAGAAAATCTTTAATACTGTTATGTTTGAAATAATGATTTTGTTATTGTTTCATTTAACGTTGACACCATACTCGTCACTCCTATTAAGTCAGTTTGCTATTTATCAACGTTTAAATGAGCAGCACGTTGCCCAACTCATAATTATCATGCATACATAAATTGTAACAAACTGACTCGTTCCACATCCTTTCGACAAAAATCGTGTAAATTATCTATGGAACATGTACATAACAAACATTGGTGCGCCGTTGTTTACTTGTTCCTCCTCATTGCTCTCTCCTGTTGACGCAGTGACCATGGAGTAACAGGCACCTTGTCCACACTCTAAACCGAGGACTCGTTTGGGCACGCCCTGGCCGTGACTTCGTACCGTGCTGCTCCATGAAGGTCTGCTATGATTACGAATTTCTCGCAAACACTCACTCTTCGACACTGAAACTGAGTTGTGTCCTCGTCGTCTTCTGATTTTCTCTCTTCCAGAGCCATCCAACTCTTCACGATGATTAGTTCTTCATTCTTCCATTGACTACTAATGACCTATTTAACTTCATGGTGTACAGTTTGCAACACTTAACTTTACTAATATATCGTTTCTCTTATCAGTCACTGTTCACTGTATAATGTTCATTTCCCTATGCGCAATCAAATTGGTTCAAATGACTCTGAGCACTATGGGACTTAACATCTGTGGTCATCAGTCCCCTAGAACTTAGAACTACTTAAACCTAACTAACTTAAGGACATCACACACATCCATGCCCGAGGCAGGAATCGAACCTGCGACCGTAGCGGTCGCGCGGTTCCAGACTGAAGCGCATAGAACCGCTAGGCCGCCACGGCCGGCTACATGTAATGTTCCACATTATATTCTGATCATAAGTTGGCAGTCCGCCAGAAAGAATTTCCCATTCTCAACAGGGAAATGCGTCCTCAGCCCGTGCATCTGCCTGTACGTAAGACAACTAACTGCATTCACCCGTAGGCCGTACTTGACTGCAGTAACAGCTAGCTAGTGAGGTGTTGGATATCACACCTGTGTGCGCATTATCCGGGAGCTGATGCTGGAAAGATATCGGTCTATCGGTCTTCTACAAACTTTTTTCCCCTTCTCTCCATTCCTGCGGACGTGTGCTACCTGGAAATAATAATGATTGGTTGCTGCACTTTAAGCTTCATTCACTAATTAAAATTTCTGGATACCATTTCGAAAACAGATTAGGAGTAGCCCTCTAGATGAATCAACAAACATCACTTTGAAGTTACAAAAACAATTTTGTCCACAGCCTATACTGTTATCCACATTATTAAAAAAAGTGTTTCATGAAGTATCGCAGCCCTGAATCCACATATAACCTGAAATCTGAGCGTCGACGCTTTCGTGAGCTGCAGTAAAGAACATCATCTGCAAACATTCAGAAAGCTTGGTCCTTGTAATTTATCGTAATTATTTTACTATAGATTATTACCAAAAGTAGCTGACAAAGACAGCTGAATGTCTGACTATTATTGTACCATGTCCTCGGGTGACAGTGTAACAGTATTATCGCTATTATCTATATTGGTCATATCTAAATTATTTTTCTGTTTTTACTTAATGTGACTCCTGCATAACTGTGCTCTTTGATGTAACATCGAAGTAAATGCTTTGTTCTTTATGTAGTGGCGTAGCAAGACAGCCACGCCACTCGGAAGTAGCCGAAAGGCGCGCGTTCAGCTCACGCAGATTGGCGTGAGGTCTGTAACAGGACAATGTCTTGAGAATTGCAATAAAGTACAAAAATCTTGTAATACTTAACTTTAATCCACATTTGTAGAACATCTCTCGTTACGGTACATGCTTCATAATAATTATCAATTGAATGCGGCGCCTTGCTAGGTCGTAGCAAATGTAGCTGAAGGCTATGCTAACTATCGTCTCGTCAAATGAGAGCGTATTTGTCAGTGAAACTTTCCTTGCAAAGTCGGCTGTACAACTGGGGCGAGTGCCAGTACGTCTCTCTAGACCTGCCGTGTGGTGACGCTCGGTCTGCTATCACTGACAGTGGCGACACGCGGGTCCGACGTATACTAATGGACCGCGGCCGATTTAAAGGCTACCACCTAGCAAGTGTGGTGTCTGGCGGTGACACCACACTTTATATATGATAATTTATGAAATTGTAATTAACCTATGAGTATAATTTCAAAAGAAATGTGCTGTAAATGAATGTAAAAGCTAAAAATTTAATTGTAATACTGGTTCATGCATTGGGAAAGTAGGTTTGCAGTCTCGTAAAACTTGAAGGGAAGTCCCTCCGCAACGAACTGGCTAGGCGAAAATAGAAAAGGTGGATCTGGTGGTCGAATTGCAAGGCCACTGTGTGGCGTAAGTCAGTCGGTGGCTAGCAGGCAATTGATACGCATGTTGTGAACTGAAAGAGGCGAGGAGAACTGTAAGATTATATAATATAGTCTCGGATGCGGAAGTAATGCGGCTTATTATTGATGGCATACATCCGTTAGCTCTGTACTACGAAAATTCGACGCTAAGAAGAGAATTTTCAGAGCTCGTCACACAGGAAGAGCCATGGATACTTTTGCGGCCGTATTTTGACTAGCACAGGAGATCGACGCTGCCATCTCCTTAATCTCACATTAGCAGCGGAGTACTGTATAACAATTCTGTGTTCTGCAACCTTTGTGTTTGCCACCGTATTTGATCCTTAGCCATGTACCTAGACAGGGCCCAATCCCAAGTGCTACGATGAATCCGAGTATGCTGTTGTACTGAAATGAAAAGCGATTATTATGTTAACAAAATTTGTAGAGTTGTAAGGTACATAATTGTTTAGTGAGCGTAAGTTCTGAAATACTCCACGTAATTTTCATGAACGGACAGTTAAAGCATTCAATTCAAAGTTTATCATCTTGAGGTTGAACCTTTTTTGTCTATGTTTGCTTTAACAATACACATGTTTTTGGATGAGGTCCGCCTTTAGCAAAACACAATTTTGTTTTTTGTCCCAGAAATCGTAATTTTGGCGTAAAAAATGGTTCAAATGGCTCTGAGCACTATGGGACTCAACTGCTGAGGTCATTAGTCCCCTAGAACTTAGAACTAGTTAAACCTAACTAACCTAAGGACATCACAAACATCCATGCCCGAGGCAGGATTCGAACCTGCGACCGTAGCGGTCTTGCGGTTCCAGACTGCAGCGCCTTTAACCGCACGGCCACTTCGGCCGGCTTTGGGCGTAAATATTTTGTCTACATTAAGTTGTATACGGTTGTAAATGACAAACTGTGCAGAAAAATAGACACAGTAAAAACGTAATACATCAGGAAAACCACACGATGTGGTAAGAAGGTATGAATACATAATTTTATGTGCTCTTCAAAAATCTGTAATTACGATTTAAAAACTAATATTTACATCCATATAAACAGTAAAGAACAGTCCTTATGTTTAATAGCCATGAAATAAAAAAAAAAACCACTGATAATGCTGCAACTTCAGTGAAACATGCTTGTGACAAAAAACAAAATTGTGTTTTGCTAAAGGCGGACCCGATCCAAAAACATACGTAGAATTCAAAGATTGTTTTAACTGAAAAAAATAGTGTTTACGATTTTGTGTGTAATGGTTAACAGTGTTTTCCATTTTGTGTTGTAACTACCGATGAATTAGTTTCTGGGACCCCATGATGGGTGTTGAGTCAAATCTAAATGTCATATTAAAAGAACAGCTACCAAAAATAAGCGGCTGGCTACAATTATTCAAACTATACTAAATCCAGGTGCCACATTTTCTATTTGAGCTAAATAACGTAAGATGGTCAATATTCCTCGAGGATGCAAACTTATAATTAATGAAAAATACGATTAATTCATGACTATTTCGATAGTAATAATTTCTTATAATTAAACTGACGAAACAGCCTCTTGTCCATGTCAATAGAGCACTACCATTAGTAATCATTTACCTGTAATTAAAATCACGTTCATAAAGTAATGTGCAGATAGTAAGTGTTACTGAGAGCAAGTTTTTGCCTAAACACATTAATACCTCGCCGGTGTCAATTCACTGGAACGTTACTTACTAAACTGTGCTACTGTCCTGTATTGTATCAGCAAAACAGAAGTTTAGTATCAAGTAAAGTCAACCCACATAGTTAACTTACGTTATGAATTGTGCAAGTACTGAACATAACTTTGCCTAATTATGCTGGCTACAGTTTCTTGCTACGTAAGGCTCTGCAACCATAGGTTGGTGATGGCTCATCATCATCATCATCATCATCATCATTTAAGACTGATTATGACTTTCAGCGTTCAATCTGGAGCATAGCCCCCCCTTATACAATTCCTCCATGATCCCCTATTCAGTGCTAACACTGGTGCCTCTTCTGATGTTAAACCTATTACTTCAAAATCATTCTTAACCGAATCCAGGTACCTTCTCCTCGGTCTGCCCCGACTCCTCCTAACCTCTACTGCTTAATCCATGAGTCTCTTGGGTAACCTTGCTTCTCCCATGCGTGTAACATAACCCCACCATCAAAGCCTGTTCGCCCTGACTGCTACATCTATAGAGTTCATTCCCAGTTTTTCTTTGATTTCCTCATTGTGGACACCCTCCTGCCATTGTTCCCATCTACTAGTACCTGCAATCATCCTAGCTACTTTCATATCCTAACCTCAACCTTGTTGATAAGGTAACCTGAATCCACCCATCTTTCGCTCCCATACAACAAAGTTGGTCGAAAGATTGAACGGTGCACAGATAACTTAGTCTTGGTACTGACTTCCTTCTTGCAGAAGAGAGTAGATCGTAGCTGAGCGCTCACTGCATTAGCTTTGCTACACCTCGCTTCCAGTTCTTTCACTATGTTGCCATCCTGTGAGAACATGCATCCTAAGTACTTGAAACCGT
The DNA here is from genome assembly GCF_023898315.1 of Schistocerca nitens. Lineage (NCBI taxonomy): Eukaryota > Metazoa > Arthropoda > Insecta > Orthoptera > Acrididae > Schistocerca > Schistocerca nitens. The sequence goes on along the minus strand of NC_064616.1, from coordinate 835,980,388 downwards.
CCACCTGTTCTAACTTTGTTCCTCCTATTTGGCACTCAATCCGTTTATATTTCTTTCCCACTGACATTACATTCGTTTTGGAGATGATAATCTTCATACCATAGTCCTTACATTTCTGATCTAGCTCTGAAATATTACTTTGCAAACTTTCAATCGAATCTGCCATCACAACTAAGTCATCCGCATATGCAAGACTGCTTATTTTGTGTTCACATATCTTAATCTCACCCAGCCAGTCTATTGTTTTCAACATATGATCCATAAATAATATGAACAACAGTGGAGACAGGTTGCATCCTTGTCTTACCCCTGAAACTACTCTGAACCATGAACTCAATTTACCGTCAACTCTAACTGCTGCCTGACTATCCATGTAAAGACCTTTAATTGCTTGCAAAAGTTTGCCTCCTATTCCATAATCTTGTAGAACAGACAATAACTTCCTCCTAGGAACCCGGTCATATGCCTTTTCTAGATCTATAAAGCATAGATACAATTCCCTGTTCCACTCATAACACTTCTCCATTATTTGCCGTAAGCTAAAGATCTGGTCCTGACAACCTCTAAGAGGCCTAAACCCACACTGATTTTCATCCAATTGGTCCTCAACTAATACTCGCACTTTCCTTTCAACAATAACTGAGAAGATTTTACCCACAACGCTGATTAAAGAGATACCTCTGTAGTTGTTACAATCTTTTCTGTTTCCATGTTTAAAGATTGGTGTGATTACTGCTTTTTTCCAGTTTGATGGAACCTGTCCCGACTCCCAGGTCATTTCAATTATCCTGTGTAGCCATTTAAGACCTGACATTCCACTGTATTTGATGAGTTCCGACTTAATTTCATCCACTCCAGCCGCTTTATTGCACTGCAATCTATTGACCATTTTCTCCACTTCTTCAAATGTGATCCTATTTCCATCATCATTCCTATCCCATTCTACCTCGAAATCTGAAACATTACTGATCGCATTTTCACCTACATTGAGCAACTCTTCAAAATATTCCCTCCATCTGCCCAAGGCATCCACAGGATTCACCAGCAGTTTTCCTGACCTGTCCAAAATACTTGTCATTTCCTTCTTACCTCCCTTTCGAAGACTGCTAATTACACTCCAGAATGGTTTTCCAGCAGCTTGACCCATAGTCTCCAACCTGTTTCCAAAGTCTTCCCAAGATTTCTTCTTGGATGCTGCAATTATCTGTTTGGCTTTGTTTCTTTCTTCAACCTAACTTTCTCTGTCTACCTGGGTTCTAGTATGTAGCCATTTTTGATACGCCTTCTTTTTCCTTTTACAGGCTGCCTTGACTGTATCATTCCACCAAGCTGTTCGCTTCATCCTACTTTTACACACTACTGTTCCAAGACATTCTTTAGCCACTTCTAGTACTGTGTCCCTGTACCTCGTCCATTCCTTTTCCAATGACTGTAATTGACTACATTCAACTAACTGGTACCTTTCTGAGATCGCTGTTATGTACTTGTGCCTGATTTCCTTATCCTGTAGTTTCTCCACTCTTATCCTCCTACATATGGACCTGACCTCCTGCACTTTCGGCCTCACAATCCCAATTTCACTGCAGATTAAATAATGATCAGTGTCATCAAAGAATTCCCTGAATACACGTGTGTCCCTCACAGCCTTCCTGAATTCCTGATCTGTTATTATATAGTCAGTGACAGATCTGGTTCCCCTGCCTTCCCAAGTATACCGGTGAATGTTCTTATGTTTAAAAAAGGATGGCTCGTTACGTAAAAAAAAAAAAATTGTAGGTTATTCTGGTACGATCGTTAAGAAAGCGATAAAGGGCACTGAAATGCTTGCTGGAGGAACTGACATCTGAGTGCCATGTAGCAGTAGTCTCCTTAATAGCGAGGAATTTGTTGGAAGGGCAGTGGCCCACTAGATGACGTTCCATTGAAAAGAGGTCGTATCTGCGCCCGCAATGGACGAGTAATCGTTTCTCTGGTCAAACGGTTAGTCAGTCCGTTCCCTGGGACACCTACGCGCGGTTACAGACTGAAGCACCTAGAACCGTTCGGCCACACCGGCCGGCAGATAGCTGTTTGAAACAGTTCAGACAATTGTACACCATAAGCGTTGACATCGAAAGCACCGAAGAAGAGACGAAGATATTTCCTGTCTTATTTGCTTTGCTCCCAGACAACTAGCCGGCCGGTGTGGCCGTGCGGTTCTAAGCGCGTCAGTTTGGAACCGCGTGACCGCTACGGTCGCAGGTTCGAATCCTGCCTCGGGCATGGATGTGTGTGATGTCCTTAGGTTAGTTAGGTTTAAGTAGTTCTAAGTTCTAGGGGACTGATGACCTCAGTAGTTAAGTCCCATAGTGCTCAGAGCCATTTGAACCATTTGAACCCAGACAACTGCAAAATATATACGAAAGACTTTTTCTGGACTGAAAAATAAGATGCCTGGGTGGTCACCGATATCTGCAGAGCTGGACGGAAACTGTTACAGTTTCATGGATACTGGTGTAACTAATACGTATGACTGTAATACGAAAATGTACTTCTTGTAAACTGTTCTGTTCCGTCTAGACTATACTTTGAGATCTGCACAGATATTCAGTTCTCTTTTGAAACAATTCCTGCATTACATAAAAAACATTTAATTGTTAACTTATATGTACAGTCATTAATATGAACTGAATTGAGAAGATCCCAAATATGTACAGTCGTCTATTTACCATTTCTTATTGTGTTGTCAGTAGGACTATTATAACATACTACCTCTTTGTTTCCTGCGCTACATTTTGCCTTGTTTGCTCTTTTCATTATACTGTGATTGTAAACCTTCTTTTATGTCGATTTAGTCCTTCGTTAAGCCCATTTAACTTCGTACGACGGTGCAACTAACTAATGTCTATTTTAAATTGTCAACTGCAATCTGTAATATAATATTTCTAGTGCTGATGTGCCTGTATGGGTACGTTATGAAAGCCAATAAAAAAACTATTTCATCGAAACATCCCTTTCCTGTTACAATTTTGTCTTCAATCTATGCCTGTGAAAGAAAATACAAATGCATTCAAAACTTTTCCACCTTTAGATTTCTTTAGATGTGGGATTCGCTGTAAGTCAGATGATGTGAAATTTGACGAAAACGGTCCACGTTCAAATAATTCGTACTTCAAAACTCCGAGAATACCCATTGCCTGACGATCTGCGACTTGCCTGATCATAGTTTTTTTTTTCTTCATTTCCAGTCGAATTTCCTAAACTGCTCTTTTTATCCCGTTGGTCCCAAAGACGTGAGTAGTATCCGCGAGTTACTGTTTTATCCTACACAAGAGAATGCGTAGGAAGGGTCTCTTAATTCCATACAGGATTAATAGTATTTTTCAGGCAATTAATGATAATAAAAGGGTCATTGAATAAAGATCCGGGAAACTTTGTCTTTAAAGAATCTATTACGAGACTGGAATACAACACTTATTTATTTTTCTCAAGCTTCCCAATTCCAAGCGCACGGAATTCTCGAAATTCTCGGCGACGTGTGTGTGTAGCCAGTTATGCATTGCTGCCTGGACTTAACCACTAAGAGCTTCTTTCAGTGGGTCAAAAATAATATAATCTACAGTGCAGGATCGAGGGAATGCAGGTGTGTCTGCACGCACCCATACGCCTCTCTCATTCCTGGCGTCAAATGTTGAGGAACCCACGTCGCACACGCTTTCTTGAACATCAGTATGTCATGCACAATGTGGTGTAGAATAAATTTCTTCCATTTCCTTCGTCATGAGACAAGTGATTTCGGTCAGCAATGACCATCTATAGATCTACAGCAAAACATGGGAAAATAAATACAACTAGTGGACAGATTACATCTTAAAATAATAAAACATGCCATAACGAAAAATAATTATTGTATGGTTGTTGAAACATGCTCTTGAAGTACGATGAGGCGTACCTGGTCTATGGCTCTGAGCACTATGGGACTTAACATCTGTGGTCATCAGTCCCCTAGAACTTAGAACTACTTAAACCTAACTAACCTAAGGACATCATACACAGCCATGCCCGAGGCAGGATTCGAACCTGCGACCGTAGCGGTCACGCGGTTCCAGACTGAAGCGTCTAGAACCGCACGCGTACCTGGTCTGTGACATGTCCTAATATAATAAAACCATAGTGGCATCATCACAAAATACACACAAAATCAGCTTAGCAGTATTGTACATATTTAAAATACGTGTAAACTAGGCTAAAGAGCCCGCGTAGTCTGTGTTTCCATATTATGTCCAATCTCTGTACGTTATGGCGACACCGTATCCAAGTTTACTAACGTAAATGGAACATTGTTACGTTAAAGAGGAAATAAATAAATAAAATTGTGCACGCCAAGTTGACATGAAGTACGTTATTACATAGCAAGTAACACCGAAAAATACTAAATCTCATTGGTGTCAAAGCCAGCATTGCACCAGTTGAAGTCAGTCACTCTTTGGCCTAATATGAATGGAACGTAGAACTTATTGCTGTAAGATTCTTCGTACTGCATTAATTAGTTAATTACCAAGTGTACCATTACAGTAAATTTTAATTAAGTTCTATTTCATTTAGAACAGGAACCTGGCTGGACGTTTCTTTAGGTACAGTTTCATTTTGTGTTTGCAATTTGCAACATTTTGTGTTTGCAATTTGCAAGCCTGCAACTTTATGACTGTTGAAGTGTGGCTGCTACTAAAACTAGAGGCGCCACAAAGCCAAGTGGAAGCAGGCGCAAACTGTATAGTCGCTGCTTGCAGACTTCAGATTTATATCAAGTTCTACGTTTCAGAGTCGCTTATTTGAAGTTCTGCCTACATTATAAGAGGATAGTTTTAACATCAGGTAGATATGACATCGTTAGGTAACGTGTCTGAACTCATGTTGATATGGTTGAGAGAAAGAATCGACTGGGGTCTTCTTGGAAGCACCATTTATACACTTTGGTGATGTTGAGCAAGAAACTTTGAAACGCAAAGCAATACAGACAAAGTTTGAGAACCGGCTCCTCATAGAAACTACCCCAGTGTTTTGCTATTACGTTACATCTCCTGAGACTGAGGAGGAAAGCTTTGCTTTGAGATCCCTTTATGAAATGATATCGAATGAGGAGAGTTAACTTAAAATTTAAAGGTTTTATTTGTATCTTAGGCAGCAGAATGTTTCCTGTAACCTGTTAGGTACAACCAATGTATGTCGTCTCAAGGTAAAGTACGGAGTGAATCTTATTGCCACTAAGATGTTCGCTCCAATTCAAGTCCAAAAGTAGAGCTATTAGAATAGACCTCATTCATTTTTGGTTTAGAGAGTACTCTATATTCGATATTCGTACGACGCAAATATTAAAAAAAAGAGAAAAAACTTACTTCGGGGAAATTATTTAATACACTATGTGATCAAAAGTATCCGGACACCTGGCTGAAAATGACTTACAAGTTCGTGGCGCCCTCCATCGGTAATGCTCGAATTCAGTATGGTGATGGCCCATCCTTAGCCTTGATGACGGCTTCCACTCTCGCAGGCATACGTTCAGTCAGGTGCTGGAAGGTTTCTTTGGGAGCGGCAGCCCATTCTTCACGGAGTGCTGCACTGAGGAGAGGTATCGATGTCGGTCGATGAGGCCTGGCATGAAGCCGGCGTTCCTAAACATCCCAGAGGTGTTCTATAGGGTTCAAGACAGGACTCTGTGCAGACCAGTCCATTGCAGGGATGTTATTTTTGTGTAACCACACCACCATAGGCCATGCATTATGAACACGTGCTCGATCGTATTGAAAGATGCAATCGCCATCCCCGAATTGCTCATCAACATTGGGAAGCATGAGGTGCTGTGATAGTGCCACGCGAAACAGTGAGGGGTGAAGGCCCCGTCCATGAAAAACACGACCACAGCATAACACCACCGCCTCCGAATTTTACTGTTGGCACTACACATTCTGGCAGATGACGTTCATCGGGCATTCGCCATACCCACACCCTGCCATCGGATTGTGTACCGCTATTTGTCACTGCACACAACGGTTTTCCACTATTCAATCGTCCAATGTTTACGCTTCTTACAGCAAGCGAGGGGTCGTTTGGCCTTTCCTGGCGTGATGTGTGGCTTATGAACAGCCGCTCGACCATGAGATCCAAGTTTTCTCATCTCCCGCCTAACTGTCATACTACTTGCAGTGGATCCTGATGCAGTTTGGAATTCCTGTGTTATGGTCTGGATAGATGTCTGCCTTGTCCCTTCAGGTTTCCCCTTCACTATCACATCGGAAACAGTGGACCTAGGGATGTTTAGGAGTGTGGAAATCTCGCGTAGAGACGTATGACACAAGTTACACCCAATCACCTGACCACGTTCGAAGTCCGGGAGTGCCGCGGAGCGCCCCATTCTGCTCTCTCACGATGTCTACAGTGTGTAAACTTTTAGATGGCAGACCTCTCCCAAGTCCTGAATCGGTAGAAGTCGGTAAACGTCGGGAGGCTTCGGTAGGCACGCAGTTTCGACTGCTGCCAATATTACGTAGCTAACTGTGTTTTACAAGGTAGCCATTGTCGTCTGCTTCGTTATTGTTTTGCGCTGTACTGTTCTGCGTGTTTTTATTGTGCAGTTGTGCTAAATATTATCAAAATGAGTAAAGAGGCAGTTGCTGGCCCATCTCGGGAGTCGCCAAGAACCCCTACCGGTAGGCCTACGGTTAGAAGGAAACCAGTATTACGTAGCGATGCTCGCAAAATTATCGGATGAATGGTTTGTGAGCGCATAGTAGACAAACATACATACATTCATTTATAGATTTTAATGTACATGATGATTTCAGTTTCGTTTACGAACAACATTTAAAGCGAGTTTTACTTCCAAGTCTTTCGTCTGCTTTCGTGTAAGCATGACGCGCAATTTGTAGTGCCAGCACTGCAACTGGTAGGCGTGCCTTGTCCCCCCCCCTCCCTCCAACGGCTTCTCACCCCTCGCCAGCCAATGCTTGCTTCCTCCTCTCCCCGCACTCCCCACACAGCTCTGCCGTCTTACAGTTAACACACTGTAATGACTACTGAGGTCGCTGATATGGAGTACCTGGCAGTAGGTGGCAGCACAATTCACCTAATATGAACAACGTGTGTTTTTGGGGTGTACGGATACATTTGATCACATAGTGTATGATAGGGTGAGCTCATGGCTAACTGATAACAGAGTTACATTGCTATTTTAAGTCAATGACACTGAAATACAATGTGTCACAGAATTAGAGAGACCCCTCGCCTTATCGTTATGCTGATCTGCACAAGGAACCAGTTAACGTAGAGGAAGGCATGAATGATGATTAAGACTGTGATAGCAACTATGGCAAAGGGTTTTACATGGAATAGTAAGAAAGGTAGGAAAATTTTTTGTTTAGAAAGAATGACAGGATTCAAACTGCAGAGCATCTGAGTTGTCAGCATTAAATATTCGGTACTGAGGACAAAGATGGGGAGCACAAATGGAAAAATACGAAAGCATCGATCACTATGCCCTACACATGCATGTCCTAGGAAGATCTCAAGGGATGGGAGAGACTCACCGTGGTTTAAAAGTCGTGTCAGAAAACTGCTCTGTAAACGAACAGAGTACATTGATTCAAGGTAAGTCAAAACCTAGCTGACAGACAAAAGTTGGACAAAGTTAAAATGAGGGAAGGAGGGCAATGAGAGAAGCTTTCAATGAATTTGAAAATAAAATGTCAATAATCTGACAATAAACCATAATATGCTTTCGACTTACTCCAAAACCGTAACCGGTTCCGAATCCTCTATACAGTGACACAGTGACCACGTTGGTACAGAAACGGAAGACATCAGAAACATGGCCGAAATGTTGAATTCGGCTTTCCGAAATTGTTTCACCGTGGAAGATCTTAATACGATCCCTATTTTCAATCATCTTACCTAGCTCGATATGTCAGGTACAGAGAGAACCGTTTGTGGAATAGAAAAGTAACTCCAATCGCTTAGTAGTGGAAACACGTTAGAGCCAGATGAGATACCTCTAAGACTACAAAAATTATGCGAAAGAACTTGCTCCCATTTTAGCAGCAGTTTATCGTAACTTCTTGTAGCAACGAAGAGTACCTAGCTACTGGAAAAAACCGCAGATCATTCCAGTTTTCAAGGAGGATTGTAGGACAGATTCACGTAATTATAGGCCTATACCGTTGACGTCAATCTGTTGAATTATGGCACATGTTTTATGTGAAAGACTTATGAATTTTAGGAGGCCGAAAATCTCCTCTATCAAAATCAACATAGATTCCTTAAACAGAGATCTTGCGAAACTCAGCTCGCTCTGTTCTTACATGGTATTCTTTTTTCCTTTTTTTTTTTTTACTCATTTTGTTCGATATAGTTCGTTGCGTTTGGTCGGGGCGGACGTCACAAGACATCCGTTCAAACTGATCGTTGGTTCCTTAACTCAGTTTTTTTTATTACAGAGAGCACGCAGCCCTCCGACCGAACACGCTGAGCTACCGTGCCGGCACCATGATATTCAAAGCGCTGTAGACTTCTGGAAGCCATTCGACACCGTTCTGGACTGCCGCTTACTGAAAAACTATAGGCTTACCTAGTGTGCCCAGATTTGCGACTTGATTCAAGACTTCCTTGTAGAGAGATCTCAACACGTCGCTCTTAACGGAACAAAACGGACAAATAACCTAATGTCGTCCATGTTGGACTGTTTAAGGAAACAGTCACTTTTTTTTACAATAAAAGTTCAAATAAAACAATTTATCTGTGTTAATCAGTTTTTATTTTCCCTCACGACGCGTTCCGAGAGTTTATACTGTCCTCTTCAGTTAGAGAACAGCGATATGTTGTTACATGCGTATCAGGTAATTTCCTGAGTGCTCCAAAGAAGTGTGATAGGCCCATTAGTGTTCACAATGTATAAAAATGATCCAGTACAAGATGTCGGAAGCTCTTTAAGGTTGTTCGCAGATGATACGGTTGTCTATAAGAAGCAATGCCAGAAGAGAATATGGATTTGCAGAATTACTTGCAGAGGCTTGATAAATGGTGCAGGTTCTGACTGTTGACCCTGATCGTAACTAATGTAACATATTGCGTATGTATACAGGAAAAGAAATCCATTATTGTACAACCGCACTGTTTACGACAAATTTCTGGAAACAGTATCTACTGTTAAGTATCTAAAGGTAACTATTCACAGCGACCTGAAGTGGCATGACCACATAAAAACAAACAGCAGGAAAAGCAGAAGCCAGACTGAGATACTTAGGAAGTATCTTAAGGAAATTTAACTCATCCACAAACTAAGTGGCTCTTATGGCATTTCTTCGACCGATTCTTAAGTATTGTTAATCAATGTGGGATCCTTACCAGATAGGACAGATAGACGGAGAAGAGCCAAGGAAGGGATGTTTTAGTCGGCGCGAGAGCGTTACAGAGATGTTCAACAAACTCCACTGGCAAAAGTTCCAAGAGGCGTTGTGCATCACGGAGAGATTTAATACTGAAATTTCGAGTGAGCACTTTCCGTGAAGAGTCGGATAACGCATTACTTCCTGCCGCATACGTCTAACGAAATAACCTCGACGAGACAATTCGGGAAATTAGAGCCAATACAGAGGCTTACCGACAGGCTGATTCCATATTTCTAGGTTTCCGGAAAACATTTGACACGGTGCCACACTGCAAGCTGTTAACGAAGGTACGAGCATATGGAGTAAGTTCACAGATATGAGTGGCTCAAAGACTTCTCAAGAACAGAACCAGGTATGTTGTCCTCGACGGCGATAAGAGTGCTCATCAGAGACAAGGAGCGCCCCAGGAAGTATAATACTACCGCTGTTGTTCTCTATATACACTCCTGGAAATGGAAAAAAGAACACATTGACACCGGTGTGTCAGACCCACCATACTTGCTCCGGACACTGCGAGAGGTCTGTACAAGCAATGATCACACGCACGGCACAGCGGACACACCAGGAACCGCGGTGTTGGCCGTCGAATGGCGCTAGCTGCGCAGCATTTGTGCACCGCCGCCGTCAGTGTCAGCCAGTTTGCCGTGGCATACGGAGCTCCATCGCAGTCTTTAACACTGGTAGCATGCCGCGACAGCGTGGACGCGAACCGTATGTGCAGTTGACGGACTTTGAGCGAGGGCATATAGTGGGCATGCGGGAGGCCGGGTGGACGTACCGCCGAATTGCTCAACACGTGGGGCGTGAGGTCTCCACAGCACATCGATGTTGTCGCCAGTGGTCGGCGGAAGGTGCACGTGCCCGTCGACCTGGGACCGGACCGCAGCGACGCACGGATGCACGCCAAGACCGTAGGATCCTACGCAGTGCCGTAGGGGACCGCACCGCCACTTCCCAGCAAATTAGGGACACTGTTGCTCCTGGGGTATCGGCGAGGACCATTCGCAACCGTCTCCATGAAGCTGGGCTACGGTCCCGCACACCGTTAGGCCGTCTTCCGCTCACGCCCCAACATCGTGCAGCCCGCCTCCAGTGGTGTCGCGACAGGCGTGAATGGAGGGACGAATGGAGACGTGTCGTCTTCAGCGATGAGAGTCGCTTCTGCCTTGGTGCCAATGATGGTCGTATGCGTGTTTGGCGCCGTGCAGGTGAGCGCCACAATCAGGACTGCATACGACCGAGGCACACAGGGCCAACACCCGGCATCATGGTGTGGGGAGCGATCTCCTACACTGGCCGTACACCACTGGTGATCGTCGAGGGGACACTGAATAGTGCACGGTACATCCAAACCGTCATCGAACCCATCCTTCTACCATTCCTAGACCGGCAAGGGAACTTGCTGTTCCAACAGGACAATGCACGTCCGCATGTATCCTGTGCCACCCAACGTGCTCTAGAAGGTGTAAGTCAACTACCCTGGCCAGCAAGATCTCCGGATCTGTCCCCCATTGAGCATGTTTGGGACTGGATGAAGCGTCGTCTCACGCGGTCTGCACGTCCAGCACGAACGCTGGTCCAACTGAGGCGCCAGGTGGAAATGGCATGGCAAGCCGTTCCACAGGACTACATCCAGCATCTCTACGATCGCCTCCATGGGAGAATAGCAGCCTGCATTGCTGCGAAAGGTGGATATACACTGTACTAGTGCCGACATTGTGCATGCTCTGTTGCCTGTGTCTATGTGCCTGTGGTTCTGTCAGTGTGATCATGTGATGTATCTGACCCCAGGAATGTGTCAATAAAGTTTCCCCTTCCTGGGACAATGAATTCACGGTGTTCTTATTTCAATTTCCAGGAGTGTACATAAATGATTTGGCGGACAGAGGTGGCAGCAATCTGCGGTTGTTTGTTGATGATGCCGTGGTGTACGGTAAGGTGTCTAAGTTGAGTGACTGTAGGAAGATACAAGATGACTTAGACAAAATTTCTAATGGGTGGCAGCTAGCTCTAAATGTGGAAAAGTGTAAGTTGATGCGGATAGGTAGGAAGAACAGACCTGTAATGATCGGATACAGTATTACTAGAATCCTGCTTGACACAGTCAAGTTGTTTAAATATCTGGGCGTAACGTTGCAAAGTGATATGAAATGGAACGAGCATGTGAGATCTGTGGTAGGGAAGGCGAATGGTCGACTTCGGTTTATTGGCAGAATTTTAGGAAAGAGTGGTTCACCTTTAAAGAGGACAGCATATAGGACACTGATGCGGCCTATTCTTAAGTACTGCTCGAGTGTTTGGGATCCGTACCAGGTCGGACTGAAGAAAGACATCGAAGCAATTCAGAGGTGGGCCGCTAGGTTTGTTACCGGTAGGTTCGAACAACACGTAAGTGTTACGGAAGTGCTTCGGGAACTCAAACGGGAATTCCTGGAGGGAAGGCGACATTCTTTTCGAGGAACACTATTGATAAAATTCAGAGAACCGACATTTGAAGCTGACTGCCGAACGATTCTACTGCTGTCAAAATACATTGCGCATAAGGGCAGAGAAGATAAGATACGAGAAATTATGGCTCATACGGAGGCATGTAGACAGTCGCTTCTCCCTCGCTCTATTTCCAAATGGAAGAGGGTAGGGAATGACTAGTATTGGTACGCACGCACGATCAATGGCTAGCGGTTTATCGATGTACATGTAGGTTTTTCTTCCCATGGGCCATTCGCGAGTGAAACAGGGAAGCGGGAACATTTAGTGCTACTGGAAGTATCCTCTGCCACACACCGTTTGGTGGCTTGCGGAGTAGATGTAAACGTGCGGGAGTATGTCGATGCTGATTAATTTATCTCATGTTTATTTGCTCTGTTCAATAAACCAACGAAAAAAGGTATCTAGTTTGCACTGTACTAAGTCGAATGAATTACAACTCATCGTGATAACGTTACGAAATCAGTATTTTTTTTAATAAAACGAAGTATCCCAAATACACTACTGGCCATTAAAAGTGCTACACCAAGAAGAAATGCAGATGATAAATGGGTATTCATTGGACAAATGTATTATACTAGAACTGACATGTGATTACATTTTCACGCAATTTGGGTGCATGGATCCTGAGAAATTAGTACCCACAACAACAACCTCTGGCAGTAATAACGGCCTTGATACGCCTGGGCATTGAGTCAAACAGAGCTTGGATGGCGCGTACAGGTACAGCTGCCCATGCAGCTTGAACACGATACTACAGTTCATCAAGAGCAGTGACTTGCGTATTGTGACGAGCCAGTTGCTCGGCCACCATTGACCAGACGTTTCCAGTTGGTGAGAGATCTGGAGAATGTGCTGGCCAGGGCAGCAGTCGGACATTTTCTGTATGCAGAAAAGCCCCTACAGGACCTGCAACATGCGGTCGTGCATTATCCTGCTGAAATGTAGGGTTTCGCAGGGATCGAATGAAGGGTAGAGCAACGGGTCGTAACACATCTGAAATGTAACGTCCACTGTTCAAAGTGCCGTCAATGCGAACAAGAGGTGACCGAGACGTGTAACCAGTGGCACCCCACACCATCACGCCGGGTGATACGCCAGTATGGCGATGACGAATACACGCTTCCAATGTGCGTTCACCGCGATGTCGCCAAACACGGATGCGACCATCATGATGCTGTAAACAGAACCTGGATTCATCCGAAAAAACGACGTTTTGCCATTCGTGCACCCAGGTTCGTCGTTGAGTACACCATCGGAGGGGCTCCTGTCTGTGATGCAGTGTCTAGGGTAACCGCAGCCATGGTCTCCGAGCTGATAGTCCGTGCCGCTGCAAACGGCGTCAAACTGTTCGTGCAGATGGTTGTTGTCTTGCAAACGTCCCCATCTGTTGACTCAGGGATCGAGACGTGGCTACACGATCCGTTACGGCCATGCGGATAAGATGCCTGTCACCTCGACTGTTAGTGATACGAGGCCATTGGGCTCCAGCACGGCGTTCCGTATTACCCTCCTGAACCCACCGTTCCCATATTCTGCTAACAGTCATTGGATCTCGACCAACGCGAGCAGCAATGTCGGGATACGATAAACCGCAATCGCGATAGGCTACAATCTGACCCATATCAAAGTCGGAAACTTGATGGTACGCATTTCTCCTCCTTACACGAGGCATCACAACATCGTTTCACCAGGCAACGCCGGTCAACTACTGTTTGTGTATGAGAAATCGGTTGGGAACTTTCCTCATGTCAGCACGTTGTAGGTGTCGCCACCGGCGCCAACCTTGTGTGAATGCTCTGAAAAGCTAATCATTTGCATATCAGAGCATCTTCTTCCTGTCGGTTAAATTTCGCCTCTGTAGCACGTCATCTTCGTGGTGTAGCAATTTTCATAGCCAGTAGTGTAGTTTTTCTTATAAATGCTTTCATTGGCACAACGTGTAACACAACCGAAAAGACAACAAACGCCGATTAAAAAATGTGAACGTCCATAAAGGAATTTCATTAACTACGAATAAAATATTGGCGGGGCGTTCAGTAAGTAAAGCACTACATCTTCTCTGAAAGCTGTTTGGTCTTATTCAGGATTCAAATAAACATTATTATTCCCCTGTATTTTGGCTACAAAACTCTGTTTTTCAGTGTGATCTCCGTTCAATGCGACGGCTTTCGGCATCTTACTGGGAGGGCCTGTATGCCCGCAAGGTATCACTCCAGTGGTCGATGTCATGGCCACCGTCTTACTGCGTCAGTAGGGTCCCATTATCCACGTACGTCTTCCCGTGGAGTGCATCCTCCATTGGGCCAAACAGATGGAAGACGGAAGGTGCGAGATCCGGACTGTACAATGAAGAGGGAAAAACAGTCCAATGAATTTTTGTGAGCACCCAACTGGTGGGCGAATGTGTCAGCACTATAGAGGCCCAGTTGAGCAGCAATTTGTTTGCGATCCGTCGATCACCTCAAATAGGAATCTCCTCACATTCCGACAATGCAGGAGTCACAACAGTGTGCTGTCAGCCAGCCTACGGGAGATCAGACAGGTTTGCGCGATGTGACGTTACGCGTATTTAGGTGAGCTAATCGTCCGCCCAATACTGGTACGAGTTAAGGTGAATTTGTTGCACGGGTGAACACTAGCGGGCCCAGGGCAGAGCTCGTGATGGCTGGGTGTTGTGTGCTGTCCTTAGGTTAGTTAGGTTTAAGTAGTTCTAAGTTCTAGGGGACTTATGACCACAGCAGTTGAGTCCCATAGTGCTCAGAGCCATTTGAACCAACCAGGGCAGAGGCCGCGCCGCGGCCAGCCCAGCTGGTAGACCATTTCCGGCCTGCCAATTGCAGAGACGAGCAACGTCGGCGGAAACGGGAAAATCCCGGTATGGGGAATTTGGACGACTCGTCGATGGCTTGAGAGGGCCGGATATGCTCCCAGCAAAGGCGGGCTTTGAGATAAGCTGAAAGATGGCTTCTTACAGCTCTTTGAGCGTCTATAATAATTAACAATCAAATATTAATGCAAATCTGAATACATCGGTGATCCCAGAAAATAATGCGTATCCGATGACAACAGTGATTTCGATATCTTTAAAACATAAGATAATTATTAACAGTGAATAAACAGTTTCACAAGAACCTCTTAATTAACAACTTCTAAACGCTTCATGTGATTTCAAGAAACGATACCCCAGATGATAGCATTGCAGTATACCTAACGTCCCTGAAATGTGTTTTATTTATTAGTTTATGGTGCTTTTTATACCTTTTTATTACGCAAATGTTTGTCAGAACACCGTGTTCTCCATAATTACAGCTTGTTATACTTGTACAGTTATTTCATGAACAGTTTACTAATGTGCCAATAACTTTATTTAAAGGTTGTTTACAAGTGCTATTAAAAAACTGTGGTAATTTAGAAGTGGACAATCGCATTTGTTAGCAGACAGCACCACTGAAAAGAGAACCGAAAGATGCTTCTGTCGAGAAGGAATAAATAACTGTTTAAACCATTATAACGACAATTCGTCATCATTTATTGTGAGCACACTTGCACGAGAATGCTGACTTATTTATTTATGAACCAACTATTGTGTTATTGGATTGGATTGTTTGGGGGAAGAGACCAAACAGCGAGGTCATCGGTCTCATCGGATTAGGAAGGACGGGGAAGGAAGTCGGCTGTGCCGTTTCGAAGGAAACATGGCGGAATTTGCCTGGAGCGATTTAGGGAAATCACGGAAAACCTAAATCAGGATGCCCGGACGCGGGATTGAACCGTCGTCCTCCCGAATGCGAGTCCAGTGCGCTAACCACTGCGGAACCAACTATTACTTACATTTATTGTAAATGATCTGAGTGTAACCGAAGGTATATGTCTTTATTGTTGTTGTAATACATTAGTTCAAGCCAGGACGCAATCATATTGTGTCAAATCATGCCTGTAGAGCATAAGAACGATGTGTTTTGGTGGAGATGACTTTCAGCCATTGGAAAAGCAGACAATAGTGGAACACTATGAGAGTGGAGACGGACTTTTCAAGTGATGACCTCAAGGAAGCTATTCTAGACACTTGGACGTTCGTTCTGGAAGAAATCAGACCTGCCTGTGGCATTGTGTGTTTTTGGATGGACTGGGTCATTCATTCTGGGCAGTATGCAGCTGCTACCGTACTTAAACTTCTGAAGGGACTTCGTATTTGGAGAAGTCTGAATATGCTCCAGTGTGGGACTCTGGCTCTTTCTGCTTGCAGTATGGAACTGAGAATAGAGTAGGAGCTACTATTCTTTACATCGGGTGTGTTAATTTGTGAATCTTCATGTTCAACTCTGAACAGTTTTGAGCTGGTGAATATTTAATCTATTGGGATTACGAAATGGACTTGGGTTGTGCGTATCTTTGGAGACTACATAAGCTTGGGATTTTGCTTTCATTCTCGTAACGCTCACAACATAACTTTTACTTGAATACCCTAGGACCACTCGTCGTTTATTTGAGACGTCCTTTCTTGAATAAACGTTATACAACATAATTTTTTGGTTGTGTACATCAATTACAGACTCTAGAAAAGAATCCTTGTTATTGTGATGTGATGTCGTGTGACTAGGGCCTCCCGTCGGGTAGACTGTTCGCCGGGTCCAAGTCTTTCGATTTGACTCCACTTCGGCGACTTGTGCGTCGATGGGGATGAAATGATGATGATTGGTACAACACAACACCCAGTCCCTGAGCGGAGAAAATCTCCGACCTAGCCGGGAATCGAACCAGGGCCCTTAGGATTGACATTCTGTCACGCTGACCACTCAGCTACCGGGGGAGGACATCCTTGTCATTAAATTATCCATTTAACCTTTATTCTGTATTTCTGTATATTTCATTAACTCGCAATTCTAGCCAATGCATAGACTATCTGACTACAGGATCACGGCTACGGATTATTATTTAGAGCGAATTAGCTGTGGGGCGTGAAATCTGACGTGCGCGGCTCGATCCTACGACTACATCGAGCTACTGTTTTTAAACAGAACCATGCATAGCCCAAGTACGTAAAGTACGAATAACCACAGGTTTGCTTGTATGGAATGCTGTTTGGAAGGGCAACTATTCACGAGGGGACCTTCAGGGAGGTGCATCGAGTTATGAGCTCCCAGTTCGCCTGCTTATAGTGTGGGTAGGCACCTATCGCACCGTAAAATTGTAGGTACTAATGCGGCCTCGTTTTTGAAATATTGCCTGTTAAATTTTGGGCAGTCCTTTGAGGCAAGTGAGCGAGTAGCCGAGTGGCAAGCGAGTGAGACTCCCGTCCAGGCGGCCCTGGGTCGAGACCCGTCTATGCTACTTTTGTTTTCGCGACGCTAGATCCATCGCAAAAAGAAGTATTCCATAACGTCAATGCAGTGGCGTTTTCTTCGGACTTGAGAAAATATGGATCCGATTGCGACGAAAATGATTGTGCCTTCGTACAATGTTCGTGGTGTCGAAAGTATAAATGTTTTGATTGTTTTTATAAAAAGTATCATCCGTCGGAATGTACTCGTCAAAATATAGGAAATATCGATTAACTTTCCATTAAATGAAACATTTTTAATCATTCATTCGTTGTTTTTTTTAATATTCCCTACCTCAACCGAACAAAATTAAAAATACAAGGAAAACAAATTGAACAATAATAAAATAATTCAAGAAATTACATTACGGTTAATTTCCTATTAAAATAAGAAAAATGCCAAAGATTGAAAAAAATGTGACATTCACACTGTAATTTTGATTTATAGAGGCCTTTAATTATTTTTAATCGACTCCTTGCGGAATGTTCATGATTAATTATAAATTAAAACAGGCATTTGAAAAAAAGGAAACAAAAGTAGCATAGATGGGTCTCGAACCAGGGTCACCTGGACGAGAGTCTAGCTCGCTTGTCACTTGGTTATTCGCTCACTTGCCACAATAGTGAAACTTTTCTGTATACAGAGTGTTACAAAAAGGTACGGCCAAACTTTCAGGAAACATTCCTTACACACAAATAAAGAAAAGATGTTATGTGGACATGGGTCCGGAAACGCTTAATTTCCATGTTAGAGCTCATGGAGCACGTTATCATGATTTCATACGGGATACTCTACCTGTGCTGCTAGAACATGTGCCTTTACGAGTACGACACAACATGTGGTTCAAGCACGATGGAGCTCCTGTACATTTCAGTCGAAGTGTTCGTACGCTTCTCAACAACAGATTCGGCGACCGATGGATTGGTAGAGGCGGACCAATTCCATGGCCTCCACGCTCTCCTGACCTCAATCCTCTTGACTTTCATTTATGGGGGATTTGAAAGCTCTTGTCTACGCAACCCCGGTATCAAATGTAGAGACTCTTCGTGCTCGTATTGTGGACGGTTGTGATACAATACGCCATTCTCCAGAGCTGCATCAGCGCATCAGGGATTCCGTGCGACGGAGGGTGGATGCATGTATCCTCACTAACGGAGGACATTTGGAACATTTCCTGTAACAAAGTGTTTGAAGTCACGCTGGTACGTTCTGTTGCTGTGTGTTTCCATTCCATGACTAATGTGATTTGAAGAGAAGTAATAAAATGAGCTCTAACATGGAAAGTGGTGGTGGTGGCGGGTAGTGTTTAACGTCCCGTCGACAACGGGGTCATTAGAGACGGAGCGCAAGCTGGGGTTAGGGAAGGATTGGGAAGGAAATCGGCCGTGCCCCTTTCAACATGGAAAGTAAGCGTTTCCGGACACATGTCCACATAACATATTTTCTTTCTTTGTGTGTGAGGAATGTTTTCCTGAAAGTTTGGCCGTACCTTTTTGTAACACCCTGTATACAGAGCTGCCCAAACTTTAACAGGCAATATTTCAAAAACGTGGCCACATTGGCACCTATAATTTTAGGGTGTGATAGGTACCTACCCACACTATAAGCGGGCGAAGTGTGAGCACATCACTCGATTCACCTCCCAGAAGGTCCCCTCGTCAGCAGCAGTAGCTGTTAGGTACCATCGCAGCGATCTTGTTGCGATGGTGACAGGCACCTTGCCCAACGACACACCATGCTTTTGCTCACTGACAGGTCTCCGTAGGCGTTCTACAAGCGGCTATGGAAATCTGCGATTCTCTGGTCTTCCGAAAAAAGAAACTCAATGACAGCTCTCTGCTTGGAAGACTCTTTCTTCGCAGATGCCATTTTGAAGGCTACGATAGCGTTGCCACCTAGCGGAACCTCATGAAATCAAGTGCTGACGCAGAAATATTCCATGGTGTCCCACAACAAATCCCGAATTTTTTCAACTGAAATTGGCTGAGAAGAAAGTGTGTTTCATTACTTATTGAACGCCTCCTCGTAGCTTCAAATAATAAAAGCAAACTGCGCGAGAAAATCTTTCACCTTCTTCGAAAAATAGGAATCAAATGCGGCTAAGAAAATCAAACAAGTGAATGACTGAAGGACGAATCCAGCTTCTGATAACGTGAAAGGTGGTGCAGTTGTGGTGAGAGAGTCAAATAAGGAACATGAAGTGCCGACAGTATTGTCTCTTATATGAGATGCCGCAGTTTGCTGCCTGCAGTCTACCGACGTTCGCCAACTAGTGGCTCATGGGGTGTAAGGCAGTACCGGTAGTTGGCGAGGCCATATAACATGTTGCGAGTCTGCCGAGAGCTACGCATGCTGGCGTCTTCTCATAGGTGCCTCCTCTTATACAAGCCATCGCCGACAGCTCTGCAGTCTCGTCTGCCTCTTGCTAGTACTACGGACATCGTCCACGAGTCAGTAATGTACAGAAACGGCTCCATTTTTACGTAAGGTCACAAAACTTTGACCAAAAACTGTTGATACGTATCTTTTATCTGATTTCTAGATTTTTTGGTTGTTGCGTACACATTATAATACCATTCCACTGACTGATTCACATCTTATTGGACTCGAGGACCAAATTTGCCGCTGAATTCTTGGAGGCAAACAAAAATTGTTAGTAACAGTTTTTTGGAGAGTGTTAATCTGTAATGTGCAGTGTACAACTGCGTAGACTCACACGTACAAAACAGCAATCGCGGTGAGGATCCACGTAACAAACGGAGGATCGAAAAAATACAAAATGATCGTTTCGTGGGTGCTCGATCGGTTTTCAGAGATTAGAAACACTGGGCAAGTGGTTATTACACGAACATTGTGGCACTGAGCTATGGCTGCAGCAGTCTACAGCTTTCGAAAAAAATGCGTTGATATGCTTGGTTTGCCGCGAACGCCAGAATGCGTGGAAATTAGCAGCGTTAACGAAGCTGCTTTTTCTAACGATATGCACATTAAAGACTGTGATTGTGGAGTATGTGTCTACGCACGTTGTTCCTGGTGCACTCAAGTTTATGCTGTCACTGTTTTTATAACATGTATCACCCTGGGGTATGCAGCGGTTCTCTTGAAGCGTAGAAGCAAAGATCAAGGCAAAACTGAGACATTACAATTTATAGTTTTTTTCATTTTCGATTACTGTTAGCTACATAAGGTTATATAAGACATGTGATGAACCGACTCATTTAGTTTAATGCTGCGCGCTAACTGATAAAGTAGCACCAAAACTTTGTCATTTAATGTGAAACTATTGAGATTTGGGACCTACCAAAAAATAAGTGTCCCTTAATTTTCACCCTCCTTTCACAAAGTGAAGTTTATAATGTGTCAGACAGCGACCTACGGTGTGTTATCGATGTGCGATAAAGTTTGATGAAACAGCTGTTGCAGCTCAACGCCTACAAATGGAACATAGTGTTTGTTCCCTATTTCCACACAATAAACGTAGCACAGTTAATCCCTACGGATCGCAAATCCCTGTCTTGAGAAACTGATATACTATCGAAAAAAGCCACCACGACCTGCGGTCCTCAGTACTATGACGATATGAGCCTTGTTAAAGTGAGGTTAATCCGTACTGGTTATGTGGAAACTGAAAGGTTTTTATGACTATTATTGACTCTCTTCCTGTACTTCATCATTGCTGAGCTTTTAGATGAAATTATACGCTGTTATCGTCATTATTTTTCTGTTTTCGGTCGTTCCTTTAGTTGCTTTAAATTCGTGGAGGTACGGATGTACCGTCTATGCAACTAATTGAAGGTAGTTTGTTTATTGCCAAATGCGCTCCGCTTCTTTTATGTGGTAAGTATCATCAATGGCCTCCAATACATTTTTCCTTTTATGCATACAGTAAACGTACTATACGGTACATATAATATGCCGCTATATTACATTTTGTCATGTCTTTCTCTTGTTTTTTAGGTTAAAAGCAACTTTTGTAGCACAAAGTTCGTAATGTGAACATATCGTTCACTGTTACTTACGATTTCCAGTGCTGTTGTTGTGGTGTCACCGCTAGACACCACACTTGCTAGGTGGTAACTTAAATCGGCCGCGGTCCTGTAGTACATGTCGGACCCGCGTGTCGCCACTGTGTATTCGCAAACGTAGCGCCACCACAGGGCAGGTCACAAGACACGGACTTGACCTCGCCCCAGTTGTACGGACGACATAGCTTGCGACTAGACCTACCAAGTATTCCTCTCAATTGCCGAGAGACAGATTGAATAGCCTTCAGCTAGTCCATCGCTACTACCTAGCAAGGCGCCATGTGTATCATTGCTAATTGCTTACTACTATGCAAGAGATGTATTTCAACAAGAAGAACATCATTAAAAGTTAAGTAGATGACAATCTCTCTTCTTTTCTTTATAGTTTTTCATCCAGTCTCCTGTTTCAGAATTTACGCCCGTCTGCGTTAGTTTCGCGTGCACCTAGCCACTCATTGTGTCGAGACCTTAGGGAATCGACACAACAGTTGTGTCATGTGTGTGGTCCTGAAGATTTATTTCTTAGTTTCCATACTCCAGCTCGCCGATTTCTGACGAGAAATTTCTGCTCCCAGTCTGTGCAGTGGCAGCCGTTGGCACCCTATCTTCGAAGGTTCAAGTGGTTCAAATGGCTGTAAGCACTATGGAACTTAACATCTGAGGTCGTCAGTCCCCTAGACTTAGAACTACTTAAACATAACTAACCTAAGGACATCACACACATCCATGCCCGAGGCAGTATTGGAACGTGCGACCGTAGCAATAACGCGGTTCCGGACTGAAGCGCCTAGAACCGCTCGGCCACAGCCGCCGGTTATCTTCGAAGGGAAAGCATCCCTGGTGCCAGCCAGCGCAAGAAACATATCGGCTGAGCAAATGTATTGTCTGTTGTTAGTATAATGGAGCATTGGTAACATTTCAGAACAATTTTCAATTTTTGGAACTATGTGACCGTCGATTTACATCCAGAATGCTTAATAAATTATTCTCGTAAAAATGGGTTCAAATGGCTCTGAGCACTATGGGACTTAACATCTATGGTCATCAGTCCCCTAGAACTTAGAACTACTTAAACCTAACTAACCTAAGGACATCACACAACACCCAGCCATCACGAGGCAGAGAAAATCCCTGACCCCGCCGGGAATCGAACCCGGGAACCCGGGCGTGGGAAGCGTATTCTCGTAAATTCACTGGATATTTTCTTATCATTTACATTAAATAATATGAATCATTCCCACTTATGGGATGACATAGAGGTAGAAAATAAATGGTTTTGAGTACAGGAAGCTTGTTCCAGCAGAATACGCATCTTACTTTGCCGTTATGTTGCGAACTGTCCTCCTTACCCACCATTTGGACAACAAGGGAGCGTTGCCTAACGCAACTGAATAGTAGCCCAGCGATGCCGGCGCGGTATCTCAGCGTGTTCGGTCGGAGGGTTAGCTGCCCTCTCTCATAAATAAAAGAAACTGAGTGAATGAATGAACAATGAACTTCAACGGATGTTATGGGCCGTCCGCCCCGAAAAAATGCAACGAACAATAACGAATAAAAAAGCGGTAAAGTATTCGCCCTTCAAGCGGGGAACTCCGTTAGTTTTCGGTTCTAATCTCGCTGGAGACAATATTTTTTTTATCTCGTCTGTGAAAGAGCTACTAGTAGGCAAATTGACAATCAGTAAAGAAATCCTAAGATGACAGCTTCCCCATAAGTTTCGTCGCAACCTTGATTCTGTAATTGTTGGGTGTAAGGTCCGCAAGTTATGTGAAACACGTTTTCTCCAAGTTTCCAAACATGTTTCAGCACCACTGTGCCATATCAGTCGCTTTCTGTTATATTTAACCTGTAATGTGAACATTTTTACTAAATGATTACAAAATTATGTGGATATTTAGTTCAAACAACAATTCGTTTCTTTTTGTTAATACCTTTACACTCGGTTTGCATGGTTTTTCAGGACCACTTAAGTATTATTTATTACAGGTAGCATGTCATCTGCAAGCAAACCATGTTGATGAGAAATTTTGTTGGGAGTTAACCTATCATTTTATACGCTAAACGTAATTTAGTTTGTCACGATATCTCGCTCCTATATTCGTTTTTACTGACGTTTTTGTGTGGCAAGCCCTTCAATTCTCAGCATCATGGTGAGGGTTTGTGAAGCACACATCAATATAACACCTATTTTCACAAATAAGGTAGTAAAAGCACTTTGTGTCCCAATCCACTCAGTGGTCATTTGTTCATCAGTGAGTTTGCACCAAATTTGAACTTTGTTTACATTTTGTGTGTGTGTGTGTGTGTGTGTGTGTGTGTGTGTGTGTGTGTGTGTGTGTGTGTACACTTTTTAATTGTTATTCTTCTTTTGTAAAGTTCCTTTAATGTGTTAAATAGTGTGCCCTTGGAGAGTGTAGAGTATTCATTTATGACCTGTTTTCCTTCTGCTATTGCCTACTGTATGTGGAAGTTTTCCTCAATGGTCAGTTTGCTGCATAGGCTGTGGCTGGGTTTTAGTTTTCTTAAGTCTGTTTCTATTGTAGTTGAGTGGTGATTGTGGGCTATTAGGTGGTCAGCGAATGTGCTATGGGGGCTGTTGCTTTTTAAAGCTCTGAGATGTTCTGAATATTTGGTTTTACGTGTGCTTCACAACATCTCGCCATGATGCTAAGGTTAAAAGGGCTTGCCACACAAAAACTTAAGTAAAAAAGAATATAGGCGCGAAATATCGCGACAAACTAAATTACGTTTAGAGCATAAAATGATAGGTTAACTCTCAACAACAATTCTCATCGACATCGTTTGGTTGCAGGTGATAAGCTACCTGTAATAAATAATATAAAAGGGGTCCTGACCAACCATGCAAACCGAGCGTAAAGGTATTAACAAAAAGAAACAAATTGTTGTTTGAACTAAATATCCACATAATTTTGTAATCATTTAGTAAAAATGTTCACATTACAGATTAAATAAAACGGAAACCCAATGATGATGGCGCAGTGGTGCTGAAACGTGTTTGGGAACTTACAAAAAACGGTGTTTCGCATAATTGGCGGACCTTACATCCTACAGTTTTAACGGTAAACACAGGGAGCTGCAAATCCAAATGATGAATATCTTGCTCGAACAGTCCACGGATGTACTGCCGGTCTATAGTGTCCAACGGGCACACTATAGACCGGCAGTGCACACGTGGACTGTTCGAGCAAGAAATACGCCGGGAGAACTGAAGAATCACAGATGAATATCTTGATTCCGTACCCTGTTGATATGAAGGTGAAAATCTTGCTGAACTGCAGATTGGTAGAATCTTCCTGTTCTGATTCTGTCAATTTTATTGACATAATGGTAGAATTAAATGATTTTATATGTGGCGTCTCTTCTTTCGGAGCCGCCTGGGTGGCCGAGCGGTTCTAGGCGCTACAGTCTGGAACCGCGTGACCGCTACGGTCGCAGGTTCGAATCCTGCCTCGGGCATGGATGTGTGTGACGTCCTTAGGTTAGTTAGGTTTAAGTAGTTCTAAGTTCTACGGGACTGATGACCTCAGCAGTCCCATAGTGCTCAGAGCCAGTCCAGTCTTCTTTCGGGCATTTTTGATCCTGTAACCATTATGAACCAGGACACAGATAAATGACTGACGTTAGCTGTTAGTGGGCCTTAATTAAATCAATGGAGAAAGTGGAATGTTTGTGCGGGACTGGGATTCCAACCCAGGTCTTCCGTTTGCTGGGCAGATGCGCTGACCACTGCGCCATCCGGACAGTGGTCATCGTAACTGCACGGGATACTCTAGCACGCCTCCCGTCAGACCCTAATTCCCATTTTATCCATACACTACTGATGCAATACCCCTTGCCCATTCTCCTCATTACTCGCGGCATTTTGCCGATTCCAGTAGGAGAGTTCAAATGTGTGTGAATTTCTAAGGGACCACACTGCTGAGGTCATCGGTCCCTAGACTTACACACTACTTAAACAAACTTATGCTAAGAACAACACACACACACACACACACACACACACACACACACACACACATATGCCCGAGGGAGGACTCTAAGATTCCCGTAGGAGAATGAGATTTTCACTCTGCAGCGGAGTGTGCGCTGATATGAAACTTCCTGGTAGATTAAAACTGTGTGCCCGACCGAGACTCGAACTCGGGACCTTTGCCTTTCGCGGGCAAGTGCTCTACCATCTGAGCTACCGAAGCACGACTCACGCCTGGTACTCACAGCTTTACTTCTGCCATTCCCGTAGGAGATCGAGCGTGGTGTACATCTGCACTGAAGTCATCAACTGGTCATCAAAAATCAAATGGTTCAAATGGCTCTAAGCACTATGGGACTTAACATCTGAGGTCATCAGTCCCCTACACTTAGAACTACTTAAACCTAACTAACCTGTGGACATCACACACATTCATGCCCGAGGCAGGATTCGAACCTGCGACCGTAGCAGCAGCGCGGTTCCGGACTGAAGCGCCTAGAATCGCTCGGCCACAGCGGCCGGCGACTGGTCATCCTCACCTCAATTATATACACTCCGGGAAATGGAAAAAAGAACACATTGACACCGGTGTGTCAGACCCACCATACTTGCTCCGGACACTGCGAGAGGGCTGTACAAGCAATGATCACACGCACGGCACAGCGGACACACCAGGAACCGCGGTGTTGGCCGTCGAATGGCGCTAGCTGCGCAGCATTTGTGCACCGCCGCCGTCAGTGTCAGCCAGTTTGCCGTGGCATACGGAGCTCCATCGCAGTCTTTAACACTGGTAGCATGCCGCGACAGCGTGGACGTGAACCGTATGTGCAGTTGACGGACTTTGAGCGAGGGCGTATAGTGGGCATGCGGGAGGCCGGGTGGACGTACCGCCGAATTGCTCAACACGTGGGGCGTGAGGTCTCCACAGTACATCGATGTTGTCGCCAGTGGTCGGCGGAAGGTGCACGTGCCCGTCGACCTGGGACCGGACCGCAGCGACGCACGGATGCACGCCAAGACCGTAGGATCCTACGCAGTGCCGTAGGGGACCGCACCGCCACTTCCCAGCAAATTAGGGACACTGTTGCTCCTGGGGTATCGGCGAGGACCATTCGCAACCGTCTCCATGAAGCTGGGCTACGGTCCCGCACACCGTTAGGCCGTCTTCCGCTCACGCCCCAACATCGTGCAGCCCGCCTCCAGTGGTGTCGCGACAGGCGTGAATGGAGGGACGAATTGAGACGTGTCGTCTTCAGCGATGAGAGTCGCTTCTGCCTTGGTGCCAATGATGGTCGTATGCGTGTTTGGCGCCGTGCAGGTGAGCGCCACAATCAGGACTGCATACGACCGAGGCACACAGGGCCAACACCCGGCATCATGGTGTGGGGAGCGATCTCCTACACTGGCCGTACACCACTGGTGATCGTCGAGGGGACACTGAATAGTGCACGGTACATCCAAACCGTCATCGAACCCATCGTTCTACCATTCCTAGACCGGCAAGGGAACTTGCTGTTCCAACAGGACAATGCACGTCCGCATGTATCCCGTGCCACCCAACGTGCTCTAGAAGGTGTAAGTCAACTACCCTGGCCAGCAAGATCTCCGGATCTGTCCCCCATTGAGCATGTTTGGGACTGGATGAAGCGTCGTCTCACGCGGTCTGCACGTCCAGCACGAACGCTGGTCCAACTGAGGCGCCAGGTGGAAATGGCATGGCAAGCCGTTCCACAGGACTACATCCAGCATCTCTACGATCGTCTCCATGGGAGAATAGCAGCCTGCATTGCTGCGAAAGGTGGATATACACTGTACTAGTGCCGACATTGTGCATGCTCTGTTGCCTGTGTCTATGTGCCTGTGGTTCTGTCAGTGTGATCATGTGATGTATCTGACCCCAGGAATGTGTCAATAAAGTTTCCCCTTCCTGGGACAATGAATTCACGGTGTTCTTATTTCAGTTTCCAGGAGTGTATGTAGCGTCTGTTCTTTCGGAGTTTCTTATTATGGGCACTAACACGCCTTTCTGCAAGTCCTTACGATCGTCTAACGACTGTTCTTCGCCACCGAACAATGCTATACTGCTGTCGAAACTAGCTGAAAAATCGTTAACGTATATTGGGAGCATCAGAAGTGTTCCAGAATGTAAGTTTTACTCCGCAGCGGATTGCACTGATATGAAACTTCATGGCAGACAAACTGTGTGCTGGCCCGAGACTCGAATTCGGGACCTTTGCATTTCTCGAGAAAGTGTTCTTGTCCGCGAAAACCAAAGGTTCCGAGTTCGAGTCGCTGTCTGGCACACAGTTTTAATCTGCCAGGAAATTTCTTTAGAGGTGTTACTGCTTCTCCTTGGGACACATCCTATGTCACTTTCGTTTCTGCGGAGCACTCACAGTCCAGTATAACGTGCTGAGTTCTGTGAATGCAATATTTATCATGTCAGTCACATATCTGCGAAATCTATCTTTTCACCTGGATATATTATTTGAAAAATTTCCTTAATGAATAATCAAGCTGTGTCATAAGCAGTTTTTTGTAAATCAGTGTTTGAGGGAAATGCTACAGAACAGGTCAAAGCTGTGACCTAGTGTCTTATCTAGAGCGCCAGCAGTTACGGAGTGCCTACTTTCACGCCGGCCTCCTTCCGCGTGACTGAAGACAGACCCAGGACACTGCTTTCATTCGGGAAACTTCCCCATGACCTATGAATGTGGCAGTGGTGTATGTTCTGCGTGGTCAGCTCCAGACAGCTGTATTTCTACCCCCTGGCTATCTGAGCAGATCTTCGACAGGGCGGGCATGTCACAACGCCTGCCGGACGTGAACGCTCTACTGACAGTCTAGGTTATGCTGTGCCAGGCGACGCGGTAGTTGTGACAGCCATTACCATTGTTGCCGAGCAGCGAACTGCCGACCGCTGCCTGACGTCCCTCCGGGCAACCAGCTGGGCCGGCCGGAGTGGCCGAGCGGTTCTAGGCGCTACAGTCTGGAACCGCGCGACCGCTACGGTCGCAGTTTCGAATCCTGCCTCGGGCATGGGTGTGTGTGATGTCCTTAGGTTAGTTAGGTTTCAGTAGTTCTAAGTTCTAGGGGGCTGACGACCTCAGAAATTAAGTCCCATAGTGCTCAGAACCAACCAGCTGGTGCCACACGGTCTAAGGCACAAATGGAGGACTCACCGGCTCCACATTGTTAACGTCGTCGTCTGCTACAACGCTAGAAGATTTCACTGGCTGCACCTTGACGGCAGGAGAGCCACGCTGGGTGCTTGACTCACCAACAGCCGTGTTAGCATCCGCAGAGTCGTCATTCTCCGAGTAAGCAGCCTGCCTTCCAACTCTGCGAGTACACAAAGGAACTGTATGCTTCGCATGCCACTCTGACACAGGGGCAACACAGGACAACGAAGAACTGTGCCCTGGTAGAGGATATGATGATGATGATGATGATGATGATGATGATGATGATGATGGGTTTGTGGGTCGCTCAGTTGCGAGGTTATCAGCGCCCCTACAAAATCCCAATCCTTTCACAGTCCAATCTCCCCACGTTCACGATTGATGATGATGAAATGCTGAGGATAACATAAACGCCTAGTCCCCGGGCAGAGAAAATCCCCAACCCGGCCGGGAATTGAACAAGGGACCCTGTGATCCAGAGGCAACGAGCTGCGGAACCTGCTTGAGGATTCACTCATAATTGTTTGAGTATAAAGGAATAATGAAGAGTTATGTCCATCGATTGTTCAACTGTATTCTCTTACAACGTCCTCCATTCCCACGCCGTCACGCGAACCCACGACGCCCAGCCGGGAAGTCTGCAACCAAATAAGCACCAAGACGATTCAAACCATCCAGTAACCATCATTGGTTACCTCCCCCTGCTCCAGAAGCTCGTTTTCCTCAGCAGTGTCATAATGCCTGAGCTTAGAATATCCCCTAGCACCCTGCGACCGACTGTTGTCAATGATGTTGTCCTGTACTTATGTACATCCGATGTTTCACCCTGATCGTAGAAAGGAATTACCTGTATACTTTTCCAGTTACCCTGAACCAATTCAGAAGACTCTAGACGGAGCTAATTCCTCAGCGTATTCCATGTAAAATCAAACTGAAATTACGTCAGAGTATTTGAGGGCAGTGGAGTGGAGGCTCACCTGCGTGATGATGGTCTCCGTGAAGAGTGAACGATCGTAGCGGTAGCTGGTGCAGGGCGTGGGCGTCCCGTTGAGAGAGACGGAGCATTCTCCAGAGATGTTGGAGGGCGGCTCCTCACACCAGAAGCGCGCAGGTGGCGCCAGGAAAAGGATGCCCAGCTGGTGCCAGGCCACCGGAATCTTCACCAGCGACACGGACAGCACCACCAGCAGCTGCCACCGACCCCACTCTCCCATCGCCGCCTGTACCTGGTCTTCTCGTTTCTGGCCCACTGGAGCAGAAAAAAATGTTTGTTCTTAGTAGACACCTAATACAATGCTTTTAATTGATATTCTGCATTTTTTTAAAACTACAAATCAGAGAAGAAAATAGGCAGGTGAGAGAGTGCACAAACTGAATATCTTACGTAGCTTCAGTGGAAATAAAGCTTTTGCTTGCGTGAAACCTGATGTTACAGTACATCGGCTGGCAAGCACCAAACTGGTATTGATGCTCTATTAGTCTATCCAATTACTTGATCTTAATTTGTAGTTCTCATGAGACTACCTTGCGTTATGGACGTTTTTGTTACTTTTAGGACCTTCTACAGAAATACGATATGATACGATATTGCAGTGCCTGCGTTATTCTGAATTTTGTTCCTTTGGACACGCATGTCCAAAGGAACACCGTATCATACGAGGTATCAAGTGAATTTTGTCACTGGATTGAGGACTTTTTCGTAGGGAGTACGCAGCATGTTATCTTGGATGGAGAGTCATCGCCAGATGTTCGCTTCGTAAATTCACGGAGCTTCATGCTCCGGTGAGTTGTAGGATGGGCGGATCACGCCTTTCCTATTTCTTTCTGGGGGTGTTGTCTTATCGTTTGAATCTTCCTCGCGGTTGCCTTGCTGCTAGTGGGTCTTCCTGCTAATGTTGCGGTGTTCCTTTACATCAGCAACAGGTCTGGCCACCTTGTGGTCGGGCGCCAGTGCACTTGGTTGCCCAAGTTGCGGACGAGGTCGTTTTCCGACGTCCGCGCGGCCGCATAAAAACGATGCGCAGCTTGCGGGAATCGGTGATTAAGCAGCGGTGCTCCCGCTACTCTGCGGAGTTCTCCGGTGCTGATGTCTCGTGGCAGGTGAAGCGCTAACCTAAGCGCCTTGTTCTGGACCGTCTGCAGCTTTGCAATTGACGAGTCGGCCGCGTTGCCCCACAACACTGCAGCGTACTCTAACATTGGCCTGATTAGTGTCAGGTACAGAGTAATGCCGCAGTGTGGGGGGTCGCCCAACGTGAAAGTAACTTCGGGTGTGCCGCAGGGAAGTGTGCTGGGACCCTCGCTGTTCATGTTGTACATTAATGACCTTGCAGATAATATTAATAGTGAAATCATACTTTTTGCAGATAACATAGTTATCTACACTACTGGCCATTAAAATTGCTACACCAAGAACAAATACAAATGATAAACGGGTATTCATTGGACAAATATATTATACTATTACTGACATGTGATTACATTTTCGCGCAATTTGGGTGCACAGATCCTGAGAAATTAGTACCCAGAACAACCACCTCTGGCCGTAATAATGGCCTTGATACGCCTGGGCATTGAGTCCAGTAGAGCTTTGATGGTATGTACAGGTACAGCTGCCCATGCAGCTTCAACACGATACCACAGCTCATCAAGAGTAGTGACTGGCGTATTGTGACGAGCTAGTTGTTCGGCCACCATTGACCAGACGTTTTCAATTGGTGAGATATCTGGAGAATGTGCTGGCCAGGGCAGCAGTCGAACATTTTCTGTATCCATAAAGGCCCGTTCAGGACCTGCAATATGCGGTCGTGCATTATCCTGCTGAAATGTAGGGTTTCGCAGGGATCGAATGAAGGGTAGATCCACGGGTCGTAACACATCTGAAATGTAACGTCCACTGTTCAAAGTGCTGTCAATGCGAACAAGAGGTGACCGAGACGTGTAACCAATGGCACCCCACAACATCACGCCGGGTGATAGGACAGTATGGCGATGACGAATACAGGCTTCCAATGTACATTCACCGCGATGTCACCAAACACGGATGCGACCATAATGATGCTGTAAACAGAACCTGGATTCATCCGAAAAAATGACGTTTTGCCATTCGTGCACCCAGGTTCGTCGTTGAGTACACCATCGCAGGCGCTCTTGCCTGTGATGCAGCGTCAAGGGTAACCGCAGCATGGTCTCCGAGCTGATGGTCCATGCTGCTGCAAACATCGTCGAACTGTTTGTGCAGATGCTTGTTGTCTTGCAAATGTCTCTATCTGTTGACTCACGGATCGAGACGTGGCTGCACGATCCGTTACAGCCATGCGGATATGATGCCTGTCATCTCGACTGCTAGTGATACGAGGCCGTTGGGATCCAGTACGGCGTTCCGTATTACCCTCCTGAACCCACTGATTCCATATTCTGCTTACAGTCTTTGGATCTGGACCAACGCGAGCAGCAATGTCGCGATACGATAAACCTGGCCGGCCGCGTGGTCTCGCGGTTCTAGGCGCTCAGTCCGGAACCGCGCGACTGCTACGGTCGCAGGTTCGAATCCTGCCTCTGGCATGGACGTGTGTGATGTCCTTAGGTTAGTTAGGTTGAAGTAGTTCTAAGTTCTAGGGGACTGATGACCACAGATGTTAAGTCACATAGTGCTCAGAGCCATTTGAACCAGCCATTTTACGATAAACCGCAATCACGATAGGCTACAATCCGACCTTTATCCAAGTCGGAAACGTGATGGTACGCATTTCTCCTCCTTACACGAGGCATCACAACAACGTTTCACCAGGCAACGCCGGTCAACTGCTGTTTGTGTATGAGAAATCGGTTGGAAACTTTCCTCATGTCAGCACGTTGTAGCTGTCGCCACCGGCGCCAACCTTGTATGAATGCTCTGAAAAGGTAATCATTTGCATATCACGGCATTATCTTCCTGTCAGTTAAATTTCGCGTCTGTAACACGTCACCTTCGTGGTATAGCAATTTTAATGGCCGGTAGCGTATATTAAAGTACTATCTGAAACAAGGTTCATAAATATTCAGTTAGGTCTTGATAATATTTCTAAGTGGTGCAGACACTGGGAACTTGCTTTAAATGTTCATAAATGTAAAATTTTGCATTTCACAAAACGAAAAAATCACAGTATCCTATGACCACAGTATCAGTGAGTCACTGTTGGAATCGGCCAACTCATAGAAATACCTGGGTGTAACATTTTGTAGGGATGTGAAATGGAAAGATCACATAGGTTCAGTCGTGGGTAAAGCAGGTTGTAGACTTCGGTTTATTGGTAGAGTACTGGGGAAGTGTAACCAATCTACAAAGGAAATTGCTTACATATCACTCATGCGACCGGTTGTAGAATATTGCTCAAGTGTGTGGGACCTGTATCTGATAGGACTAACAGAGGATATTGGACGTATACAGAAAAGGGCAACACGAATGGTCTGACGTTTGTTTAATCCGTGGGAGGGTGTCACAGAGATTCTGGAGGAACTAACTGGAAGATTCTTGAAGACAGACGAAAACTATCCCGAGAAAGTCTACTAATAAAGTTTCAAGAACTAGCTTTAAATGATTATTCTAGGAATATACTACAAGCCCCTACGTATAGCTCACATAAGATTCGCGAAAATAGCTTAGAATAATTACTGCACGCACGGAGGCATTCAGACAATCGATCTTCCCGCGCTCCGTATGTGAATGGAAGAGGAAGAAACCCTGATAACTGGTACAATGGGACGTACCCTCTGCCGTGCACCTTATCGTAGTTTGCAGAGTATAGATGTAGACTGACACTGCATTATCATATTTATCCGCAGACACCGGGCAAGCGATTTTCTAGTAAAATGTCTCGCTTGTGCGGGTATATACATAACGGATCTTCGAGTAAAGGTGTCAGACACGTGGTTGACGACATATGAAAGTTTCGGTCTGGCCGTGAGTCACGCTCGGGTAGCGATAAGCGGGAAATCTGGTTTCGAGTCCAGGTCAGGCACAAATTTTCATTGTCGTCATTCCATTACACACTTGATGGTAGTCCATATTCGCAGCTGAGAATACATTTCATATATTCTAGTAAACTGTCTCAGGTGCCAGACACACACTGACAAGGGAACCTCCCCATCGCACCCCCCTCAGATTTAGTTATAAGTTGGCACAGTGGATAGGCCCTTGAAAAACGGAACACAGATCAATCGAGAAAACAGGAAGAAGTTGTGTGGAACTGAAGAAAATAAGCAAAATATACAAATTGAGTAGTCCACGCGCAAGATAGGCAACGTCGAGGAGAACGTGAGCCCAGGCGCACCGTGGTCTCGTGGTTAGCGTGCGCATCTACGGAACGAGAGGTCCTTGGTTCAAGTCTCCTCGAGTGTGAAAAGTTTAAATTTTTATTTTCAGACAATTATTATCCGTCCGTGCGATGCGAGATAACTGCGCCGTAGTATGGGGCGCTACACCTTAACAAACATCGAAACACACGACGTCACTCGACTACAGCGCACGGAAGAGACAGTATTCCTGCTAACGAGGCTCCCTGGCTGGCAGTTGACTGTTCGCTACTTTGGACGAGAGTGCATTAAATATGTGAGGTGTATTCCGTGGGCAATATGAATCCAGCAAATATAGCTCGCGACTTCAATAATAATCGCACGGTTCTGCGGTGCGGTCGCAAAACACAGACACTAAACTTATTACAGTGAACAGAGACGTCAATGAACAAACGAACAGATCATAACTTTGTGAAAATAAAGACAGTAAAATTTTCGGTCAAGTGAAGACTTGAACCAAGGACCTCTTGTTCCGCAGCTGCTCACGCTAACCACGGGACCACGGCGCTCCTGAGCACACATTCTTCTTGATGTTGCCTATCTTGTGGATGGACTACTCAGTTTGTATATTTTGCTTATTTTTTTCATAGTTCCACACAACTTCTTCCTGTTTTCTCGATTGATCTGTGTTCAGTTTTTCAAGGCCTATCCACTGTGCCAAGTTATAACTAAATTTGAGGGGGGTGCGATGGGGAGGTTCCCTTGTGAGTAATATGGTGTTTGAAGGGCTCCTAGTCTCGTCCTCTGTGAGGTGGTTGTGATGTGCCAAGTTTCTCTCCCGCCACTGCCTGAATGCAAACACAGTCTTCGTTATGTGCGACGCGCGAGACGTTACGTGCCGCAGTGCTCTGAAGGTAACTGTGACACTCTTACTGACGGACCTAGGTCAATTTCCAGCACTGATACGGTATTAAAACAAATCTAACAGTAAGTAATGGTCGCGAGCCTCGCTTTGACCCACGAGGCGTGATTAACTTGTCACCCCTCCAAATTCAGTAATTAACGTACTGTAGTTATCTAACTCCATTCGATAAGATTACGAGATCCAACGACTGATAAGGAAGACGGATACCGCTGACAGTCAGCTGACTGAACAAGCTGATTTGTACAAATTTAGAACATAACAGTTCAAACACAGTAGATAACAATATGGGAATGCAACAAATTTCAGAGATTAAAACTTCTCGGGTTATTAGCCAAGTCATATTGTCGAGGTGTCACAACGTTTGTACTAGTTTCCTGCTAATTACATTCAGACGCGATCAAGATTACGTGAAGGAAAATCGTTGAAACTTTCCGATAAGTCCACGCCACAACTCGGCTGATAATCGGAGACGATTTTGTCAACAAATGTCATTTACTGCCAGCAATTAGACCTTGCGAAGTCTGTTTTTCTTTAACCACCTGTAACTAGCTAATTTGTCGAGGCCCTGATACGAGACATGTTTCTACCGAGCACATGCACGGTCACTAAAGCCCAACACTCGCCTAGAAAACTTGAAAGCCTAATTCCACGCCTGCATACAGGCCCTTCCAAATTCCTTTAGGCTTTACATATTGAAAATAAACTTCGTTGATAATAAAGGATCATTAAAATCTCACTTCACAAATTGTAAACACTATGTAAAACAACCTACACCCAGACCATACAAAGAACGTGTCTCCTTTACCTCCGAGGACTGCCAGCTGGATCATTAATATCGAGAGCTGCAAGCAGCGCCGCGAAATTATTTGATTGTTCAGGTGTTTGAGCCACTTAGTCGCAGGATCGCAATGCAGACCTTTTCATGCGATACTTCTCACACCTGCTAACAGGTCCTCCTCTTTGGTTAAAAATACTTGCAGTAATTTGACTATCTGAAATTCGCATGCATCGCACTTGTCGGTTCTGACAACATGTGAGGGCGAACGTACACCCAAACTACACGTGTCTGATCAGGATAGTTCCTGACCGTGAGCTTGCTGACGAGTCCTGTTTATCTCTACAATAACTCTGTTTATAATCCCCATCAAAAACTACTATTCAAATGACAGGTTAAATAATGTTAACACAGATTCAATAACCATTCCAGTTCTTTTACTGTAGTCATACTAATAGGTTTATACATACCAATTCTCACTCATTCTACAGTCACAGTCATTTGCTGAACTCTGCTTGGTTTGAGTTTGCCATCGCTATTTTCTACTTGACGGTTGTCATTGAATTTGACGTCATTTTCTGTGTAATGAAATGTAATCCGTTCTGTAGATTATCAAATTTTCCCGAGATATTAAAGAACTCTCCTGCAAGCGGTCCATTCTGCATGTTGACACTACTCCTCCTAAAGATCTGCGATGAAAACTTGGTACGTATAAATAACAAGTGTAAAGGATATAAGTATTCTACAACTGCCGGTTAATTTTTGTCCCTTATGAACACCATTTTACTCGTAAAAGGTGAGATCAGCCCCTGTACCACAATAACTGCAATCACTTAAAAAATGTAAATGTCTTTACTATAGTCTGAAGAAATTTTAAGTAAGTCTAAGAGAAATGCAAAGAACAAAGTTCTCTGGTCAGACGAGTAATATCAACAGCAGCAAAAAATGATGTAACACGAGAAGAAAAAAAGAAAAGAACGCCAATAATAGTAGCTAGATATCAACACAGACTCTCAAGCAGAAGATGAAAATATAGAAAAACGTAGATAAGGACATTAAAAGTTTAATTCCATACGTAAAGGGAGGGAAAAAAATCTAATAATCATTGATGATAGGAATGCTATAGTATGGGTAGGAACAGGAGAGAGAACAATATGGGTTCGGGAGAACGAATGACAAAGAAGAAATACTAAAGAGTTCTGCAACAAAATTTACCTTGTAATAACAAATACGATGCTCAAAAATCACAGGAAGGGGTGTATACCTTGGAAAAGGCTTAAAGACACGGTAATATTACATCACGGTGAGATAGAGATTCCGAAATCTGTTAAAGAATTGTTACTCGAAACCAATAGCAAATATAAGGTCACGTCACGGTTTAGTAATGAAGAAGGTTAGACTGAAGTTCAAGAGAATCATCAGGAAGAAACAGTATGGAAAGAAATGGAATACTGAAGCAGTGAGGAATCATGAGGTGCGGTTGAAGTTCTCTAACGCTGTAGATACTACTATCCACATCAAAAAAGAGGTTTTCCACCACCTCGGTTCCGAGAGTTCCGGAACCTGTATAGAAAATTGGAATAGAGATTAACATAAACATCATTTCCGCCCTTAGTATTGCTCACAAAAACCACACACTGCATGTTGTACCACCATACAGCGAGACCTTCAGAGGTGGTGGTCCAAATTGCTGCACACACCGGTACCTCTAATACCCAGTAGCACGTCCTTTTACATTGATGCCTGCTTGTATTCGTCGTGCCATACTGTCCACAAGTTCATCACGGCAATGTTGGTCCCGATTGTCCCACTCCTCAACGGAGATTCGGTGTACATCCCTCAGAGAGGTTGGTGGGTCACATCGTCCATTAACAGCCCTTTTCAATCTATACCAGGCATGTTCGATAGGGTTCATGTCTGGAGAACATGCTGGCCACTCTAGCAGAGCGATGTCGTTATCCTGAAGGACGTCATTCACAAGATGTGCACGATGGGGGCGCGAATTGTCGTCCATGAAGACCAATGCCTCGCCAATATGTTGCCGATATGGTTGCACTATCGGTCGGAGGATGGCATTCACGTATCGTACAGCCGTTACGGCGCCTTCCATGACCACCAGCGGTGTACGTTGGCCCCACATAATGCCACCCCAAAACAACAGGAAACCTCCACCTTGCTGCACTCGCTGGACAGTGTGTCTAAGGCGTTCAGCCTGACCGGATGCCTTCAAACACGTCTCCGACGATTGTGTGGTTGAAGGCATATGCGACACTCATCGGTGAAGAGAACGTGATGCCAATCCTGAGCGGTTTATTAGGCATGTTGTTGGGCCCACCTGTACCGCG
Organism: Schistocerca nitens; assembly: GCF_023898315.1. Classification (NCBI taxonomy): domain Eukaryota; kingdom Metazoa; phylum Arthropoda; class Insecta; order Orthoptera; family Acrididae; genus Schistocerca; species Schistocerca nitens. The sequence goes on along the minus strand of NC_064616.1, from coordinate 835,942,641 downwards.
CTGCATGGTGTCGTGGTTGCCGATGGACCTCGCCGTAGACGTCTGGAGTGAAGTTGCGCATCATGCAGCCTATTGCGCACAGTTTGAGTCGTAACACGAAGTCCCGTGGCTGCACGAAAAGCGTTATTCAACATGGTGGCGTTAGTGTCAGGGTTCCTCCGAACCATAATCCATAGGTAGTGGTCACCTATAGTAGGAGTAGCCCTTGGGCGGCCTGAGCGAGGCATATCATCGACAGTTCCTGTCTCTTTGTATCTCCTCCATGTCCGAACAACATGGGTTTGGTTCACTCCAAGACGCCTGGATACTTCCCTTGCTGAGAGCTCTTCCTGGCAAAAAGTAACAATGCGGACGCAATTGAACCGCGGTATTGACCGTCTAAGCATGGTTGAACTACAGGCAACACGAGTTGTGTAACTCCTTCCTGGTGGAATGACTGGAACTGACCGGCTGTCGGACCCCCTCCGTCTAATAGGCGCTACTCATGCATGGATGTTTACATCTTTTGGCGGGTTTATTGACATCTCTGAACAGTCAAAGGGACCGTGTCTTTGATACAATATCCACAGTCAACGTCTATCTTCAGGAGTTCTGGGAACCGGGGTGATGGAAAACTTTTTTTGATGTGTGTTTAATGACTACTGCAATAGGCAGTTCAGATGAAGAAGAATGGACATCTCTAAAACGGGCAGTCACAAAATTTGGACTGACAAATATAGATACAAAGAGGGAAAACGTTCAGGGAAACACAGGAATACAGGAATGTAGGTCACTTAGCAATGAAATGAATGGTGAGTGCAGGGAAAAGCTGCAGGAAAAATGCGAATAAATCTGGAAGAAATTACTGTCGGAAGGAATAATTCAGCATAGAGAAAAGTTAAAACGTCCTTCAGTGAAACTGAAAGCAAATGTATCAACATTAAGAGTGCAGGAGGAATGCTACTGTTAAGCACAGAGTTGAGAGAGCAGATAGGTGGACGGAGTACGTTGAAGATCTCTACGAGGAGGAAAGAACTGTCTGATGACCTGACGGATCAAGAAATAGGAGTAGTATTAGAGTCAGAGTTTAATGGCGTCATGGAAGACAAGTCATCAAATAAACTGGAAGGCATCAATAGCATTTCTTCAGAATTTCTGAATCATTTGGGAAAGTGGCAGCTGAACGACTATTCAAGCTGATTTGTAGAATTTATGAATCTAGAGGCATAGCATTGACTTTGAGGAAAATGTCATCCACACAGAGATATGTCAAATCCTTCTCGTATCTTTTTACTTTTCTTAACTGTCCACTGGCTTTTGCCACTTGCTAAACGTTTGCGAATGTAGACAACCTCTCGGAAAGTAGTATGTCGTTATACTCTTTAGGTTTGCATGTTTGATAATAATCTTGGTCCACACTTCAGACATCCTTCTTAATCCAACTAATATGAACATCCAGTATAACAAGCGACAAAGGCGAAGATTAATAAGAGTAACATCGCAAGATGCTGGCGTGTATGTCACTACTTGCACATTGACCAAGACGTCAACGCGCTGTTATTAAAAGTTTGTGGAGAACGGTATCCACCAGTAATTTTAGTGTCAGCAGGCAGAGCAGGAACAGTGCAGTCACCCTCATAGTTAGCACCTTTTAATAGAACATAGACAGGTAACTTGCTACTCCTCTTAACAGGTCAAGGAGCAAGCAAGTCAGCCGGCCGAAGTGGCCGTGCGGTTAAAGGCGCTGCAGTCTGGAACCGCAAGACCGCTACGGTCGCAGGTTCGAATCCTGCCTCGGGCATGGATGTTTGTGATGTCCTTAGGTTAGTTAGGTTTAACTAGTTCTAAGTTCTAGGGGACTAATGACCTCAGCAGTTGAGTCCCATAGTGCTCAGAGCCATTTTTTTTTTTTTTTTTTTTTTTTTTTTTTTTTTTTTTTTTTTTTTTGAGCAAGCAAGTCAGATCTTATTGATGCAACAGTTATTCATTAGTATGAGGTAATGTTCAGATGGCTGAGTTTCATGCGAGAGTCACGCGCATCTCTCGGCAAGGTAGCTCGTATATTCTGTGAGTAAAAGAGCACTTACGTAATGTATACAGCAGAGCCTCTGCCCAGGGCGGTCACTTTACAAGCATGATAGGGGTTCGTCATGGTCTACGTAACGTTACGCGTATTTAGGCAAGCTAATAGGCCGCCCAGTATTGGTACAAGGTAAGTTGTTGTACGGCTGAGAGCTGGCAAACAGCCCCAGGGCCGCGTAGGCGCCTCGGCCGATCCAGAGGCACGGACAGGTCCAGGGGCAGCGACCGTTGTTGCGGAGCGAAGGTGCGGGTGCAAAGGCTTGGCCGGAAACGAGAATATCCCAGTACGGGAATTTTGGCGCTTAAGACGACGGGCAATGTTCGAAGAAATGGCGGAGTGTCAGACAAGCTGGCTTCTCACAGCCTTTTGAGAATCTCTAGTAATTTACAGTCAAAACTAATAAACTTAACTCCGCCCGAACAGGCCTCGGGAGACCCTAAGGGTACTGACCGACCGCCGTGTCATCCTCAGCCTATAAGCGTCACTGGATGCGGATACGATGGGGCGTGATGTCAGCATACCGCTCTCCCGACCATTGTCAGTTTTCTTGACCAGAGCCGCTACTTCTCAATCAAGTAGCTCCTCAATTTGCTTCACAAGGACTGAGTGCACCCCGCTTGCCAACAGCGCTCGGCAGACCGGATGGTCACCCATTCAAGTGTTAGCCAAGCCCGACAGCGCGTGACTTCGGTAATCTGACGGGAACCGGTGTCACCACTCCGGCAACGTCGTTGGCAATTTACTGTCAAATATTAACGAAAATCTTAATACGTCTGTTATCTCAGAAAAATGAGGCGCATCCAATGACAACAATACTTTCATTATGTTTAAAAACAACAAAATTTAATAATTCATAGCGAATAAACGTTTCCACAATGAACCTCTGAATTAACAACTGCCGACCGGTGTGGCCGAGCGGCTCTGGGCGCTTCAGTCTGGAACCGCGCGACCGCTAAGTTCGCAATTTCTAATCCTGCCTCGGGCATGGATGTGTGTGGTGTCCTTAGGTTAGTTAGGTTTAAGTAATTCTAAGTTCTAGGGGACTGATGACCTCAGATGTTATGTCCCAAAGTGCTCAGAGCCATTTGAACCACTTTTTGAATTAACAACTTTTAAATGCAACGTGTTATTTCAACATCTCACATGATGGTGTTGCACTGCAGCTATCGTCTTTGAAAGCTACATATCTGTATTTCATTTCTGATTTATTACGTCGTTCATATCTTTTTTATTTCACAAACGTTTGTCAGAACATAGTATTCCCCAGAGTTACATAGCTAAAAATACGGCATGAGTATCTCACATTTTGCCACACTTGTGTAGTTATTTAATGAGAAGGTTTCTATTTTGCCAGTAACTTTATTTAAATGTTGACTGCAAGTGCTATTGAAAAACTATGCTAATTTAAAAGTGGTCAGTTGCATGTGTTAGTGGGCAGCACCACTGAGAAGAGAACCAAAAGACACTTATCTCAGGCAGGCATAAATTATTGTTCAAGCAATATTTAAGGACAATCTTTTGTAGTTTATCATTAGCACACTCACGCAAGAAAGCTGGTTTATTTATTTATGAACAAACTATTAGTTATATCTATTGCAAACTGGATGTAACCGAATGTTTATGACATTTCCTTATTTAAATATTATTGAAATACATTAGTTAAAGCCAGGAAGCAATCATATTGTGGCAAGTCATGTCTGCAGACCTTGGAATGATGTATTTTTGATGGGAATGTCCTTTAGCCAATGGAAAAGCAGACAGTAGAGGTACACTGCGACAGAGACGTGGAGATGCACATTTCAAGTAAAGAATATATTTATATTTCAAGAGGTCTTAAAGTGCTCCGGAGTAGAACTCTGGCTCTCTCTAATTGTATTACACAACTGAGAATGGTTAGAGTGTGTTTTCCAGTACCTTGTGGACTCACAATACGTGCATTTCTTTTAACTGAGATAGTTTAATACTTCCTGTATTTTCTGTTGTTTTTCAATGACGACTTTCAAAAAAAATGGTTCAAATGGCTCTGAGCACTATGCGACTTAACTTCTGAGGTCATTAGTCGCCTAGAACTTAGAACTAATTAAACCTAACTAACCTAAGGACATCACACACATCCATGCCCGAGGCAGGATTCGAACCTGCGACCGTAGCGGTCGCTCGGCTCCAGACGGTAGCGCCTAGAACCGCACGGCCACTCCGGCCGGCGACGACTTTCACACTGTTCAGTTTTTCCCATTTGTGTAAATCTTTGTCCTGTATTTTCTGTTGTTTTTGAACGACGACTTTCACACTGTTCAGTTTTTCCCATTTGTGTAAATCTTTGTCAAAAAAAGTACAGTAATCGAATTCCTCTGTGTATCATTTCAGTAGATAGTTATTCCCATCTCATTTTGGTATAGATTAACCAAGGCCAACAGCTATACATATATTTGAGGGACTTCGTTCCTTATGTCAACTTCGTGGTGAAAATAATCTTTTAAATAGCAGTTCCTGATCAGCCTACAGGCCATAGGATATACTCCTTTATTTTGTATCAATCATTTATGCTTAGGCATCAGGCGACTCTTGTATTGAGTCATGAGTATCAACAAATCAGCAACAGCTTACTTGCTTCTTTCTCTCATAACAGCTGACGGCTTTCATTTAACTCACCCTGACAGCTTACTTAGTTCCTCCCCACATATTCATTAATACCAGACTTTTTTTGAATGCGATCTGTAACATATCAAGATCACGTAAGCCGACATGAGTGATGTCAGAAGAATGGAAAAGAAAACTGAGCCATTGTTAGATAACAATCAGATTGGTTTTAAGGAAGTGTAAATCCGTCAGAGAGGCTAATCTGACTTTGTTCTCGATAACGGAGCAAGATCTAAGAAAAATCAGAACATGTTGTCGACCTAAGGAAAACGTTACACAATGTGAACTGGCGCAAGATGTTAGAAATTATCATAAAAGCTGATATAAGCTACAGGGAAAGGCGGGTAATATGCTGTACAATATGTACGAGAACCAGCAAGGAAAAATAAAAGTGGAAGGCGAAGAATGGTGTTCTCGGATTAAAAAGGGTGAGAGGCATGGATGTAGACGTTCGCACCTAGTGTTTCATCTGTGCATAGAAGAAGCAGTGATGGCAATAAAACAAAGATTCAAGAGTGGAATTAAAATTCAGGGTGAAAGAGCATCAATGATAAGATTCGCTGATGACGTTGCTATCTTCAGTGAAAGTGAGGAAGATGAACAGAGGGTCTTTTGAATAGAATGAACCATCTAATCAGTACAAACTATCGACCGAAAGTAAACCAAAGAGAGACATGAAGGATAGCAGAAATGGGACCAGTGATAAACTTAACAAATAATTAGGAAGTAAGAAGTAGAAATTAAGGAATTATGCTACCTTGTACGCAAAATAACGCATGGAGGACGATGCACAGTGGACATAAAAACCAGGCTATCACAGCAAAAGAGAGCATTCCTGTCGGAAAGACTTCTACTGGTAACAAATATTTCTCCACTGAATCGGGGAGGAGAGGGACCTGCGGAAAACATCGACAAGAAGATAGGACAGAACGACAGGATGTGTTGAAATGATTTTGCGCCATCTTCAGTTGTGATCTCTATTTTTTTGTTGTACTGTTATACAATTCCTATCCTAGACCATTTACAAGTATCTAAAACACAAGCATAATATACACAATGTATTACCATCAGTTAAGAACTAAATATAAAATATGTGGGATTTCAAGATATGCTACGAAAATCATAGCTTGCTTCACAGAAGATTTTCAATGGTACATTATGCCATACAGATTTTTGATTCTGGATATAATTAACTAGAGTTCATACTTTTTGTGCTAATGACTATATGTAACTGTCATGAAAGTGGACATGTTTAGCTCAGTTATGTGAGCACGTCACTATTAATCATTTGTTGCAAAGATATTTATACTAAGTATACACAGATAGACAAAAGTAATGTGTTCAACGCACATTGATAGCCCATAACGAGAGTTATTCTGTCATACGGGGGCAAAAGTATTAACCGTAATTAATTAAAATAAATTGTTTCTAAAGAAAACCAAAAAATCACGCCCCGATTTAAAGAACACACAGCAATAAGTGACAGTTACCGCTCCACCTTTGCTGCACGCTTAAAAGACGCCAACCACAAAACACGTAGTAGGCTATTAATAAATCACTGGAGTTCCTGCGTATAGCGCAGGAACAACGTCATGGATGTGATGGAAGACTGAAATTTATATCCATCTACAGGACCAGTCGGAAACAGCTATAAACGAACAAAAATAACTACGCAGCGGAAAATTTCTCGATGATTTTACGCCAGTCCTGCTATGATACTTAGCAGAGCCATAGAAACCACAGTCATTGCTATAGTCATGAACATGTAGAGCCACAAGACAAAAAAGATTACGTAACAGTACAATAAATCATGGCAGTAATATTCTAAATTCATAATTTTCATTCCCTTTCCGTTACACGGCTATAAAAGCTGAATTTTAAACTTTTATAAGCTCAGATGGTAAATTGTATATGCTGGTTTTATTTTAATTCAATTAATATTAATACTTTTACCTCCAAATGACAATAACACTCGTTATGCAGTGTGTATGTAAGTTGAATTCATTAACCTTCTGTATTTGCGTATATCATAAAATCTCTGTAACAACTAATTGAAAACGACGTGCTCCCATAACAACTGAGCTAACGCTTCCAATTTTATGACAACTACATACTCATCAGCAAAGCAATGATGAACGCTGATTAAACACAGAAGCAAAAACTGCAAGGCCTAATGTACCACTGACATTCTTCTTTGAAGCAAATTGTAATTTTCCTAGCCTGTATTGAAATCTGACACACTTTTTGTTTAATTCTTAACTGATTTAATATACTGTGTATATGATGCTTCTATTTTAGATACTTGAAACTTGTTTAGCACCGAAGTTGTGCAGTAGTACAACTAAACAGAAATGACAGCTGAATGCGGTATGAAAGCATTTAAACAGTGCACCGAAGCTGCGGACATAGTATCAGTGAAGATTATGGACAGAATGACGGCTTTCCTAGCGGGAAGGAGCGCCGGTCCCCGACACGAATCCGCCCGGCGGATGTATGTCGAGGTCCGGTTAGCCGGCCAGTCTGTGGATGTTTTTTAGGCGGTTTTCCATCTGCCTCGGCAAATGCGGGCTGGTTCCCCTTATTACGCCTCAGCTACACTATGTCGGCGATTGCTGCGCAAACAAGTTCTCCACGTACGCCTACACCATCATTACTCTACCACGCAAACATAGGGGTTACACTCGTCTGGTGTGAGACGTTCCCTGGAGGGTCCACCGGGGGAGGAACCGCACAATAACGCCTGCGTTCGGTGTGGGGCGGCGGAGGGGTGAAGTGGACTGCGGTAGTCGTCGTGGGGATGCGGACCACTGCGGCTGCGGCGGGGACGGAGCCTCTCCGTCGTTTCTAGGTCCCCAGTTAACATAACATTTAAAAAAAAAAAAAAAATGAAACGATCGTATGGAATTGTTGGCTGGGAGGCCCCATGCGGGGAAGTTCGGCCGCCGTATAACAAGTCCTTTTTAGTTGACGCCACTTCGGCGACTTGCGAGTCAATGATGATGAAAAACACACAACACCCAGTCATCACGAGACAGAGAAAGTCCCTGACCCCGCCGGGAATCGAACCCGGGACCCCATGCGCGGGAAGCGAGAACGCTACCGCAAAACCACGAGCTGCATAACATACATGGAATGTCTGTTAAGACATCAACGAATAATATCCATGTTGCCCGAGGGAGCTCTAGAGGGTTAGGGGCTGTAGAGCAGTTACACTTAAATCAGTAAAATGAAATGAATACCTTTAGCTGCATACAGGTGTTGATATACGTCAACGAGGACAGTTGAAACTGTGTGCCCCGACCGGGACTCGAACCGGGGATCTCCTGCTTACATGGCAGACGCTCTAGCCATCCTTTTTTTTTAATCTTATTTTTGTTCTACATTGTTCGTTGAATTTGTTCGTGGCGTACGTTGGATGACACTCGTTCAGATTGTTCGTTGTTCCGTTCACTCACAAGGGGAGGCCGCCAATTGTGAAATTCAGATTCGATTCATACTGCGCATAATAAAAGCTCATGGCCAGAGGTGTAATGTGGCAAAGCACCAAGATGCACTTCTCAGCCGTTGTCGAGAAAATCGACAGTTAAAAGAATCCGTTGCGGTGAAATACTCTCTACGATTAATAATTTTCCACAGCGTCGTGGCGCAGCGGTAAGCGCTCGGGTTTGTAATCCGAAGGTCGCCGGATCGAATCTCGCACCATGCAACTTTTTTTAGTATTTGTTTATATATACATACAATAATTACAAAAAAAATACTAAAAAAATTGCATTGTGCGAGATTCGATCCGGCGACCTTCGGATTACAAACCCGAGCGCATATATAATTCCCGGCAATCAGTTGCAACAATTATGCATATAATAAGTTGTTGAAAGTCGTTTGTCGTGGAAAAACTGGCGACTTCGAACATCATTTTGTTTTCCGCAAAGAAAGTTGTATTTCACAAATGTTATTAATTGTCTTCATAATGTTAACCACGTATAGTTAACGGAAGACGTAGAAACGATATTCCGAAACGAATACGTATAGCGTAAGTCAAACGTTCGAATTAGGATAGAAGCCCCACGAACACAAATTCGCTGTGGCAGGTATGAAACATAAACTCCGTTACTCGCTCGTTACACTTGAAGGACAGATGTTGAATGGGCCGAAACGAGCCGCCGCATAACAGCGTAGTTGCCTGCTAACTTCGAAAGAAGGTAGATGCGGTCCATAGCGCAACTTATAACATCGTCGAAAATCAGTGCGGACGGGAGAGCTTCGGTACACCCTGTTAAAAAAACGGAAAAATGGAGGCGGTGCAATTGGAGAGCGATCCGCCTTCACCAACATGCATAAGCAATTCATTAATGGTTTATATACATTTGAATTACAAAAAACTAATAATAAAAAAAAATTGCATGGCGCGAGATTCGATCCGGCGACCTTCGGATTACAAACCAGAGAGCTTACCGCTGCGCCACGACGCTGTAGAAAATTATTAATCGTAGAGAGTATTTCACCATGACGGTTTCTTTTAACTGTCGATTTTCTCGACAACGGCTGAGAAGTGCATCTTGGTGCTTTGCCACATTACACCTCTGGCCATGAGCTTTTATTATGCGCAGTACGAATCGAATCTGAATTTCACAATTGGCGGCCTCCCCTTGTCAGTGAGCTATTGTGCCTGCTATAAAATACTGTTACAACACTGAAATTTAATTATAAAATTTAGACATCCCTGGTGGGGATCGAACCCACGACCTTTGGATTAGAAGTCCAACGCGCTATCCACTGCGCTACAGGGACAGCTTTTGAAAATGTGTGTGAAATTTTATAGGACTCATAAGGTCATCAGTCCCTAAGTTTAAAACACTACTTAACCTAAATTATTTTAAGGATAAACACACACACACACACACACACACACACACACACACACACACACACACACATACGCCTGAGGGAGGACTCGAACGTCCGCCGGGACCACCACATTCCCAACTTACTGTCCCGCACTATATTCGCAGTGCCCCTGCCCATTACTCGCGGCTTTACCGATTCCCGTAAGAGTTCGGGCAATGTGTGTGCATCTGCACAGAAGATTGTCAAATGGCCGGTGAGCCTTAACTATATATATGAAGATGGTATCTGTTCTTTCGGACATGGGCAAGACAGAGATTGGAATATATTCAACAAATAATCCAGGACGCTGTGTGTTTAAGTGCTGCTCTAAGATGAAGTGGCTGACACAGGGAAGGATTTCGTGGCGGGACATATCAAAGCAAATCAGAAGATAGATGCAAAATAAGTGGAGCAAACAGATGACACAGTGAAGAGAACACTGGGCTCCTGCTGAAGAGGAATGCGTTCGACAATCATAACGCAAGATTTACACAGTATCTCTGAATAACTTACGGAAAATGTTGAACAGCTCCTTAGATATGGCCACGATACATTTCATTCCCCATTGTGCTCTATTTCTGATGACATCAACGATGACGGGAAGATGAACCAAAACCTACGTGTATTCCGACTGCCGTTGCATTTATTCTTCGTGTAACTTTGTCCTCCTAACTCCCAGAATCTAATTTCTTTATTCGGTTCTGGCTAAAAGTCGACGGCGCAATCACGATCTTTTGTGGAGAGAAGTTTCTCGTGAGAAGCCATATTAAGCCCGCAGCCGCCCGGTACACTTCTTCGAATTCAGTGGCCGTGCGAGGGGCCGAAGTTATGGACGGCAACAGCGTAAGTTGGCAGGCGCGCCGGTTTTCTGCAGGCGTAGGACACAGCAGCGCAATGGGCGTAAAAGGTGAGCACACAGTCACATCCGCGGCACACTTAACCCATCAGCGGGGGCCTTGACACGCTCACCAGGCCCCAGCGGCGGGCCTCGCCAGCAGTTCAGCCCATTCGCCATTCAATAGCAGATTGCTGTGGCATCCCTCCAAGCGCCATTAGTGAATGATGAACGACCTCGGTCTAAAAGTACCTTGTGCCCAGGAAAATAAAGTGCCTAATGAACTGTTGGAAATACGTTTCTGGGTTTTTGTCACGTGGTCGGTGACTGGTGACCCGCAGATATTCGCCAGTGAAAGAAATTAAGAAATCCGTTGCGGCATTCGATCTCGTTTCTACGACGATATGTAAAATATTTTTCAACTGAGAGATGTGACCTAGTACAAGGATATATGAGGTTGGCAAATTTAAGTAAACTGAACAATTGATAGTTAAAACGGAAGTGATATTAGGACTATTGAAGAGGATATTCACCTATTCTGCACATACCTAATATCATAAATGTTCAGGAGTAGAGCGCTAAGTCATTCGGAAAATGCCAAAGAAATCAGCTTTGTTTTTATTATTAAACGATCTGTCTACTGAGATACAACAAATAATTATTAAAATTAACAGCGTTATAGTACCCTTGCGATAACTATGTAATGCAATGAATTCGTTTGAAAATTTAACACGAATATACATATTCGATACACCAACATTTTACCTTACCACGTTACAGTTCTGTATCTGTTGCTACGGAGTAGTACCCTGACAAAGGCGGAAACTGATCAATCACACAGTACCCAAGTTATATTGTAAATGTTTATTAGCATTAAGGACAATGCTTTCAGGGGTGCAGCCACAAATGAAGGAAAACACGTTTCAGTTTCTGCAAAATGCACTAGGAATGCCAAGCAAGTCGTATTTACGTGTTCCGGAAGTGGGGCCGGCCGGAGTGGCCGAGCGGCTCTAGGCGCTACAGTCTGGAACCTCGCGGCCGCTACAGTCGCAGGTTCGAATCCTGCCTCGGGCATCGATGTGTGTGATGTCCTTAGGTTAGTTAGGTTTAAGTAGTTCTGAGTTCTAGGGGACTAGTGACCTCAGAAGTTAAGTCCCATAGTGCTCAGAGCCATTTTTGATCCAAAGTGGATGTGTTCAGAACTTTCAGAACTTTGTGTTATTTCTGATCTAGAAGCAGTCATGGTACGTATCAATATCAGTTCGGTTACCACATCGAGGTTTCTTTCATTTGAATTTTTACGATGGCACACGTGTTTTCATGTAAGGTTTTTCACATGTTTATGTTAACACCTCACAAAATAGAAACGGTCGTGATACCATACATTTGATGTATTTGGCACATCAGTCGTGTTCACTGAATACTGAGCGAGCATTGAGTACGTTTTTGATGTTGAATTTCACCTTAAATGCTACCTATAACACTGTTGGAAAATGGCATCTGGAGAGTTAAAAAAACACTGAAATTTATCAGTTGACGAATTAACCCACTATTGTCCAGAAATTAAGTAGTAGTAGGAAACTACAATAGGCTGGGCTCGTGGCTAGAATGGAACCCAGCGTAATTCCTTAGAAGGCATTTGAGGGCAGTCTCCAAGCAACAATACGACTCGGTCGACCTCGTACACAGTGGAAAGATGACATAGAGAAGGACGTCGCAGCATTGGGAATCCCCGCAGGGTGGAGAGAGACAGCGAGAGATAAAAGATTGAAGTAGATCCTTGATGCAGCGCTTGGTCTACAGGTCCTGTGAACGCTGAAAATAAGTAGGTAAAGCCGCAAGATGCAGACAGCAACTAATTGATTTAGCACCAGTGAGGAAAGATACGCTGCAAGGACCATAAAACGTTGTATCATTATGTTCCTCGCTCAGGATGTTTCATCGTGTCGTTCTAAAAGAACACCCATTAAAACTCTGACTCTCCTCAACAACACTGAAGAGCCAAAGAATCTGGTATACCTGCCTAATATCGTGTAGAGCCCCCGCGAGCACGCAGAAGGGCCGCAACACGACGTGGTATGGGCTCGACAAATGTCTGACGTGGTGCTGGAGGGAGCTGACACCATGAATCCTGCAGGGCTGTCCATCCGTAAGAGTACGAGGGGGTGGAGATCTCTTCTGATCAGCACGTTGCAAGGCATCTGAGATATGCTCAATAATGTTCATGTCTAGGGGGATTGGTGACCAGCGGAAGTGTTTAAACTCAAGAGTGTTTCTGGAGTCACTCTGTAGTAATTCTGGACGTCTGGGGTGTTGCATTGTCCTGTTGGAATTGCCCCAGTATTGGTCATCTTGTATGGCAACTCATAAAATAAAGCGTGATTGCGTTTTTCTAATGAGCTCACACTTCATGGTGAAATTTTATTCACTTTCTTTTGCAGCCTCTGGTAGTCTTGCTGGGATTCGACTTCTATTATAACGACCACATTAAGAATACGACACTGTTACCCGTTCTCACGCACTGCCTTGGTGTCGACGGTGTTTAATTACTTTAGCGTCCAAGATAGAGATTTTGGAATCAGATTTTAAATTGTAAGGCACTACCATGGGAAGATGTGGACTCTGACAATCTATTGACTATGAACTGGCGTTTAAAACTAAAGAAATTGTAAAAAAGTAGGAAATTAAGGAAACTGGGATCAGGATAAGCAGAAAGAGCAAGATGATGTTGAGAGTTTCAGAGGGTGCGTTAGGCAACGATTGATTAGAACAGGGGAAAGGAATACAGTGGAAGACGAATTGGTAACATTGAGACATGAAATAGTGAAGGCTGTTAGGGATCAAATAGGTAAAACGACAAGGCCTAGTAGAAATCCTTGGGTGACGTAGGAGATATTGAAATTAATTAATGAAAAAGAAAATATAACAATGCAGTACGTGAAGCAGGCAAAAGGGAATACAAACGTCTCAAAAATGAGATCGATAGGAAGGGCAAAATAGCTAAGCAGGAGTGGCTACAGGACAGATGTAAGGATGTAGAAGCATTTATCACTAGGGATTAGACACATGCCTCCTATAGGAAAATTAGAGAGACCTTGTGAATATCAAGAGCTCAGATGGAAAACCACTCCTAAGCAGGGAAGACAAAGATGAACGATAGAAGGAGTATACAAAGGGTTTGCAAAAGGGAGATGAACTTGCAGGCAATAATTAGAAATGGAGGGGGATGTAGATAAAGATGATATAGGAGACATGATACCGTGAAAAGAATTTGTTAGAGTACTAAAAGACCTAGATCGAAACAAAGCCCAAGGAGTAGACAACATTCCTTCAGACCTACTGACAGTGTTTGGAGAGCCAGCCATGACAGAACTTTTCATCTGGTGTGCAAGGTGTATGAGGCAGGCGAAATACCCTCAGACTTCAAGAAGAATGTAGTAATTCCAATTCCAAAGAAAGCTGGTACTGATAGGTATGAATATTAGCGAACTGTCAGTTTGATAAGTCATGGTTGTGAAATACTAACACCAAGCTAGAGTAGAAAGGGTCTTAGAAGCCGACCTCGGGGGAGATCAGTTTGGATTCCGGAGGTGCGTAGAACACGCGAGGCCGTACTGACCTTACGATTTTCAGAATACAGGTTACGGAAAGGCAAACCTACGTTTACTGCATTTGTAGACTTAGAGGAGTCGTTTACAATGTTGACTAGAATACTCTTTGAAATTCTGAAGGTCGCAGGGGTAAAATATAGGGAGCGAATGGCTGTTTACAGCTTGTACAGGAACCAGACGGCAGATTAAGAGTCGAGCGGCATTAAAAGGAAGCAATGATTGAGAAGGGAAACAGAGTTGTCGCTTTTCCCCGACACTATTCAATCTGTACACTGAGCAAGAACTAAAAGAAACCCAAGGAAAATCTGGGTAAGGTATTTGTGTTCAGAGGGATGAAATGGAAACTTTGAGTTTATCGATGACATAATTCTGTCAGAGACAGAAAAGGACTTGGAAGAGTAGTTTAATGGAATGGACACTGTCTTCAAAGGTGGATATAAGATAAGGATCAACAAAAGGTAAACAAGGATTATGCAATGTAGTCGAATTAAATCAGTTGAAGCTGAGGAAATTAGATTAGGAAAATGAGACAAAGTAGTAGATGAGTTTTGCTATTTGGGCAGTAAAATAACGGATGACGGCAGAAGCAGGGAGGATATAAAATGTGACTGGCAATGACAAGAAAAGCGTTTCTGATTGAGAAAGATTTCTGAACATCGAATACAGATTCAAGTGTTAGGAAATCTGAAAGTATCTGTATGGAGTGTAGCCATGTATAGAAGTGAAACGTGTACGATGAACAGTTTAGATAAGAAGAGAATTCAAGCTTTTGAAATGTGGTGCTACAGAATAATGCTGAAGATTAGGTGGACATAACACGCAACTAATGAGGAGGTACTTAACAGAACTTGGGAGAAGAGAAATTTGTGGCACAATCCGACTAAAATAAGGGATCTGTGGATAGGACACATTCTGAGACATCAAGGGACCATCAATTTAGTACTGGAAGGAAGTGTGGGAGATAAAAACCGTAGGAGGAGACTAAGCGATGTATACTGTAAGCAGATTCAGAAGGATGTAAGTTGTTGTCTTCTGTTTGTTGACATTACGAAGATTGTTTGCTGAGATATCATCTGAGTTTTAGTGGTATGCTCTGGCTCTGCCTGTATGTAGAAAAAAAGGCCGCAGAAGTAGTAGCCTCATTGTAAAGATCTATCTTGTGTAACGTATTTTTCACTTCTTAATTATCCCTTAGTCGTTCGTTATCCAATTTTAACGCTACGAGCTACCCTGTCAAACTTTTTGAAACATTACTCACTTTGAAACCTTGTTATCAAGTCAGGGAGGGGTAACCGATAAAACTTAACGATTTTTCCAGTTCCTCCTAAACAGACTGAGTATCATCATAGAAATAAAGAGCAGGTTCAAAGCCCCGAGTGTGCTGCGGTGGATCATCTCGCACGTCAACATGTTGCGCCTGCAGGCAGAGGTCCTCTCTTGACGGGTAAGGCTGGTTCCCACTAGAGCGCGGCAGCGCGGCGTGCGGCAACGGCAGCGGCAAGCGTTTTCTGCTTTGACGCTGCGGCTCGCGGAATTGGCGTTCCCATCTGGAAGCGGCAGACGCTAGCGGTAGCCAATGACGGACAGCCACTGAGGTACGAGGCGGGACCCACTGAAATGACCGGTGCGTTTGATTGACTATATCTTATGCCTACATGAAGGAAAGACGAAGTTGGGTGAAGACATACCAATTTTTCATTTTCTGTACAATGTACTCTTTCACATATTTCATTATTCATGTTTCTCATTTCACCATAAACAGATTTCATGACTACCGTTCATGATTGTTCACTATTTCCTAACACATTGAAACAATGTACGACAAAAGAGATTATTCAGATAGTTAAGCGAGACAAAAATTTAAAATGTGATACGGTAGCAGGTACAGGAAAACAGTAAGAACACAAAGGCTTGGGGGAAGGGATGAAAGTGGAAGCCAACTGATAGAATTTCGCACAGAGCATAATGTAATCATCACCAGCACCTTGCTTAAGAATCATGAAAGAATAATACATATTTGGAACAAAGTTTTCGAAACCAGGTTTTAAATTATAAGACATTTCCCGGTGCAGACGC
This sequence comes from Schistocerca nitens, assembly GCF_023898315.1. Taxonomy (NCBI): domain Eukaryota; kingdom Metazoa; phylum Arthropoda; class Insecta; order Orthoptera; family Acrididae; genus Schistocerca; species Schistocerca nitens. Next base: position 835,926,533 of record NC_064616.1, on the reverse strand, counting down.
AAACCTACAATACTTTATTGGTTACGAGCTGCAGTTTACAACTAAAGAGACAGTAAACGGTAGCAAATTAAGGAAATGGAACTTGAATAAGTCAAGACCCACAGTTTTTAGATAATCTTAAAGTTACCGTAATGCAACGACTGACTGAAACAGAGGAAGGAATCAGCTAGAATACGAATGGATATCTTTGAGAGAAGAAGTGGTGAATGCAGCAGAGTATGTCAACGGGAAGAAGGTACAGTAGAAATCGTTAGATAAAACGCGATATATTAAATTTGACAAGAGGGAAAAATATAAAAATGCAGCAAATAAAGTAGGCCATGGGAAATAGAAATGTCTAAACATGACGTTGACAGAAAGTCCAAAATTGCAACGCGATTTTGCACTTGGAAAACATAGGGGAATGAAAATGAGAAAGAACAAAGAAAACTTTGCTCAAAGGAGAAACAACTGTCAAGAACTCATTTGGCAAGCCAGAACTAAGCAAATAAGAGAAGGCTAGAAAGTGGTAGGAATATGTATAGAGGAGAGGGGGAGGGTTGTACAAACTAACATAAGCATAATGTTAGATTCCTGTGAGATGTTTGAACACGCAAGGCAATACTGATCCTACCATTTAGCTAAGTAGACGCACTGAAGAACTACGAAACTGTGTTTATAGCATTTGCATGTTTAGAGAAAGGTTTTGACAATCAATTAAAACATTCTTTGAAGCTCTGGAGATGTCACCGATAAAACACAGGGCCACAAGATTATCTACAACTTCTACAGACATCAAACTACATTTCTAAGACTTCAATGACTTGAAAGGGAAGCAGTAATTGAGAAGGCAGAAGTAGAGAGGATATAAAATGAAGACTGTGAATAGCAAGAAAAGCGTTCTGAAAAAGAAAATTTGTCCACATCGAATATAAATTCTAATGATTGGGTACTATTTTACAAAGGTATTTGTGTGGAATGCAGTATATGTGTGGAGGGCAGCCTTGTATGTAAGTGAAACGTGGGCGATGAACAGTTCTGTCAAGAAGACAATGGACGCTTTCAAAACGTGGTGATCAATAAGAATGCTGAAGATTAGATATGAGGATCGTGTAACTAAAGAAGAGGTACAGAATTAAACAGAGGAGGAAGAGGAAATTACGGCACAAATTTGACTACAAGAGGGGTAAGTTGACAGGACATATTATGAGGCGTCAAAGAGTGAGGACAAAGGGGTTGGGTGATAGTATTTTGATAATAATCATCTGTTGAAATGCTATTCTGCTATTTTATCGATTAATGTAAGCAGTGAATTTACTCTTCCATGCACTTCTCCACAAAACATTTAAACCAAAACTGAAATCAGCTGAACATCAAATCTTACAACCACTGTCTGACAACTACTGCATTCACTTTCAACTTTCTATAACTATCACTGGCTAGCCACACACACATACAGATATAAGGAGAACAAAAATAAACAAACATTAGTTTTCAGCATATAATTCTTTAGATTGGCAACATGTACATAAACAAACCAAACAGGAAGGGAAATGAGGTGAATACACTGTAGTTATGACTTCAAATCAGTGTTTTCGGTAAAATGTCTACAGCTAGTGACAGAAGAAAAAAGAGCGAACATGAAAATGTGCTTATGTTTCATAATCTAAGTTTTAGTTCAACCTCCAGTATGTGACCAGGTGAGGGGAAACGCAGATGTCCGCCAAAAACACGATTCACTGTAAGTAATCAGTTATTCATGTAAAAAAAGATGAATTGTTTTATAATGTGGAAGTATCACATATCAAAACAAAACTGAATCATTCTAGATTCCACCGAAGATGCCTTAAAGTAAAAGGCGAAACACGTCTTGAACCAATAAAGTACACTGGATAAAGAAAAAAACGTTTGTTACTTCCAAAGGAAATAATCAATAGCTGTAGATACTTAGCAAATTACATCTTATGATATACCAGCAAATTAGTCTCGGTTTAACTTCTCATTCCACGTGCTATTAAATGCCGTTTAAAGAAATTCATCTATCCCTTCCGAAAAAACTGTAGTTTCTTTCATATCTCGGTAGATAAACAGATTTTGGATATTTATCATGTGCGACGAAATACATGACTTTTCACAAGTTATCGTTTGCAAAAAAACACGTTTCAATTTCTTGAACCGTTTACGAAATTTCCAGTTGATACAACCACATGGTTTACGACGAGCAGGACGAAAGTATCGGTCACGTAGCGAGCGACCCGCGCGCGGTCACCGCACAGCCCGTCCGCGGTCACCGCACAGCCCGTCCGCCGACATAACATTCAATATCTCGAGAACGGTGATAGCTATCGTTCTGCTCTCAGCTTTAAAAACAATTTCGATATGTTGACTAAATTTCATACGCAATAATGTATTACCTAAAATGAACTGTACGCAAAGTCCACGCAATGCGTTTTTACCTCTGCACACTCATTCAAATTTCGTGTAAAGGTTTACGTAAATGCGATACAGCAAGTAACCACGACGAATAACGAAAAGAAATTCTGTCCTTTATCGAGAAAAGATATCAGGCTGTAACATGCCCAACAATCAAATTTTTCTACCGAATAGTTTCCTTGGAATCGGATGATAAGTATTTCATAGCTGCCGCCGCGTCCGCGCCAACGGTTCGGCGAAAGTTCGTGTGGCCCGGGGTTCCGTACCTGACGTCACGCTCAGCGCGTTCTGTGATTGGCGGCGCGCACCTGGAGCGTGGCACGCGGCAGCGGAAGCGGTTCGACATGGTCAAACCGCGACGCAGAGCCCGCCACGCCTTGCCGCTGACGCCATTTCCATGGCAACCACGCCGCTGACGCGCGGTTTTGAAGCGCGGCAGCCCTAGTGGGAACCGACCTTCACTGAAACTGGCAGCTACGCCAGTGGGTGGGCGCCGGCAGTAGCACGTACGCGCAGACAAGCTCGGCAGTCTAGCTGATGAGAGCAACTCTCCCGGCTGACGCAGCAGCCTCTTCACTGCGTCCTCCAAAGTTACCGCGGCTGGCACACCGGAATGTTTGTGGTTGCATCTTACTGGTGCACGATGACGCCTCGCGGCCGATGACGCAGAGCCGATGCACAACGATTGACGCAGTAATGGAACTTCGCCTTAGCAACAACGCACCGAAATGAAAATCGCGACTTTTCTTAATAAATTGAACATAGTAGTTGACTCGTTGGGACTGCACACGTTTTTCCAGAATATTCAGTTCTCTAAACATACAGATTCTCATTTCTGGAAGAACTCGCATAATAATATTCCATATATTCAAGTTTCCTCTGACGATCTGTATTGCAGGAACATGATTTACAAGTTTTGTGTGCGATTTTTTTCTTACTTATGACGTCTTTCGCATAGCATACATAATGACAAATACAGTTAACTGTATTCCACATGGTAAGCTGTTAGCGTACGACTTACAATTGTGTATGTTGCGTTAACATGTGTGTACTGGTCATAGAAAGTCAGACACCAAGAAGGATTCTAACTCGAAGTAAAACTAGCAAAAGTTATGCGAGCCAGTGCCGTACGTATAAGGGAGAAATGATCATCGCGATAAAATGAGAGCAATCAGGGCTCGCACAGAAAATTTTAAGCGTTCGTTTCTCCCGCTCGCCATTCGAAGGTGGAACGGTAAGGAGACAGCTTCAAGGTCGCTCATTGAACCCTCTGCCGGGCACTTTACTGTGAACAGCAGAGCAATTACGTAGACGTGATGCCAAAACATTATTGATTCGCCAATACATACACAAACGCCATCATCTGTAAGAATTAGTCGCCCATTGTTTCAGTTGCACACAATTCTTTTGACTTTCAATGGACGGTTTTCGTTGGTGGGGTATCATAAGCCCGGGTCTGACCTGATTCGCTGATCTGCACATCCGGTATCACATTCGGTTAGCTTCTATCATTCAAGATTGACCCATCAAATACGTATCTTAAAGGTATTGTGAATGAATTTTTGCTTTAGAAATGATATATTGCACCACATCAGATATTCAGTACGAGTGACTAAAATTAACTTCTTGTTATTTTCTTATTCCAAATATCATTTACACGAATTTTATCAATATTATTATACGAAACTAATACATGTACACCTCCTTTGACAATACAGGTACATGACGGTCGAGCACAGAATACGGAATACCAAACGACTTAAATTTAGTAACAAAAATGAACATTAGCCAGCAATGATAATACTAATATATATTCAAAATGAATGAACACAAGTAAAAGTTGCAGATGCAGCATGCTGTGACAGAAGTTAATCACACTATAATGCCATTGTTTTGCCTCCTGTGAAATGATCTGTACACGGGAATGCAATGAAGCACCCCACCCACAAAGCATTCTGCTAGATGTGGAGAACTCACCATCGCTTTTTAAAGAAACAGCAATAAGGTAGTATACCTCGTATTACGCAGGAGACAATTTTTGAGTTATATACTAAATTTGCTTAAGTTGAATTCACGTAAGCCATTTACAAGACATCTTAACCTCACTACAAGCTGTGGCCTTTAAGTCGAATCAAAAACTCTGTCAGACCAAGATGCCCTATTAACATCCATATGGCCGATGCCACAACTAAGGGAGGAAGAAATAAGCTTTCTTGCAGAAGGATGATTACATGCACATGTTTTTACAATTTAAACCAGGGCTTTACACAATTGGCAACAGAAGGAGAAAGATCACGAGGAATATTAAAATGGCCTGCATCTCGAAATACGACTGGAAGATGTGCAACACTAATTATAGGTGAGCTAAGTCACCTATTTCAGATGGCAGGGAAAAGCGGCTTAAATATGAGAAGTGTTGGGAGAAGAATAATTTGAGTGCGCTCTCCTCTGCCTGTTACGAGAGTCACCCGAGTTTCATCTGCCTATCATCAACATCGAATCTTCCAGAGACTGTCACATCGCACACTATGCTCTGAATAGAGCAAATTCGAGATATCGATAAATGGAACTGAAGCTGGAGGGACATCATCCTATCACCTGTAACCACAAGTGACATCCTCAAACGTGAATGCCCATTATTTGTATAATCTCAACGGACACTGTTCTCCTCGCAACGTTGGAGAAGTGCTTAACTAGTACCAGGTAGTTGCGTGAGCTTCCACTGCTGACTTACGTCATGGCAGTGAAGTGATATGTATGTGCCAATCGGCTGTATGTAATAATCATGAAGCTAGGTGTTCTAGTGAAGCGTAGCCCTTTCCTTTACGTCTTCGTGGCATGTGTACCGTGTTCACAGTCTCCTTCCAAGATGACAACATCTCTACTGGCCCGCTACATCACCTGATCTCAATTTCATAGGCAATATTTGTGACTATCTGGAGCAATGGATGAAACATAGCAATATCTATGCAATCTAACGAGCAATGAATAGCTTCAGTTTAATGTGGCGCACCTGAAGAAACTTTTGGACACACTCTGTCAGCAAATTCAGACCCGTATCTAGGATACAACCATTTCTGTGGTATTGGTGTGATGTCTCCCGTGCGGTGACTCATTTTCCGTCTAGTGAGCTTATATTTGCATTCGACCTGGTTTCAAAACTTATGGTAATAGCTTTTAGTAAAACTTTTATGCCGTGAATGCATAGAATTTTCATTTTTACTGTATTTTCTATCCCTTTATGTGCATTATAAAAGGTGCCCCAAAACTATGGAGTCAATTTTATGGGCGGCAGAGGATCCTAAAATGACAATTTTCGAACAACGAACGAAAGATCGGTAATAAATATTTCAGTGGGTATGAGATCTAGAATGAGTGACACGTGGGGGGGCACGTGTTGGAACACTGCTTACGTCTGATAAACGGGTGCATGCTACATAGACTTGACGCTCGAAAAGCTCATTTCGAGGAGTACAGTGTTGAGAGTACTATTGGAAACGTAAGTACACTCCTAAAAACAACTTGTGCAAGGAATAGTGCCAAATAATTTTGAACCAGTTATTCAGTTCAGTCAATTGATTATGTTGTAGTGTACTGAGACTGGCGATTGTCACTTCCAACGGTTGCTATGAGCCTCATTGGTTGCTGAAATGTGTAAGCTGTTTATGTCAGTTACAAACTAAGTATTACATTCTGACCTGTAATTTCTTATATTAAAGTACTCAATTTTGGTTCCTCCTCTATCATTCGCTCAGTTTTGACTAAGCTTTTTGAGACGTCCCGTCTTCTAACCCAGGACACAAACACATTCATTTTGACTTCCTTGTGCTGTCTTGAAGCATAATAATTTGTCAGTCATCCCAAGGATGACAATCGGTGTAGGGGGTGTAGGACTCGTTTGATAATGTGGTCTCATGAGATAAAGTCGTGCGGATCCTACGATGTGAGCTCTTCGGGCTGTCTAAAATTCTGGTGTCCCGCGGTGACTCGAGTAGATGCAATGGAAGGCAAATATCGTCTATTGACGGATTTGGAGTAGTTAGAGACTCCATTTGAAAACTTTTTGGTTTCGGTGCCGATTCACATTATCCAATAGACATTGCGAGAGTCGAAAGGTGGTGATCGCGCGACGCAGCAGCCACGGCAGCCACCTGTGTTGTCCATTGGCCCAACATGTAAGCACAAACACGAGCTCTAGAGCTGTTTCAACTGGAGCAACAATAGGGCTCAGCCTTTGACACAGGATGTAGTAGGCGGGGCAGCGTCCTTGGCTGGCAGCTGTGACGAATGCCGCTGAAGTGCACCTGTCTACCGGTGTAGGAACGCAAGCGCTCGTAGAGGCTGCAGTGCATCAGTGAACCCCTCACCCACTATCATCTGCATATGCCGTTTGAATATTCATACCATCCCAGGCATATTGTAACTTACTTGCAATTCGATAACTTTTTTTTTTTTTTTTTTTTTGCAAAGGGAGCCAGGTATAACGTACTTGCTGTTAATTAATCTGTCTTCTGTGATAAGTATAACGAGCCCTGTGTTCGTATTGCTGCTGAATCTGACAATCCAAGTATGAGCTTACAGTTACCGTTCTTTTATTCTTTCACTTTAAAGCAACTGTATAAATATCTGCTAATATCGATGCCTTTGCTCAACGGAAATTTTCAACTCTTTACATTATTTAATCTGATTGCTTTTTACATAAAATGTGACTGTTTCGGAGCTGAGTTGAACTGCAAGCGAAACTTTTAATTCCTGCACCATGGACACAATACTGATATAATCAAAAGTCTTTAACCCTTTCAGATATTCTGGCTACAATTGTGTACATTAACGTTTGCTGTGTATTAGCTGCGACAGACATATTTCTCCTCAATGGAAACCTCATGTCCACATTTTTGAATGTTCAATCATTTCACCGTGCACAAGTGCTGCTACCTGTTGGGCATAACTATAAAAATATGAACAAGTGAATGTAGCACGGAAGCGGTAGGTTAGTTATATTCCACTGTATAATTTTATATTATTATTATTATTATTGTTATTTTACGTGGTAATTATTTAATAATCGACTTATGCATTACAACGATGAATATTTCAAAATTAATTATTTTAGTCAGTAAAAAGAAGCTAATTGTACAAAGTATATTCTGAAAACTGGTACATGTAGGTGTATAACTCTTGCATCTATCACCTGAAAGGATTAGAGCATGAAGAAAAATTTTCCTTCCTCAGGATTTAAGGGGTTAAGAGTCGTCTTCGTCTTGAGAAATCGGTGGTAGCCCTTGTAAATTAAACTATCTGTTCCATAGTTACCTTGAGACGATGTCTTGCTTTGATACGTTGCGCCAAATCTTTCTGTATGTAAATTAGTTGTCAAAGGACTGTTACAAATACAATAAATATCTATAAGCACTTCCTTTTATTAGTCTCATTAGGATTTCACTGAAGTTGTGAGGCCAACTGTAATGAGACACTTTGTTACCTGAATACGCCACTTATGTTTATTCAGTCAAAATAAATTTTTTCACAGCACTGTAAACACACATCAGTTCCCTATTATAATATCCTTATATTGTCTTTCCTCTTTCAACTAACCTGTTAATCACAATCAAATTAGCAACTCCTAGCCCGATGGATCTTCTGTCCGGCCGCATACGCCGACGTCTGCCTCTGTTGCCTCCCACGTCGAGTCTGTTGATATCTGATGTCTAGCCCTTGTCTCTCGTTCTTCACCTCGCCCCTGGTGTATACCATCCGAGGAACGCTTCTGGTCGCGTTGAGACGCTCTGCATATCGACAGCCGCATCTTCCACATTATGCGTCCGGATGATCCGACTATGTCCAGTATTCATTGGTAGCAGTTCTTTTTTCGGATTGGTGCATATTTCTAGATCGCTTCTACCGCGTATGGGGATTTGAATTCAGGATTATTCTGTATCACACTTTGCATATGAAAAGTTCTGTTGTTTTTTTGTGAATAAAGTACACTGGTGTGCAAAACATAAGGATGAAATTAACTTTCTTATGATGTGTCACTGCGAAGTAACATAGCTCGAAGAAACTTGAACCATATAAGTAGAGAGAACTGCTGCAGTGTAGTACAGAAGATAACAAAGAAATGCCCCATGAAACGAACAGAAATCAAACTTTCATTCAAAGGCTCAAATGGTTCAAATGGCTCTGAGCACTATGGGACTTAACATCTGAGGTCATCAGTCCCTTAGACTTAGAACTACTTAATCCTAACTAACCTAAAGACATCACACACATCCATGCCTAGCCAGGATTCGAACCTGCAACCATAGCAGCAGCGCGGTTCCGGACTGAAGCGCCTAGAACCACTCGGCCACAGCGGCCGGCTCAACAGTTGTCTACCACGACAGTGGAGAATGGAACGCACTATCTCGAGAACTCCTCATTAACCTTGTAGCCAGCATGCGAGCACGTTGCAGAGAATGCACTGCTGCCCGTGGTGATCACATATCCAATTCAGAACCTTTGCTGTGTCTCGAGTGTAATTATGGTCTTCAAATGAAGGTGTAAATTCTGTTCGTCTCATTGTGTGCCTGTTTCAGTTGCCTTCTGTAATATACTGTAGCATTTCTTTTTACATATGGTCCTAGTGTCATCGAGCTACGTTACTTACAAGGGAACCTCCCCATCGCACCCCCCTCAGATTTAGTTATAAGTTGGCACAGTGGATAGGCCTTGATAAACTGAACACAGATCAATTGAGAAAACAGGAAGAAGCTGTGTGGAACTGTGAAAAAATAAGCAAAATATACAAACTGAGTAGTCCACGGGTCGTATAGGTAACATTATGGACAAAATGAGCTCAGGAACGTCGTGGTCCCGTGGTAGCGTGAGCAGCTGCTGAGCGAGAGGTCCTTGGTTCAAATCTTCCCTTCAATGAAAATTTTGTTTTCTTTATTTTTGCATAGTTATTATCTGTCCATTCGTTCATTGACGTCTTTGTTCACTGTAATAAGTTTAGCGTCTGTGTTTTGCGACCGCATCGCAAAACCGTGCGATTAGTAGACGAAAGGACGTGCCTCTCCAATGGGAACCGAAAACATTTGATCGCAAGGTCATAGGTCAACCGATTCCTCCACAGGAAAACACGTCTGATATATTTTATACGACACTGGTGACGGCATGTGCGTCACATGACAGGAATATGTTGTCGACCCACCTAACTTGTACACTTGGCGAATGGGTAAAAAGATTCTTCTACCTTGCCCGATTTAGGTTTTCTTGTAGATGTGATAATCACTCCCAAAAAAGTGATGAAAACATAAGAGTTTGTCACATAAACTGAAAATAAAAAATTAAACTTTTCACTCGATGGAAGATTTGAACCAAGGATCTTTCGTTCCGCAGCTGCTCACGTTACCACGAGACCACGGCGCTCCTGCACTCCCACTGTCTTTAATGTTGCCTATCTTCCTATGAACTACTCAGTTTGTATATTCTGCTTATTTTTTCACAGTTCCACACTTCTTCCTGTTTTCTCAATTGATCTGTGTTCAGTTTTTCAAGGCCTATCCACTGTGCCAACTTATAACTAAATCTGAGGGGGGTGCGATGGGGAGGTTCCCTTGTTAGTAGTGACAACATACGAAAGTTATTCTCGTTGATAAGTTTTGCCCACTAGAGTATTTTGCTTGACGGCGACCAAATGGAATGAGAAAGGGCAGTGGCTATCAAAAGTTAAAATGTGTGTAGTGTGATGTGCAATGTGCATTTACGCTAACTAGTCTTCATACCGACGTAGGGGGCTCTTGATGAACTCAACGCGTTGTTGATCATCGTACATAGTTAATTTCAAGAACCTTTTTTTTATTATATGTTCACTGAGCCAGCTATAATGACGAGTGGCATTCGCGGACAGTGGACACGTATCATAGACACACGGTTATGGAAGTTGATACAGCGATTCGTGTACCTCGAGAGTAAGTTGTCCGTTGGGGAATCAAAACAACAGTAACAGGTCAAAAGCTTTGTTGAGCCAACGACCAGTTTATGAAGAATAAGTCGTAGCGCCAAAACAAAATCTTTAACGGATTTCCATATTTTGTGCGAAAATTTACTTGCCACTATCCAGATGCTATTGAAAAGCGGTTTCATTGTGCTATGATTTTTTGGGATCAACTGAGGAACGAAGAGCCAGGACAGGGGTGGAGCTGAACAAACTGCTGATTTCTGAGGTATCTATGTATGTCTGCCCTGAGGAAGTCCTCTCGACTTTTTTTTTTTTTTTGTATGGCCGATGTGCAACCTACGGGTAGTTAATGAAGATTTACCGAGATGCTATGCAATATCAAAACTTTATTCTATCTAAGTAGCAGGCAGAGATTCCATTACGGCCTTTGTCACAAAGCGTTACTGAAACATATTTCTTTTCATGATTAATTCAATAATTAATTGGCTTCGTTTTTGCAATTATAATTTCCCTATGTTGGTGTATCTTCTTGTTAGCAGAGGTAATTGTCTTTATAAGGGCCACTTTTTCACGCTTGCCTGTTTCCAAGCTTAATTAAAAATGATTCCCCTAAAGCCTCATTAGACGTTATTTCTGTATCGCTTCTCTTAACAAGCATATGATTCCAAATAACTCTTCAAAAACTTGTTTCTGACAAAACTGGTACATGAGATGTCTGTCTCTGATATAATATAGCTCATCAAAATCTTTATTTTTCCGATGAGAGCTGTCAATTAGTGTTACTCCTAATTTATTTGCAGGAATATTTTTCAACGTTTATTAGAAGGGGGATCTTCAGACACTTACCAAGATTCCTTTGCGTCTGGTTCGTTAGGAGTTTTGTTTAAGCACCTGTCCACGTCTTCAATAAAAACGTGAAAAATCTTTGCTAAGATTCTACTCTATCTGATCTGTCACCATATTTCTATATATTTCCATGTTAAATCCGTAACAACGTCCTCGTGAAGAAGCAGTAATTTTTGTGAAGCTATAGGTGTTCCAGCGTCCAGACCAAGTTATATATCTTCCGTATACACTAAATACCTAGTGACTGTAGGTTGCGTGTGATTAAAAACCAAAATTACTCTCCCACGCTGTCTTCAAGTGCCTTACCGTGGATCGATACGCACGTAAGCTATGTATCAATCTATAATTCCACCAGTTTAAAAATTAATATTGCACTTTGTGGCATTAGAACTCGAAATATACTCACTCATGGTTAAAAATAATGTACATTATAAATGGAAGCATATATAAGAAAAGAATACAAGGTTATTCAGAAGTACCTCTGGGATTTTGAAAGAGGACTACGCGGCCGGCCAGGGTTGCCGAGCGGTTCTAGGCGCTACAGTCTGGAACCGTGCGACCGCTACGGTCGCAGGTTCGAATCCTGCCTCGGGCATGGATGTGTGTGATGTCCTTAGGTTAGTTAGATTTAAGTAGTTCTAAGTTCTAGGGGACTGATGACCTTAGAAGCTAAGTCCCATAGTGCTCAGAGCCATTTGAACCAAAGAGGACTACGCGAAAACTGCAAGGCACACAGACAAATAACCCGCATTAGTGCATAAAGCAACTCTCCAGGATTAGATTCGGAATATGCACGGTGTCGTAGCTACACTAGGGGGCACGCATGTCAGAACATGTAAACAGATCATCCACTTTATAGCGTCGCATCGAATTAGCTTGCGCTTGTAGATAGCCAACCCAAGTAACAGGATTCCAGAGCAGGCTACTGTCGCACCTTCCTGGCACTTCGTGTCAGCGACTTAAGGAATTACACGCAGGCTTTCACCTCTTCCACATCACAAACGGTGCACATGTTGACCAACCGTAATGCGAGTAAAAGACTTGCAGACATGCCCTCTCCACTGATTTGTGTGTATTTTCTGCACTGTCATGGGCATATTATCAGTCTCTTGTGTAATTACACAAGATCTGTTCGCCAAAATAATATCTTACAAGAATGCATGTTAAAGTTTTATCTAGTTTCTTTCCTCTTAAAATTCATTTATTTATTTTATGACTTCATGTACATAAACATGTAAAGACAAATATTGTGTGAACTGGTAGTGTTAATCTTTCAACGTAACTACGAGTATATGTAACTTCTGTTGAGCTTTGAGTTGGAAGGAAACATTTTAGCTGTGTAAAATAAAGTATCAGCACGGAAGTGTCAGTTGATGAGCAGTAGTCTACGAATGTGGCACATCTGATAAATAGCGGAACTTAAAACATTGCTGGACGGCAGAACAGATTTTACTAGCGATGGAAAGTGGAGAAGCTCTGAAGATTTCGGGGACAATGTAGTGGGACAGAGAACGCAGTAATTCACAGGGAGAGACGAGAACAACTCGGAACCTTCCGGAAAGCGATTTCTTCACTATTGTTGCAATAACGTACAAATATTTCGGGAAGATTTATTGTGGAAGTCGGCGGAGAAGAAGATTTCGCAGGAGTTGAAAATCCTTGAATAAAAGAAGAACTGCGAGAGAGAAGATATATTTCATTAGCGCTGGTGAATAACACGAGAAGAAAAAGAAGAAGAAAATACCTAGAACAACTTAGAACTAGGATCAATCACATCAAACAGGATGCGAATACACCGTGACTCTTCAAGTAGCGTACTGAGTTATTTACATGACACATTAGACAAATGGTTCAAATGGCTCTAAGCACTATGGGACTCAACATCTGAGGTCATCAGTCCCCTAGACTTGGAACTAACTAATCTAAGGACATCACACCCATCCATGCCCGAGGCAGGGTCCGAGCCTGCGACCGTAGCAGCAGCGCGGTTCCGGACTGAAGCACCTAGAACCGGCTCACATTAGACAGAAAGACTTAATTTATCCAGATCTGTGTTACACGCAGATTTCGATAGTTATTGTTTTGTTTGTTGAACCGAGAGCTATTTAGGGAGTTACACTAAACAGGATGACTGCCAAAGCTTCTGATAATTGAAATAGCGATTACTAATAAAAGTGACGGCTCGACATTTAAACGCATAGTCAAGCAATCGTCACTGTTGAAAGTGCAAAAATGTGTCTGCAGTATTTATCCAACATTATCCAATTCCATATCCTACTCTGAAATAATTTCTTCCTAAATTTTACAGTGTGGTCACCTACAAAATGACGCAGCGGAGTGGCTGTGAATATTTGAATTTTTGTGATCAGTTTTGCAATTGACAAAATAGCAGCCGCCATCTTGCTGTGGCACAGCAACCTTAAAAAAATAGAAAAAATAGCAGTATCGCGATGGCGGTAAAGAGTTTCTTTCACTTCGATACGCCCACGTTGAACAATATCAGCGCTTCAGAGGTTATCCCTCAGCTACTATCTTTGTTTTACATCATGTGAAAAACTATGTTTTACCAACTACCAAGTAAATGAGGAAAAGTGAGAATAGCTGTCTTAGCATTCATTAAAAAACTAATTAACGAAATTTCATTGGGTATCAATTACATTAGCAGTACAGAACTCTTTCTTGCAGTTAGAACTTACGATCATACAGAACAACAGTGTCTGTGCAAGCGTTAGAGTTCGAGAATAAAATAAAGTAGAAACCGTAATTGAAATAATTTTTGCTAAATACGTCCGACAAAGTTGTAACAGGATCGATAGTGATTTTATTTAACAAAATGAGGCTGGAGATAGGACATAACGTGACACCAAAAAAAAATGACGTATACCTTAGACCTGCTTAGAGTTTCAGATATCATTCAGAACTGCTTTTGTCAATCATTGCATTAAGTGTCATTTTATACTGTGATAACCAAACTCCGGTTAATCTTTGCACATTCATAAACTACAAACATTTTAACTGTCAGCAAACTGTCATTTTCGATCTGAATTCAGGGCTATTCAAAAAGAAAAAAACATATTTCAAACACTAATTGCTTCCAAACCACAACAGACAGAACCCCAATTTCAATGTTCCTGAAAAGAGAAAAGTTGAAATTTTTATACATTCAATTTGAGCACCGTTGTTACACGACGAATATCATAACGGTGGCTCGTTTCCTGCCACACACGAAACAGTTGGCCTCTCCTTATCGAATTCACGGCTTCAGCAGTGCGATGTCGCAGATGTCTTTTGCGTAACCCCACAGTAAGTCACAAGGTGCGAAGTCTGGAGACCTCGGACACCACTATCTATGAAATTAATCTTCTGCTCCTCCTCTTCCAGTCCAGGGTCCTGGAACGGTGTCATTCAGATAACACCAGGCATGCTTAGAGGAACATACGACGTTACCTGAATGACACCATTCCAGGAAGCTGCATTGGAAGAGTAGGAGCAGAAGATGAACTTCATCCCCGGTGGCCTCCCGGGTCTGCAGATCTCACACCTTCTGGCTTATCTCTGGAGTTACTTAAACGGTTGCATTTTTATCCCCCCCCCCCCTCCCCTATGACTGTATGACTGACACTATTGAAAGTCTGTTAATTCGGTAACGAGAGACCAGCTGCTTTGTGTGCGGCAGGAAAAAAGAGTCAAAGTTTTGATATTTGTCGTATAACCCATGGTGCTCACAATGAATACACAAAATATGGCGCAGTTTATATAGTTACCATCTTTTGTTATCTATAGTTCTCTCGCCTTTTGACTGGAAGGGGGACGATAGGACGATAGGCTGCTCATTAAAGAGCTCATCTTAGCAGTACGTCTGCTAAACATGTCAAGAAATTTGAGCGTCTTGCAGCTGTGCAAAGGTCGGAGTCATCGTATGAAACAGAACGCACTGTCGTCAACCTGTCGGAGAAGAACATGGACAAAGGAGTCATCTCGGCCCTGAATAAAGGTTTGAATTTTGCTCCTACACCACGTACTATACCCATCGTGGATGTCATCAGTGGAGTAGAAGAGGCGGTGCAGCATCTTGCACAGGACGACGCCGATGAAGTCACACTTACTACCAGTCTTTTTTTGTCCTCAGCTAAGCCACTCAAATCTAATATCAGTAGGGAGGAGATAGAGGGGCTCTGTTCACTTGGGAGAGATGAAGATCTTAATACTACCGAATACCATAGCAAAATGACATTAACTATTGGAGGGCAGTACGTACAAATGTCGTAAACGGGAACCAACTTTGACGTACAGCAGAAAACCTACGAAGCTACTGAAGAATTCCGGTCTACCAGATGATGATACGAAAAATTTCAGAGTTCGAGCTCCTAGACCTCCCAAGTGGTACGGACTACCGAAGATCCACAAGGATAATGTTCTCTTGAGACCTATTGTCAGTGTAATTGGTTCTCCGCCTACAAGCTGGCCAAATACCTAACAGAGTTGGTGACTCCTATAGTCGGCCGTTGTGAACATCACATTAAAAACTCCTAGATGTTCATTGCGAAAATCAAACAGATTAGAGTTGGTCCATATGACATTTTAGTCAGCCTGGATGTGGTATCGCTGTTCACAAAAGTTCCTGTGAAGGACACTTTGAAAATGCTGTCGGATTTTTTTCCTCATGAAACTATAAAGTTGTTCAAAAAATGGTTCAAATGGCTCTGAGCAGTATGGGACTCAACATCTTAGGTCATAAGTCCCCTAGAACTTAGAACTACTTAAACCTAACCAACCTAAGGACATCACACACACCCATGCCCGAGGCAGGATTCGAACCTGCGACCGTAGCAGCCTCGCGGTTCCGGACTGCAGCGCCAGAACCGCACGGCCACCGCGGCCGGCAACACTATAAAGTTGTTCCGACATGTGATAACCAACTACTTCTTGTATAGTAGTAAATTTTATGGAAGACGGATGGTATGGCGATGGGCTTTCCGTTGTCTCCTTCATTGGCTAACTTTTTTACGGAGAATTTTGAAGAAGTGCTTTAAATTCGGTTCCCCTCCGTCCATCCTTACTTTATTAGAGTGTTGACGATACATTTATGGTCTGGCGACACGGCGCAGAAGCTCTCGAACAATTCATAGAACAGATGAACAGCATACATTCGAATATCCGGTTCACCGTCGAGGTTAAGAAGGAAGGAAGATTGCCATTCTTAGACGTTTTAGTACAACGAGGGGCGGACGGCCGCCTCGGCCAATATGTGTACAGCAAACCGACGCATACCGATTTATATATTAACATACAGAGTTTCCGTCATCCTGTTTAGAAGTGAGACGTTTTGAACATGTTGATATATAGAGCAAAAACTGTTTCTGACGAGGACCATTTGAAGTCCGAAATTATCCAGCTGAATTATATGTTCGAAAGAATGTCTATGGTGCACGCGATATAAAAGCAGCGTTTTCCAAGAAATGGAAACGTGAAAATGCTGCACACTCACAGAATGAACCACCGATTGCGGTTGTTCCTTTTTGTGGCGCTATATCCAATAAAATACAATGAGTCCTGGGTAGACGGTGTATAAGAGCGATTTTTCGTCCTCCTAAGAGAATTAAGGAGATGTTAACGACATTCTCGGCCTCAGGGTGCCTGGAATTTATAGTATCTCCTGTGAATGTGGAAGAAATTATATATGTCAGACCATTCGTAGCGTTTCCGACTGCTGTGCAGAACACCAACGGCATGTTGAAAATAGAGAACTAGAGAAATCAGCAATTTCGGAACACAGTCTCACTAACAAACATAAAATACTGTTTGATGAAACAAAAATTTTGTCCCATGCCTCCATATACTGGGATTCTGTTATTAGGGAGGCTGTTGAAATAAGAATGAGCAAGAAGAACTTTAACCGTGGTAGCGGATATTATCTGAGCGGTGCATGGAAAAGAGCTCTTGATACAGAGAATCAGTAGACATACCTTGCAGTGTTTACGTTCCCACGGAAGCGGTGGCGCCACCAACGCAGACACTGACGCCGTCTGTGACAGCAGTACGTAATCGTCGACCAATCACAAGCCGTCGACGGGCTATGTAAGGCCATCACAGCAGCAGTGAAGACGGTCAGTTGCACCTGACGATGACGATGGAGGTTATCGTCGAAAGCTCGAGATTTTATCCGGAATTGACGCGGCAAGAAAACCGAGAATGTTTTACATGTGAGTAGCGGATGTTAAGTGGATGGTTCGAAATATAGTCTTAATTAATTAAGGTTATTGATGTTGCGACCGAGAACACAGTCTAAAGTGATTAACAGCAGCAACTGAAAAAAACGGGTGTGACAAAACTTCAGATGATGCGTCGCAGTTCTGTGCATTACTACTGATGTGGGCAAATATTTTCACTGATTTTCATTGAACTTGGCATGCAATACTCTGTACATGAAATAAGGTGCATTAAGCGAAAAACTGTTCAGGAAGCTTTAAAAAAAATTTCCGGAGTCAATAACGTAGGGCGAAGAATAATGCGACACTTCGAAATCTGGCAGCTCGTTATGGAGATGGATATGCCTTGTCAGCGTTCACTAACGTGAGGTGGGAAATAGTGTCACATATACGATGTAAACAAAACGCAAAACGGAAACATGACATCTTAGCCTACGACACATTAATTTAAGGTTAATGACACATGCAAACGTGACGTATTAACTTGTGTCGATCTTGGGGGAGAGAGATGGTGGGAGGGCGAGGTCGAAGGAGATACGGAGGGAGGGATGGAGGGAGGGAGAGGGGGGAGGGAGGGAGAGGGGGGAGGGAGGGAGAAGGGGGAGGGAGGGAGGGAGGGGGAGGGAGGGAGAAGGGGGAGGGAGGGAGGGAGGGAGGGAGGGAGAGTGAGATAGTGTGTGGGGGAGGGTGGGGGGTGAAACAGAGAGTGCACGGCGCTCTCACACACACACACACACACACACACACACACAAAGTTTCAGCGCTTCTAAAACTATAGATTGCTTTTTTCTGTATGTCATCCTTAATGTTGTGTTTTAAAAAATATCTTTAATTTTTGATTTTGTTTTTGTATTAAGTATTTGTGGGTTATGTTAGAATAAGGTACTAAAAATGGGCCGGCTGCAGTGGCGGAGCGGTTCTAGGCACTTCAGTCCGGAACCGCGCGACTGCTACGGTCGCAGGTTCGAATCCAGCCTCGGGCATGGATGTGTGTGATGTCCTTAGGTTAGTTATGTTTAAGTAGTTCTAAGTTCTAGGGGACTGCTGACCGCAGATGTTAACTCCCTTACTACTCAGAGCCATTTGAACCAACTAAAAATGATGTAAAGCATGTAAATTTAACAAACGAACATTTAATGGAGCTGAGAAAAGTGATACATAGACACATGAAGAAATTGTTACTGTATCTCAGAAGGTATACCGGTACCTTAGAAAACAACATGCCCAGACAAGAAATGTAGGAAAAAATGTGGGGAGGCATTACGGTTCAAAAATGGTTCAAATGGCTCTGAGCACTATGGGACTTAACATCTGAGGTCATCAGTCCCCTAGAACTTAGAACTACTTAAACCTAACTAACCTAAGGACGTCACACACATCCATGCCCGAGGCAGGATTCGAACCTGCGACCGTAGCAGTCGCGCGGTTCCGGACTGCAGCGCCTAAACCGCGTGGCCACCGCGGTCGGCGAGGCATTATGAGAAAAGAAAGTAAGCGATATATTATGAGAAGCATTTGTGATGACAAACCTAAAACTAAGCTTGGCTGTTTAATTGGGTTGATTGAAGGTTTGATGTTGGCTGGCTTCGACCATTATCTATCTATACATTCTACATTTACATCTATACTCTGCAAACCACAAATTACTAAGAATGTAACTAACTACCATCGAAACATGCTTGTGACCAGCTCCACTTGCTGTCTGTCACTTTAGCGGGCCAGGGTGGCCGTGCGGTTAAAGGCGCTTCAGTCTGGAACCGCGTGACCGCTACGGTCGCAGGTTCGAATCCTGCCTCGGGCATGGAGGTGTGTGCTGTCCTTAGGTTAGTTAGGTTTAAGTAGTTCTAAGTTCTAGGGGACTGATGACCACAGATGTTAAGTCGCATAGTGCTCAGAGCCATTTGAACCATTTGTCTGTCACTTTATCGCACAGTCATTTCATATACTGTTTTTTTTTATACTGATTTGCACACGTTACAACAAACGGCTGTATTCTGAGCCGTGACAGTGAAATGCCACCTATTGGTGCATGTCAGTCACTTACGAGAAACCGATTGTGTAGGAGACTCACCGGTAAACCAACTTTACATTAGAATCCCACGAAACTGCCAGTACCTCTACCAGTTCAACTCGTCTTTGATAGGTTTGGCTTGGTTGTGTTACCTAAAACGGACGTGTCGAGTTTCACTATGAACACCAGAAGGACGCCATGTATGAATTTCTTACCGGAAATTTTACTACTGATAAAACATTCTCCCATAATGTCGCAACATGAAATTTCAGGTACGGAAAGAGATTACCCTTCGCTAACTTACAAAGCTGTTTCTGATTTAAAATATGAACGCTTCAGTAGAGGTTACAATTGCAAATGTCCGTACAGGATCGGTCAGAAGCACTTTCTCTCAAGAATGATGGTTTTTCTCTTGTTTTATGAATTGGATATGACCTAGAGGGTCCCGGGTTTGATTCTCAGCCGGGCCGGAGATCTCTTCACTCTGCGACTGGGCGTTGGTGCTCTCCTAATCATCTCACCTCACCGTCATCACAAAAATGGGCAAGTAGCCGAATTGCCATTACATAGACTTGACCAAGCGGAATTGCGTTGATCCACTGTGCTTTCGGGAACAACGAGATTACCCAGAATGTCCTCCGGCTAAGACCCTTCCGAGATTGTTACGGGGAGTTGTCTTTAGGACGTGCGCGCGCGCACACGTGCGATTGCGTGAAGGTTTTTCGTCGTAAGTGTCTATTTTTCCAATCTCGTTGCAATAACAGAAGGTGTAGTAAGTAAGTTTTAATTATCAAATTGCTAGCATGAAACTTGCTGACGGTGTTACTCCTCCACACATTTACTCTTCAGTGCAACGCATTTTCCCAACAATGGTTGGCTTAACGGAGATTCTGGTTTTACAAGTGGCATTTTGGCTGTTGAAGTTTTGCACCTCTAAAATCAACTCGTTATTTTTGAAATGCGTGCCACACAATAGGGAGGCGGATGTCGTTTGGTACCGTGCCAGGAGAATACAGCGATGGGACAAAATTTTATAACCCAGACAAGCAGCATGTGTGACTGCCCAGTGCAGGAACAGCTCGGACGATGTCTTGGAAAAGAAACACACTACTGGATAATTTCCTGAGAGACTTCTTGACAGCGTGGCAAAACGATGTCAGGAGGTTCGGTAGTTTGCTACTGTGAGTTTGTCCGTTACGAGCATAATACGTTATTACCACAGCTTGGTAGTCCCAAAAACTCAGAATTTCGTTGCATCGATGATAGTTGGGCCTTCGCCTTTTCCGTCAGTGGTGAATGAAATGTTTTCACTGCATGTTATGTCCGCTCCATCCTCCCTGTGTCATACTGATACAACTGGTGATTAGGTGGCTGAAACTGTCATCTAGATTGGCCTTAGGAAGCTGCATCATTTCCACTGAGTACGAATAGGCGTGAGCAGTCGTGAATCCCAGCTGGCGGATATCTTTGTTATGTTCAAGGCGTCGAAAACTGACGCATGACTTCTTTTTCCTGGTTCCACTATCGCGACGACTGTGATACGCCGCGCTGGGGCACCAATGGCTCCACTTCTCTTGCGCTTTCCCACTGTTCACAATGAGATGGCTTGCCACTTCGATCATCCTCATTCGGGTTTCTTTGAGCACACTGGAAGCGTCTGCGCAGAGTTTTCAGATCGCGTTTTCGAAAGTCCCCATTGCAGACAAAGGAATTTTACAAAATGATGCCATTTCGGCAACTATTGTTTGTTATCAGTGTTATCAGCTTGAAGAGGTGGAATTGCGTGTTCAGGGCGTAAAATTATCGTACATATGAAACATTGTAGTACATAAACTACAATTTTTAATTCGTAAATAAAAGCAATAGCCTACCAGAAAAATGAAGAATCTGCTCTAGGGGGCGCCACATTTGCTTTCTTCACGTTTTGTTTCCGGTGCTTCAATGATTTACCAGTAACGCACCACCACCTTCGCAGCTCGCCACCCCTACCCACTATGTTACTGTGAACAGATGAAGTCCTTGTTTGTGTTTATTACTTACTCGTGCCGAGGGTTCTTAATCATCGATCTGTCATTAGTTACAATTAAATGTAAGGTAAACATGCAAATACCGAAGCGCTTTAGAGGTATACGTATTATTTAAAACGGCATATATTCATAGTACTTACGGTATAAAACAAAACCCATCAAACGCAAGCTTCAACTAAAACGAGGAAATACAATATGGCGTCTACTCAGAACTCGATATGACCATGAAAGTCGACAGACATTCTAAGAGGTCGAAACTGGGCATCATGTACACGTCAGTGACGTCACGGAGAGGTATCCCCGTATTCAGCCTAACGTCTCCCTCAAAAAGAACTGTGTATCTATTGATTTGAAGAGAGTGAAACCTGCTGATTATCTAGAAAACTGAGTAAGTGTTGTTTGGCCTAAAATATCACAGATGGCATTAGTAGCAAGGCAAGGCAAATAAAATACTTCCCCTGTTTTGCAGGTACCGAAATTTCCTTCCCCAAAAATTTCCCCAAGGGTTCCGTTTCCCCAAATAGTCCCCAAAAATATTTTTCCCCAAAATTACGAAAAAAAAAAACAGTCCGAAGTGTCTGTGACTGCGCCGTCTAACCACTGCGTCATATCATGCATTGCTGCCGTACGCTTCCACCAACACAGAATGGACTGTTGCAGCGTTGTTAGCCTTCGCAGGATACTCTGTTCTACAGTGGGGATTTCTACAGTGCTGTGGCGCCGTGATTTCAGTGTGTACGATGGCTAAAAAAGGATACCTACAAAAAAGTAACAGTGTTTTGGAGTTCATGATTAAAACTTCATGATTCCTCTCCGTAATCATTAAGCGTATGAACAGTTTTTTCACGCAGACTTCACGCTCTCTCCGGTATTCTAAAGGGAGCGTGCCGTTGAACTGGCCCACATTTACGGGAGATGGGCAACCTCAGTCCACAGACTATCAAGGCACTGCAATGAACAGATATTTGAATGTTGTGCAGGGGCAGTTGAATATAGTGAAACTAAACTTCTAATTGTTGTTGTTTGTAGGACCCCTAACTTTGACTTCGGAGCATTTCTGCTCAAGCTAGAGAGGGTTCTTGATTCACTTTGTAGGAAGTACCAGAAATTAGTTATATGTGGTGACTTCAATATAAATTTTGTATATGATGGTGCAAGAAAAAGGCTGTTGGTAGATCTCATAAATTCATATTATCTGATGCAGACTGTGTTTTTACCAACTAGGGTCCAGGGGAACAGTAGCACAGCCATAGACAATATTTTTATTCATTCTTCATTACTACGGGCATTCTGTTAGTAAAAGGGTGAATGACCTTTCAGACTATGATGCACAAATTTTAACGCTAGAAGGCTTTAGTATTCAAGAAAGTGTCACATTTAATTACAAACTACGTAGGAAAGTTAATCCAACAGCAATAGAGAGTTTTTTAAACCTTGTCAAGGAACAAGAGTGGCGGGATGTTTATAGTGCCGATAACATAGGTGATAAATACAACGGTTTCCTTAACACACTTCTCATGCTCTTTGAGAGCTGCTTTCCATTAGAACATTCTAAACGGGGTAAAAGCAGTAATGGGCAGCCCGGGTGGCTGACTAGTGGGATAAGGATATCATGTCGAACAAAGCGGAAATTACATCAGAATGTTAGAAGTAGTCACAATGAAGCTACTGTAGCCCATTACAAACAGTATTGTAAGGTGCTTAAAAATATTATTAGGAAGGCAAAGAGTATGTGGTATGCAAACAGAATAGCTAGTTCACAGGATAAAATTAAAACCATAGGGTCAATTGTGAAGGAAGTGTCTGGTCAGCAGCACAAGGTCGACGATATGAAGTCAGTTCGCAGTAAAAATATTTCTCTTGCAGAAAAATCAGATATATCTACATTATTTAACAATCTTTTCTGAGCATTGCCGGTGAATTAAATAAAAATTTAGTTTTTACACGGAATCATAGCTTTATTGGCAACTGCCTTTCCGAGATTGATATCTGAAATACTCCTCTGTGATACAGGCAAGAGGGAGATTGAGTCACTAATTAAATCACTGAAGACTAACAACTCCCATGGTTATGATGGAGTACCTAGCAGAATATTAAAGTACATGTGCTGCACATGTTAGCCCTGTATTTAGCCATATTTGTAATTTTTCATTTAGGAATCGTCAGTTTCCTGAACGATTGAAGTACTCAGTACTAAAGCTGCTTTATAAAAAGGGAGAAAGGGATAATGTAGATACTTTTAGACCTATTTCTATGCCATCAGTGTGTGCTAAAGTTATTGAAAAGGCTGTGTATGTGACTTCTGAAATTTTCCCGGCGTATTTCAGTATTTGTGTACTCACCTGATGATGGCCGGACGTCTCTGGGCCGAAATATCGTGGCAGAATGTCGACGGGATCCGGCTGCATACCCGGAAATTATTAGAAGAAGGCTGTGTATGTAAGGACAATTGATCATTTTCCATCACACGATTTGCTATCAAATGTACAGTTCGGCTTTAGAAGTCGTTTAACAACTGAAAATGTTATATTATCTATTCTCTGTGTGGTACAGGATGGGTTAAACAAAAGGTTTCGAACGCTAAGCATATTTTTTTTTTATTTAACTAAGGCATTTGATTGTGTTGATCACAAAATATTGCTCCAGAAGTTGGACCATTACGGAATGCGGGGAGTAGCTTACAATTGGTTCACCTCTTACTTTAGCAACAGACAGCGAAAGGTCATTATTCGCAATGTTGATAATGGCTGTGATGATGGGTCTGAGTGGGGTACAGTCAAGTGGGGGTCCCCCAGAGATCAGTGTTGGGGCCACTCCTGTTTCTTACTTATATAAATGATATGCCCTCTAGTATTAAGGGGATACGGAATCACCTATCCCCGCAATGTTAATATATGCCTACTATAGGGAACATTTTCTCACAAACTACTAGAGACAGAGAGGTAAAAATTTTACTGTATGTGCATTCATATGTTACAACAATACTGAAACAACAGTTTATTGTCAAAGTATTTTCTTACAGAGATATTGTACATTTATTTTTAAGTAAATTTTTTCCATCGCTTTTTACTAGACTATCACCCCTAAGTCTTTTGTAAATCAAGTAATTAAAAAATCGTTGTTTCAGTATGTAATAGGGACCTATGTCACTACGTCATAAAAATTTCAGACTTCTAGGTTGACCAGTACCTGAGATAATGTTCCTAGATGAAGTAAAAAGTAAACTTACGGGAAACGGAGAAAGAAGATTAAAACATTCCTGATCCGTAGCTAATACCCCCTTCACAGTCTTCATAATCATCTTCAAGTCTTCTTTTGGCACCCCTCTGCACCTGTCTTGCTTTTTTCACTAATGTCTTGATTATATTATCAGCATGCCTTAGTCTGTGCTGATCTAAAAAGAACATAGCACGTACCGTACGGGAACCAACACACATACCCAACTTTTGAAGGACCTGGCATTTAGTTATATTTCCAAGATTGAAGGTTGCCACAGCATCATACACACCAAAATGTAGTGTATTAATTCCGACAAACACTGTTTTTGGGAGACGATGCCATATCACACTATTCAAGCACTCGTTGGGGTTCTGCGTTTTTCCGTGAAGACATTTCATCAGAAGACTTCTGTCAGCCAGATCTCTGAAAATGGGCTTTATTTCTGCCATGATGGCTGATGGTAGACTGTGGTGGTGAATGTATTTCTCTCCTGTTGTTAGTCCCCTATTGTATTTACACCAGCTGTTTTCACCTTTGGGGCACAAACCATGTTGTGGATGCTCATCCGTGGATGCGGTGTGGAAATATAAAGCCCATATAGCTCTCCTCATTTCTTCAAGATTGCCTGTATTTTGCCTGATTGCAAGGCCATAGCAGTTCTGAATGTGGTCTATTATGGAATCAGTCAATCTTCCTCTGCCATCCAAGGTTTTCCCATCATCTAGTTTTTTCCCTTTCATAACTGATTTTAACCTTCTCAGCCTGGCACCCATTCTCTTCTGCACATGTCCTATACATTCAAGTTTGCTTATATTTACACTGTTCCCATATGGTTTGCTTTCCAAAACTTCTTTGAATGCTTTAGAGTCACCATCTCCCAGATATTTGACATAGCGAACATTATACCACTGTGAAGAGCGATGAAAAATTTTCTTCACCCCAGCAACCTCCATGCCACCACTACTACCATAATAATTAGCAATACAGTCATCACTGTGTTCATTTTTCAGCCTGCCTGTGCACCTACAGTATTTAGACATTATTGCAACATCAATAACCTTGCCAGTATCAACACTAGTTGCTGTTACAACACCATTGTTGGAGGTATGGCCCCTTTTCTGCCACGTGCCATCAAACGCCACTGTGAGGTCACGACTGCCGTCATTTTCTTCCACTGCTTCTTCCACAGCAACCTGCATTGACTTCTGTGCTACATCTTCAACTGCAGATCCTAGTACATAATTGTAAGCTTCAAACTTTGAAGGTGCACTTGGAAGATTTAGAACACCACATAGCATATCACCAGCTGCTTTGCCCTTACCAATTGCTCGCAATCCATAAACTAACCTAATATTTACACTATAAAGTTCAGTTTTCTTGTATCCATTATTTACAGTTACTGAAACCGAACTTGGAAACTTACAGCTGTATTTACAAACACTGCATATTAAATTAAACTGGGCAGCCAGGCCAACATGGGATTCTACTTTCAGAGAAACGTTTCCATGACATTTTTTGCAGCACAAACTGTTTTCAAGAGCTTCACACAATATATTCGTATCAATGAGTTCAAAAACTTCATTCCCTCTATCAAGTAAATTATATTTCTCTTCCAAATCTCTTAGTTTTTTATGAGAAGCACTGTTTTCATTTGGTGTAAGTTCGTTCGGCAAATCAGTAATAAGTGGATTCACATTTTCCAACAGTGATGATGATGAACTGCTTTGCTTTGCTAATGTATCATTATTTCTTTTCTTTTGCCAGTTCACACGCTTTTTAAATACTTTTGCTTTAGCTCTAGGCATTTTCACTGCGAAAAATGAAGCACTAAATACGAAATAACTCAACAACAACTACTTTCTTATATCACACTGTTTACAAAACAGTCCCGCCACAAAGTCAAAGAGTAACTTGAGGAAACCAGAGAGAAACATTTTCGGGCAACTAGTGTATAAATAGTCGCTGGAAACCGGGATATTTGAATTCATGTCACTTTAAAGGTACTGCCAAAAAGTTCATGGTCAGCCACGAGAGACGTGTATAACTAAAGCGCAATACCCGATCTCACAAATATATAAAAATAAAGTAGTTATAATTGTAGTAGAGCTATGTATGATACGTCATTTTAAAGAGGAAACATGGCAGAATATAATACGCCAATAAAAAAAATTCGATTTTTTAACCCAAAATCCGATTCCGTATCCCCTTAAGGGTAACTCTAAAATATTTCTGTTTGCTGATGACACTAGCTGGGAAGTAAGGCATGTTGTGTGCAACATTGCCTCGATTTCAAACAGTGCAGTTCATGACCTAAGTTCATACTAACCCTAAATCACAGTAAGACAAAATTTTTACAGTTTCTAACACACAATTCAACAAAACCTGACGTTTTAATTTCACTGAATGGGCATATGATTAGTGAAACTGAACAGTTCAAATTTCAAGGTGTTCAGATAGATTGTAAACTGTTGTGGAAAGCCCACGTTCAGGATCTTGTTCAGAGACTTAATGCTGCCATTTTTAAGATTCGAACGGTATCTGAAGTAAGTGATAATTCGACACGAAAAATAGTCTGCTTATTTTCATTCGCTTATGTCGTATGGTATTATATTTTTGGATAACTCTTCCCATTCTAAAAGGGTATTTTTGGCTCAGAAATGGGCGGTTCGGGCAATAAGTGGTGTAAGTTCAGGAACCTCTTGTCGACCACTGTTCACGAGTCTGAGTATTTTGACATTGGCCTATATATATATATATATATATATATATATATATATATATATATATATATATATATATATATTCCGTACTGTCACTTCTTGTTAACAAGTTTAGCTCGTTCCAAAGAATAAGCAGCTTTCACTCAGTTAGTACTCGGCAGAAATAAAACCTGCATTTGGATCGGACTTCCTGAACTCCTATGCAGAAAGGTGTGCAGAATACTGCTGCATTCATTTTCAATGAGTAACCACTTGCATTCAAAAATCTTAGCAGTAATCCACGAGCTTTCAAATATAAACAGAAGAAGAGTTAAAAAAAATGGTTCAAATGGCTCTGAGCACTGTGGGACTTAATATCTGAGGTCATCAGTCCATTAGAACTTAGAACTACTTAGACCTAACTAACCCAATAACATCACACACATCCATGCCCACGGCAGAATTCGAACCTACGACCGTCGCAATCGCGCGGTTCCAGACTGTAGCGCCTAGAACCGCTCGGCCACCGCGGCCGGCGAAGAAGAGTTCCTTGAAAAATTAAGCTGATGCTTGTATTGTTGATTGCGTTTACTTAAACTCTGGACTGACTTTTTTGGGGGACCAACATTTATTTCTATCTGTTACTACTTTTATGTTGTAATTTCATGTACTGACACGTCCCATGACCTTTGAGATTTGCTCCTCAATTTGGTTCTACGGAACTTGACGTGTAATATACAAAAAAATAAATCTCGCCTGAGTACACGTTAGTGTTCTCGTCTGCAATCCGGAAAACAGGACTTCGCGCTTGGGACCGCTGAGCGCTCGAACACTCGTCGCCGACTGCTAATTAAATGATTGAATATAAATGATCGGCTTGAGCGGGAAATGTCAGAACATGTCAATATGCCACAACGTGACACGCAAGCTGGAAATGTGCTTCAGTTAATGTGGAGCTATGCAACTGGATTCTGGTAAGTGCGATGGAAAACGCCATTAAATTTATTTTGAGAATCTCTAAAGGATAAATTTTATACATGTTCAGCGTAATTATGCTACCACAGCTGTTCTGATTATTTACAAGTTTTTTTTTACTGTCTCCGCAGTTGCTACTGGGCAGTGTAATTTACTTCCAAATGGAAGTGGCTCTGAGCACTATGGGACTCAACTGCTGTGGTCATAAGTCCCCTAGAACTTAGAACTACTTAAACCTAACTAACCTAAGGACATCACACACATCCATGCCCGAGGCAGGAATTGAACCAGCGACCGTAGTGGTCGTGCGGTTCCAGACTGTAGCGCCTTTAACCGCTCGGCCACTCCGGCCGGCAATTTACTTCCATGCTGGTTACGTAGTTAGAACATAGTCAAATGACCCGCGGTTTAACACGAGAACCAAGAATTAACCTCAGTAAACGTCAGTTCCGACAGCAGCATATAAGTCTTTTTTTTATATGCTGAACCTCACGTTAACTGACGAACGCAACCGGCAAGAACGAAGTATTTTATAAAATAGCAGCTGGGGTTGTTATTTGTGGGGTTATTTTATGTTACACGAATAAGAACTAGTGAAACAGAATTTTCATCAACTTAACATCAACTTTATTTCAGTACCTCATTCTCAAATTACAAATATGGATCTCTGAAGTCCCAGTTGCATATGTAAAGAAATTTAATTGTGACGTTACGAGGGACATTTGAAAAGTCCGTGCAGAGTCCGAGAGATGGCACCATCGGCGCATATCGAGGTCATGTTTAGTTAGTAGCACCTTTGGAAAGAACGCACACCAAGTTTCAGCTATATTGGTCTATTCCTTTGTGTTTGGCATTCGTGTGAATCAAGGAAGTCAAGTGATTGTCAAGAAATGGACGAAAAAGAATTTCGTGTGGTGATCAAACATTACTTTATGAAAGGAAAAACGCCTCAGGAGACTAAAGAGAAACTTGATAAACATTACGGTGACTCTGAAACTTCGATTAGTGCAGTTTATAACTGGTTTCAAAATTTTCCGAGTGGCCATATGTGCACAAATGATGCTGAACGTTCTGGACGCCCTGTGGAGGTTCAAAAATGGTTCAAATGGCTCTGAGCACTATGGGACTTAACATCTGTGGTCATCAGTCCCCTAGAACTTAGAACTACCTAAACCTAACTAACCTAAGGACATCACACACATCCATGCCCGAGGCAGGATTCGAACCTGCGACGGTAGCGGTCACGCGGTTCCAGACTGAAGCACCTAGAACCGCACGGCTACATCGGCCGGCCCCTGTGGAGGTTACGACTCCAGAAATCATTGATATAATCCATGATATGGTGATGGATGACAGAAGAGTTAAGGTGCATGAGATTGCTAGTGCTGTGGGCATCTCGAATGAACGGGTACATAATATTTTGCATAAATATTTGGACTTGAGAAGGCTATCCGCAAGATGGGTTCCGTGATTGCTCACGCTTCACCAAAAACGGAATAGTGTGAAGTGTTGCAATGATGGTTTCAGCTGTTCAGGAAGAATCCACAGGTCTTTATACGTCGTTTCGTCACTGTGGATGAAACGTGGATACATTATTACACTCCTGATACCAAACAACAACCTAAACAATGGGTTACCAAGGGTGAATCTGCACCAAAAAACGTGAAGACCATTCCTTCGGCTGGAAAGGTGATGGTGACTGTCTTTTGGGTTTCGCAAGGGATAATCGTCATCGACTATCTGGAAAAGGGTAAAACTATTACAGGTGCATATTATTCATTGTTATTGAACCGTTTGAAAACCAAGCTGCAAGAAAAACGCCGGCGGCTGGACAGCAAAAAGTCCTTTTCCATCACGACAATGCACCAGCACACATCTCAGCAGTTGTGGTCGCAAAATTAATGGAAATAGGATTCCAACTCGTTTCACATTCCCCCCCTATTCTCCAGACTTGGCTCCCTCGGACTACTATCTGTTGCCCAATTTGACGAAATGGTCGGCGGGACAAAGCTTTTATTCAAACGAGGAGGTGATTGCAGCAACTAACAGCTATTTGGCAGACTTGGAAAATTAGAATTATTCGGAAGGGATCAACAAGTCAGAATAGCGTTGGACAAAGTGTATAAGTCTAAAAGGAGAGTATGTCGAAAAATAAAAAAAGGTTTACCCCAAACACATAAGTAGTTTTTATTTTTTCACGGACTTTTCAAACGCCCCTTGTACTTGCTTATCCATTGATAGTAATTACTGATGTAGCGACCAGTGGATCCAATACTTAATGCATTTTGATCTACTACAAAGCGACAATGTTCCATTTGTTATTAGTATTAAAAATACAAAAACGAACAGCAACTATCATGATTCAGACGTACGAGGCACACTTGGATCTAAGAACTGAACCAAAGATCAATCCCTCATCCTAATGAATTTACTACGTTCTACAATCGTTAATTGTGTAAGGGGACTTTCAAAATGTTTCCGTTTGAGGGCGTTACCGACATTTAGACAAACGATTAGCGTGGCATTCCTGGCCTTGAGTTGTTGCAGGTGACAAAATCTGGCGCCACCACTGGAACTGAAGTGTATAGCTCCTGCGATGCAGTGGTGTGAGCCATCGTCCCCTCGTCCCAAGAAGTTCAGGAGCAAGCAATCTTCCTGAAACGTGATTCTTACCCTGTTCTTTGGTTACTGCGACAAGGGTGCTGCTGCTTCATGATAATACACGTCCGCATATCTCAAATTTTGTAACGCAGAAATTACGCCAACTCAAGTGGAAGACCCTAGCACCCGTCCTATAGTCCTATTTACTCTCCATACGATTATCACGCTATTGGTCCCTTAAAAAAAGGGTCTTTAAGTTTCGACGTTGGACAAGGATGTGCGGTAGGCAGTTGAAAACTACTTCACACATCAGGACACAGTGTTCGATGAGGTGATTGCCTTAATTCTCATGGCGATTCTGCCCGATTGGTTGGCTGGTTGGTTGGTTTATTTGTTTATTTATTTTTTTTTTGGGGGGGGGGGATGATTGCCTTTATTCTCTTGGCGATTCTGCCCGATTGGTTGGTTGGTTTATTTTGGGAGGAGGAGGGGGGGGGGGACTAGACAGCGAGGTGATCGGTCCCATCGGATTAGGGAAGGCTGGGGAAGGAAGACGGCTGTGCCCTTTCAAAGGAACCATTCCGGCATTTGCCTGAAGTGATTTAGGGAAATCACGGAAAACCTAAACCAGGGTGGCCTGATGCGAGATTGAACCGTCGTCCTCCCGAATGCGAGTCCAGTATGCTAATCACTGCGTCACCTCACTCTGTTGCCAGAGTGGCATACCGATTCTGGGCTTTACGGCCTCCGAACGGAAACTTTTTGATCACCCCGCATAATAAACGGAAAACAGTTATACTAAACTCATTAATAATATAGAATTTCAACTCTCGCAGAACAGAAGTTGTTTTCAGAATATTGACTTCTTTGTTCCAGCCTCTTAAGTCCCATGGTGCTCACAAGGGAACCTCCCCATCGCACCCCCCTCAGATTTAGTTATAAGTTGGCACAGTGGATAGGCCTTGAAAAACTGAACACAGATCAATTGAGAAAACAGGAAGAAGTTATGTGGAACTGTGAAAAAATAAGGAAAATATACAAACTGAGTAGTTCATGGGAAGATATACAACATCAAGGTCACTGGGAACGTAGGAGCGTCGTGGTCTCGTGGTAACGTGAGCAGCTGCGGAACGAAAGCTCCTTGGTTCAAATCTTCCATCGAGTGAAAAGTTTTAATTTTTTATTTTCAGTTTATGTGACCAACTCTTATGTTTTCATCACTTTTTTGGGAGTGATTATCACATCCACAAGAAAACCTAAATCGGGCAAGGTAGAAGAATCTTTTTACCCATTCACCAAGTGTACAAGTTAGGTGGGTCGACAACATACTCTTGTCGCACATGCCGTCACCAGTGTCGTATAGAATATATCATATGTGTTTTGCTGTGGAGGAATCGGTTGACCTATGACCTTGCGATCAAATGTTTCCGGTTCCCATTGGAGAGGCACATCCTTTCGTCTACTAATCGCACGTTTTTACGATGCGGTCGCAAAACACAGACACTAAACTTATTACAGTGAACAGAGACGTCAATGAACTAAAACAGATAATAACTATGCAAAAAAAAAAAAAGAAAGTAAAATTTTCACTCGGGGGAAGACTTGAACCAAGGACCTCTCGTTCCATAGCTGCTCACGCTACCACAGGACCACGGCGCTCCTGGGCTTCGATAGTCCATGATGTTGGTTATATTGCCCATGGACTACTCAGTTTGTATATTTTGCTTATTTTTTCACAGTTCCACACAACTTCTTCCTGTTTTCTCAATTGATCTGTGTTCAGTTTATCAAGGCCTATCGACTGTGTCAACTTATAACTAAATCTGAGGGGGGTGCGATGGGGAGGTTCCCTTGTCAGAGCCATTTGTTCCAGCCTCGACATTCCGCTTCTGTTCGTCCCTCTTTCTCCTCCCCAGCGCATTGCGGTATCATGAGAAAGCTGCCTCCGTTCATACGGTCATCTATTACTTATGTAGCCTTGATGTCACAGGCACCTTGGTAAAGCAATGCCACGCAGTATCACTCACACGAACTGTTTGCTATTTGGAAAATAGTCGAGAGCTAGATTATTTAGAGAACTGAGTGTGCGTGACAAAGTACTGCCATAATCTGTCAGTTCCTCCTAACAACTAGTTGCAGCTATTTTGTTGTTTATTTAGCTATCTCAGCTGCACGTGAAACCACAGAGTAGTCAGAATTACATCGTCATCATCGTAAGCGTTTCTTACAGTGATTACAACTGCAGTTACGTAAAGTTAATTCGCCTTATAATCGTTCCCATTTGCCATTATGCGATACGTAGTTGGTTATGTAAGTTCTCTACTGGTGGAATGGATGATGATTAATGAGTTGCTCGAGTGATGCAGGTAAACTAAAGTAGTTTAAAGCAAAGATCGTGCGTAACATATCACACAATATTGAGCCATTCGCTGCGCATTTTATCACCTGTCCACGTTTGGATCTTCTGCTAAACGGGTTCTGATTTCAATTTATACGCTCCATAGAATGTGACTACGTTTGTAACGATACATTTCAAACATGTGCCAGAAACGTTGTCGCTTAGCTCTGCTCGTGAAAATTGCATCACCATGAACTGATCAAGAGTGAAATTTAGTGCCATATGACATGTGGAGGCGCGGACTATTAAATTTGCATAGCAATAAAACCATACTATGTACCGCAACCAGTACTTTAACGAGTTGGTAAGCAATAGCACACGATTCTCTCCACAATGTGACGTAAAATCAATTTGGAAATCAGGATGAGAGAGAAGGAGAGAGATAGATAGTTTACAAATAGCGTCTGAAAGGATAAAATTATCAGCTGTATTTGCTAATAAGTTGTGTTTACAAAGGATTAGCCGATCACCGAAGACCCTGGCGTATTCAGTGGGTGATTTGTCTGCTGCAACAGTCAAGAGTGTTAGTGTAAGAGTAATAACTGTTTCTTTGAGTGATTTACCAGATTCAGTGAAAACCTAAACCTCTATAGCTGAATGAATATTTGAATCAAGATCGTCTCTAATATGAACCGAGGTAAGTGGTGCATCGCTTAAAACACTCTGCTCGTATTCGGAAAGAAAGTGGTCCAACCCATGTGCAGCCATCCAGATTTAAGTTCGTCGTGGTTTCCCTAAATCACGTAAGGAAAATTTCTGGATGATTACTTTGATGAGGACCTGACTTCTTACCTTCTCAAATCCCGTTTTGTGCTCCGTCAATGGGACGTTACACCCTAAGCCACCCGCCTTACTGACTGACTTCCTGCCTGCCTGCCTTCCTTCCTACCTACCTACCTACCTATCTTCCTCCATGCGAGAAAAAAGACGTTACATAGCGCTCATTTACCTGTGTAAACCAAGGAATAAACATTATCCGCTGTGAAGAGTATTGGTACTGATTATTCCTTGTAATGCGTGGATGAGTACAGTCCTTCTGAGAAATCACTTTAGGAATGGGTCGAAGGAGCTTCTAAGACCAGTGGTGACAGCAGTTCGGAACAGCCTGATTCTCACCTGATACCAAAAGTGTCCCAGGCCATTATCCCATGCACGTGTTTGATATGACACCAGATTTACTAGCCCACTCGAAACAGCGAAAGTTCAGTGTTAGTTAGTTAGTTGGTTGGTTGCGTGTTCCATTCATCAGTCGCACAGTACGGTAGCAGTTATGATGTGGAACGTGTCAAGTGCACAAGCAATGCACATATG
The DNA here is from genome assembly GCF_023898315.1 of Schistocerca nitens. NCBI lineage: Eukaryota > Metazoa > Arthropoda > Insecta > Orthoptera > Acrididae > Schistocerca > Schistocerca nitens. Next base: position 835,891,883 of record NC_064616.1, on the reverse strand, counting down.
GGACAAGATTTTTTAACACACAAATGGCTCTGAGCACTATGCGACTTAACTTCTGAGGTCATCAGTCGCCTAGAACTTAGAACTAATTAAACCTAACTAACCTAAGGACATCACACACATCCACGCCCGAGGCAGGATTCGAACCTGCGACCTTAGCGGTCGCTCGGCTCCAGACTGTAGTGCCCAGAACCGCACGGCCACTCCGGCCGGCTTTTAACAAACACACACACACACACACACACACACACACACACACACACACACACAATATATATATATATATATGGTGGTCCACAAATATCTCACGAAATAAGCGTCAAATGAAAAAACTACAAAGAACGAAAATTGTCTAGCTTGAAGGGGGAAACCAGAGGGCGCTATGGTTGGCCCGCTAGATGGCGCTGCCATAGGTCGAACTGATATCAACTGCGTTTTTTTAAACAGGAACCCCCACTTTTATTACATTTTCGTGTAGTACGTAAAGAAATATGAATGTTTTAGTTGGACCACTTTTTTCGCTTTATGATAGATGGCGCTGTAATAATCACAAACAAATGGCTCACAATTTTAGACGAACAGTTGGTAACAGGTAGGTTTTTTAAATTAAAATACAGAATGTAGGTACGTGTGAACATTTTATTTTGGTTGTTCCAATGTGATACATGTACCTTTGTAAACTTATCATTTCTTTGAAGGCATGCTGTTACAGCGTGATTACCTGTAAATACCACATTAATGCAATAAATGCTCAAAATGATGTCCGTCAACCGCAGTGCATTTGGCAATACGTGTAACGATATTCCTCTCAACAGCGAGTAGTTCGCCATCCGTAATGTTCGCACATGCACTGACAATGCGTTGACGCATGTTGTCAGGCGTTGTCGGTGGATCACGATAGCAAATATCCTTCAAAATTCCCCACAGAAAGAAATCCGGGGACGTCAGATCCGGTGAACGTGCGGGCCATGGGCCATGGTATGGTGCTTCGACGACCAATCCACCTGTCATGAAATATGCTATTCAATACCACTTCAACCGCACGCGAGCTATGTGCCGCACATCCATCATGTTGGAAGTACATCGCCATTCTGTCATACAGTGAAACATCTTGTAGTAACATCGGTAGAACATTACGTGGGAAATCAGCATACATTGCGCCATTTAGACTGCCATCGATAAAATGGGGGCCAATTATCCTTCCTTCCATAACGCTGCACCATACATTAACCCGCCAAGGTCGCTGATGTTCCACTTGTCGCAGCCATCGTGGATTTTCCATTGCCCAATAGTGCATATTATGGCGATTATGTTACCGCTGTTAGTGAATGACGCTTCGTCGCTAAATAGAACGCGCGCAAAAAATCTGTCAACGTCCCGTAATTTCTCTTGTGCCCAGAGGCAGAACTGTACATGACGTTCAAAGTCGTCACCATGCAATTCCTGGTGCATAGAAATATGGTAGGGGTGCAATCGATGCTGATGTAGCATTCTCAACACCGACGTTTTTAAGATTCCCGATTCTTGCCAAATTTGTCTGCTACTGATGTGCGGATTAGCCGCGGCAGTAGCTAAAACACCTACTTGGGCATCATCATTTGTTGCAGGTCGTGGTTGACGTTTCACATGTTGCTGAGCACTTTCTGTTTCCTTAAATAACGTAACTATCCGGCGAACGGTCCGGACACTTGGATGATGTCGTCCAGGATATCGAGCAGCATACATAGCACACGCGCGTTGGGCGTCGGCCGGAGTGGCCAAGCGGTTCTAGGCGCTACAGTCTGGAACCGCGCGACCGCTACAGTCGGAGGTTCGAATCCTCCCTCGGGCATGGATGTGTGTGATGTCCTTAGGTTAGTTAGGTTTAAGTAGTTCTAAGTTCTAGGGGACTGATGACCTCAGAAGTTAAGTCCCATAGTGCTCAGAGCCATTTGAACCCGTTGGGCATTCTGATCACAATAGCCATACATCAACACGATATCGACCTTTTCCGCAATTGGTAAACGGTCCATTTTAACACGGGTAATGGATCACGAAGCAAATACCGTCCGCACTGGCGGAATGTTACGTGATACCACGTACTTATACGTTTGTGACTATTACAGCGCCATCTATCACAAAGCGAAAAAAGTAGTCCAACTAAAACATTCATATTTCTTTACGTACTACACGAATATGTAATAAAGGATGGGGGTTCCTATCCAAAAAAATAAACGCCGTTGATATCCGTTCGAACTATGGCAGCGCCATGTAGCGGGCCAACTATAGCGTCATCTGATTTCCCCCTTCAAGCTAGACGAGTTTTTGTTCTTTGTGGTTTTTTGGTTTGACGGTTATTTCGTGAGATATTTGGCACGGTCACTTATCAATGGACCACCCCGTATATATACTAGGAACCAGTGACGTGGTGACCGATGGAACAAATGGCAGTTCCGATCGGTTGGTAACAGCTAAGGTCATGTAGTGAACGGCTGGCTAGAAACAGAATCCAAACCATCGCAAGATCATCGTAAGCGTACAATATTTGTCCACAGTGAATACTGAAAGAAACAAATCCGTAAAACAAGTAAATTTTTAACACTACCATATGTCTCGATCTGAAGACTCAAAGTCTTAACAGGGATGCGGCAGTAGACCCCTACGTGGCTTCTTTTCGTGTGTCCTATGTACGGAAGGCTCACCGTCTTTATTGCTCTGTGTTTCTCGAATGGAAGGTTTTGAGACTTCTCAGATTTTTCACTTTCAGTGGATGAAGAGGTCACTGGTGGATCCTTTTCTCCTTTGCTGAGTTGCAGGGTTTTGCCTATTTCTTGGAATTTTGTGCCTTTAACTCATTTCGATATTGTGTTATCTACTTTCATCGTTCGTGGTCAGTTATCCGGGTACCCAGTAGTGTTGCCACACTTTTGGAAGAACTGTTCCTACTGTTTGTAATTGCCTGATGGTGATTTGATTTTTATCTGTGTTACTGAAAAGTTTGATTGCTCAGTCTTTGATTTTCCGAACTATATATTTTTCTTGTGCTGTCTCATCAATTTTTGTTTTAATAGTCCACTAAAGATACTGGTAGGTTGTACTTTAAGCATTTGTTTTGTGCTATTTTAATTTGTTTGCGTTTTTTAGAGACGTTATTCCCCATCCACACATACATTTAGTAATGTGGGTTCGGTCGTTGTTTTGGTTCAAATGGCTCTGAGCACTATGGGACTTAACTTCTAAGGCCATCAGCAATACGTGACCGCAGGCGCGCGTATTTAAGCGGAGTACTTAATCCGAGAGAGCGCGCATTGTACTCTTAAGCTTGTGCAGCCTGCGGAGGCGCCAGGAACTGTGAGCGCTTTGCCAGCTGCAGTATCCCACACTTCGTATGCATACTGAGGCTTGACAGACTCATAATCATCACTGTACGACCCAATACCAGATAATTACGATCACAGGCGTCTTAACTTTGGCGCCGATGCAAGAAGGCAAACGTGCACACTGTCCGTGTCATAGCTGGCGCCAGCAGGCTGTAATCTACATAACTGACTAAACCTCTAACAGAGCGCCACCAGTATGTCAACACTTGAGATGCATCATCTATCACTGATATGCAAATCAGATGTGCAACCAGTGCTGACGCTACATTTTGTGGCTCACTGAAGGGTTGTTGGCTCTACAGGTTACCTCAGATCACGTTTTTCACACGCACTCGACGGTAAATCGCATTAAACCTTCGGAGACCACAGTTTTACGCTGCAAGTAACCATATTCATGAAGACTGGCCCCATTCAAACGGTTATATTTATCACGAGCACCCTCTTGGATCGATGAAACATCTCGTACGACCTTCTCTTTGGTTCACAGTAGACCACGCTGAAAGCTATGCTGCAGTCCTCTCACGACCCGCTTTGCATGCTCGTCTAAGGAAGTGCTTTGTCTGTAATTATTGTAACATTTAGACCTAATTCCATGGTAGGAATTTACTTTGAGTTTCATATTCTTTGCATACTTCCCTGATGCTTCGCATGGCTCTCCCCGTCGGAGGTTCGAGTCCTCCCTAGGGTGTGTGTGTGTGTGTGTGTGTGTGTGTGTGTGTGTGTGTGTGTGTTTTATTCGTAGTTTAAGTTAGATTAAGTAGTGTGTAAGCCTAGGGACCGATAACCTCAGAAGTTTGGTCCCATAGGAACTTAACCACATTACCAAAAATTTCCCAGATGCTGTTAGGACTTCACGAACAATAGCGCACGTTGCTTCCAGAATGAATTTTCATTTTTCTAGCAGTGTGCACGCTGACTTTAAACTTGCTGGCAGATTTAAACTATGGTGGACCGTGAAAGACAAAGGTTCCGGATTCGAGTCGCGGCCCGACCCACAGTTTCAGTCTGCCACGAAGTTTCAGTACCGTGCATAACGAAAAGTCGAAATTAGGACACGTTGGCAACAGTCGTTTGTTCTCATCTTCCTTCAAGACTGGTTTGAGGGAACAACGAAAAACCTAAATGCGTGTAGCAAGAGGGGAATATGACAATGATCCAAGAAAATATGAGCCCAACATGTCGAACAACGTGACTCTTCGATTGGTCGGCTGCAAGTGAAATATTGAACAGTACCGAGCCTCTCTGTGAAAATCACTACTAACGAACTGTTTCGTTGAACTTACGTCTGGTTTCCACCAGTTCTCCGTATCCAGTGCCAGTTGCACATTATTCCTGGGAGGATAGGTAAATACAAGACCTTTGTCACTTGTATAACGCTGTTTATTGAGCTAAAGTGGTACAAAACAACAATTTTTTGCCATGTAGTCCAGCTCCCTCAGTTATAGGTCAACCATTGCTTCTAAATCGCATGATCCGTTTCTGATTTAAAAAATCCCGTATCACAACTATCTTCCTTCTAATGCTCCTCTGAGTGATAAAAAAATAAATCACCGACATTAGGATCTGGGAAGAAGGTATGAGAGGTAGACACAAACTTGCTTTCACATATTGTAAAATGACACTCATGTACTATAATATACGTCGCTGTAAATTTATTGCAGAGTGATTATAATTTGCAAGTGACGGTAAAACGATTCATTTGTGAAAAGTTGAAGTTAGTATTCTTCAAAAAAATTATGTGCTGTCCTCTGAAAGAGGTTTGTGAGATTTAAAGCTTGTGATGAACAGGTACGGCTCAATTCCTTGTCGTCCTGCTTACGCCTCTTGGTAATGTAATTATGATTATTATTCAAGAGCAAGCTGCCTTGCAAGAAAAGAATCTTCACGTTCAAGGCACACAACAGCTTTTCAGAAACATCCACATGTCACACTTCCAAGTCAGGAGTTAGCTGACGTCATATCCATAGAACCTTGTAAAAACGGGCACATCACGCTGAATCATGACGAATCTTCAAACTTGCTTCGTTGTCATTTGGCGGGTTTCAACGGTAATCGTTTCAACTGTCGTGTTCTCAGCAGGCGCAGATATAGCCAGTCAGTGAAGGGTAACATTTACTAACTTGCTACTACAATCGTGCACTTTTTTTATCACAAACTTCTTTACACTGGTATTATTCTAGTCCTTGGAAATCTGTCACTTAAAAGACGCTATTGTTACCGACTTATGAATTTCGTTTGAATACACAACGTATTAAAACTGAAAGTAGGTATGGGACCATACCACACATATAGCAGCAGCTTTTCAAGGTAAGTACCACAGTTTTCTTTTATAGCTAGTCAACGCGACGAAAATATTGTTTCTCGTTGTATTTACTTTGAAACAACTCTAACACTGCTGAATGCGCGAGTGAGGCTAATTTTTCCTGAATGTCGATTCATTTGAGCTTTTGATCTACAATTCATACGCATAGAGGAAGGATACTGGAGGACACCAGTTTTATTTCAATCACTTTCACAAGCGAACCACCATCAAACTTTAGGCAAGACGAAATAAAACTCAGTTCAGATGGCACGCTTAATGACGCATTGTAGGTCTATCTATAGAGAAGAATTTACTCCTAAATAATCTACACACATAATACACGTAACTTTAACTTAGCTGATGCATAACCATTTCGTACACTTCAGTGTCGTTTTATGAGTTTTCTCAAGCCGAGCAAGAAGCAGTAGCCATTTGGGCATTTTTAATCCTTTGATATCGTTCATAGTTTAGTAGATATTAATTTTCATTAAGATGGCAGCCACCCGGAAATTTGTGCCTTTGTGACGCTCGCACCCTCCTCCGCGCAAGGATAATCCTTTCTACAGGTTTTTATGATGGTTACGCAGAGCATAAAGCAGCAGTTTGAAATTGCTTAGCCTCTTCCTTCTGCCCACTTATTGTAAAGTGCTTTTTTCTGTTTACACCGTCGAATTGTCTGCGAAAACTATGACTACTTCGACTGTAAATCTGTTATTGCTATCGTCTGGTATATATCCTTCTCACTTGCGTGAAGTCATCTACACATCGCTCTGCGTTGTGTAAGGTAAGTGGCTGCACATAGAGGACCCGAGGACAAGAACTATGTTTGAGTTTCTTGGAACTTTCAGTACTCTTGGATCCAGTTGTGCTCTTGGATAAAGTTAGATTCTCAATTTTCCTTATAACGACAGAGTTTTTCTTAACCTGTGATGAACCAGTGAATAGTTTCATTAAAGACTTTATCCGATGATGTCATCTGCCGGAGCCCAAGCAATGAACCAGTGAATAGTTTCATTAAAGACTTTATCCGATGATGTCATCTGCCGGAGCCCAAGCAATTTACAAACAAGGGCCACGTAACCAATCTAGTATCACGTTTCGCAATTATCCGTGATTCTCTCTCTCACATTCAGTTAACTCTTCTACATTGGCAGCTATGTTTTACCTATTGTTACTCTCGTAGCAACCGCATGGATGAGTAATTCGCTTAAGTATCCAAGTGCTTGGTCTCGACTTAATTACAGACTGCTTTCTGTGACTATCCTTTGCCTTAATATACTATACTGACCGCTATGCCTCAGTTTTACGAAGTAATCTTGAAATAAGTTAACTATTCAGTGATACGTTTTACGGACAGCACGTGAATCAAAATTGGACTCCAAACCCTGCTCGTTGTTTTTCGCTATTTGACTCCCGCACGGAGGACGTAGAAATAGGCATCCCTCGCGTAGAGAAGCAACTGAAAGAGTTGAAAACACGTAAGTCGTCAGGTCCAGTCGGAATCCCAATTCTGTTTTATAGAGAGTACTCTGCGGCATTGTCTCTTTGCCTAGCTTGCGTTTATCGCTAGTCTCTCGCCCAGAACAGAGTCCCAAGCGACTGAAAAAAAAAAAACAAACAAACAAACAACGGAGGTGATTTCTGAATATATGAAGGGTAAAAGAACGGGCCCACATAATTACCGACCAATATCGGTAACTTTTTTTTTTTTTTTGGTGCAGAATTCTTGAACACGTTCTGAGTTCGAATATAGTAAATTTCCTTGAGAACTAAAACCTTCTGTCCACAAATATACACGGATTTAGAATGCATCGCTTGTGCGAGACTTGGCTTGTTCTTTTTCACGTTATATCCTACAAACCATGGATAGAGGGCAACAAGCAGATTCCATATTTCTAGATTTCCAGTAAGCGTTTGACACGGTGTGGCACTGCAGACGTAAGGATGATACGAGCAAATAGAACAGGTTGCCAGATATGTGAATGGCTCGAGCACTTATTGAGTATATATTCATCAGAGACAAGGGATGAGGTGTGTACCAGGGAAGTGAGAGAGGATCGCACTTATTCTCTATATACATAAATGATCTGGCGTACAGGGTGAACAGCAGTATAGGACTTTGCTGATGATGTAACGGGAAGGTGTCGTCCTTGAGTGACTGTAAGGGGATACAAGATGACTTAGAATTTATAGTTGGTGCGATGAATGGCAGCTTGCTGTAAATGTAGAGAAAATTAAATTTTCCGGACGAGTAGGAAAAACAATCTTGTAACGTTCGAATACAGAACTAGTAATGTGCTACTTGACACAGCCACATCGATCAAATATCTAGGTATAACACTGCAAAGCGCTATGAAATGGAATGAGTACGTCAGGTTGGTGGTCGGGATGGCGAATGCTCTACTTAGTTTTGTTGGGATAATTTTGGGAAAGTGTAACTCGTCTATAAAGTTGACGCCATATAGAACGCTAGTGCGACCCATTCTTGAGTACTGTCTAGTGTTTGGGATCCAAACACGTCGGATGACGCCGAAGCAATTCAGAGGAGTGTTACATTCTCAAGAGAGAAACACCTCGTAAGAACTAATTATCAAAATGCAACATTCGTGTGTTACGGAGCTAGAGCCAACACAGAAAGGACGCCATCAGTGGGCACAGGAATAAAGATGTCATAGGGTATTTTATAGGCTATAGATATCAGTCATCGAAAAGCATGTCCTTGACCCACAATAAAGTATCTAGAGAGCTGTCTTAATGCTGAGTTTTGGGCAGGTTAACCGTCTGCTGCAAGTGGATACATATTTCGGGCTGTACGTTCCTCCTTAGGATTCAGCAGATTAACCTAAATAGCCTTCTCCACAATTCGAGGTGTATCTTTCATATAAAGTTAACGATCAAGGAAGTTATTGTTAGTACACTCTAAGACAAAATAGACGACTCACCAAGAAGGACTTCTTCGAATGGGGCGGAAATCGGTAAATGTGACGTACATGTGCAAACAAATAAATCATCCAATTTTTCTGAAATTGTAATCGTTCGTTTAAGAGAAAGAGCTTCAGAAATTGAGCAAGTCAATAACGTGTTAGTTCATCTCTGTCCCTTATGCAAGCAGTTATTCGGCTTGGTACTGATAGTAGCTGGATGCCCTCGTGAGGGATATCGTGCCACATTCTGTCCAATTGGCGTGTGAGATCGTCAAAATCCCGAGCTGGTTGGAGGGCCCTGCACATAATGCTCCAAACGTTCTCCGTTGGGGAGAGATCCTGCGACCTGGTCTGCCACGAAGACAAGCAGTAGAAACACTAGCCGTGTGCGGGTGTGCATTATTTTGCTGAAATGGAATGCCCAGGGCGGCTTGCCATGAAGGCTAACACAACGGGACATAGAAAGAATATCTTCGGCATACCGCTGTGCTGTAAAGGTGCCGTGGATGACAACCAAAGGGGACCTGCCATGAACTGATACGACACCGCAGATCATATGGCGGCGACAGTCAGGTTGGTATCCCATCGCTGTCTGGGGCGTCTCCATACACGTTTTCTCTGGTCATCGGGACTCATTTCGAAGCGGGACTCATCACTGAAGACATTTCTCCAGTCAATGAGATTTCAGGCCGAATGTGCCTGACACCACTGCAAACGGGCTTCTTGGTGTACGCATGTCAACGGTACTCGGTGCTAGGGGTGCCGTAATCTCAACCCCGTTTCTGGGAGCCGCCTGTTATGGTCTTGTGGTCAGTAAAGCAGCAGTTGCACGGTGGATCTATGATGATGATGAATCCGGGGCTCTGAGTACCTCTCTCAGGATTGCTCTATTCTCACGTTCTGTTGTCTCTAGGCCGACCGCTTCTTCTTGACGCTGCCCATTCCTTCCAGCATCTTCTAATGGCAGCATCGCTTCCATTCATATGTCGAGCGATTCGCCAATTACTCCAACCGGTTTCTTTGAGCTCAACTACACGTCATCTCTTACAAGGGGAGGCCGCCAATTGTGAAATTCAGATTCGATTCATACTGTGCATAATAAAAGCTCATGGCCAGATGTGTAATGTGGCAAAGCACCAAGATGCACTTCTCAGCCGTTGTCGAGAAAATCGACAGGTAAAAGAAACCGTTGCCGTAAAATACTCTCTACGATTGATAACTTTCTGCAGCGTCGTGGCGCAGCGGTAAGCGCTCGGGTTCGTAATCCGAAGGTCACCGGATCGAATCTCGCGCCATGCAACTTTTTTTTTTATTTTGTTATTTGTAATTCAAATGTATACACACACACATACACACACACATATATGTATATATATATATCCAATCCATCGTCCACCACCAATTGTCTTCTCCGATTTTTGACGAAATGATACGATACGCGTGATATGCATCAAACCTGACGAACGATAGAACAATTTTTTCAGAATGTCAATCAGGTGTGTTTCCCAACAGATAATTTAAAAAACAATTGTTCTTGTAAAAACGCATCGTTTATCAGATGTGCTCGATGTCGTGCTGTTTTCTGCTTTCCATGTTTCTATGATAACTATCACTCTGGTTCGTGCGATACTCCAGCTACTTCTGATCACTAATTGTTAATTATGTGCGAGTGTATACCGAACTTTTCAATAAATTGTATCCACTTGAATACTATTTGTGATATTGTGTTTTATTTCAAGTTTTATTTTTCCACGGCAAACGACTTTCAACAACTTATTATATGCATAATTGTTGCAACTGATTGCCGGGAATTTTATATATATATATATATATATATATATATATATATATATATATATATATATATATTTGAATTACAAAAAAAAACAAATAATAAAAAAAGTTGCATAGCGCGAGATTCGATCCGGCGACCTTCGGATTACAAACCCGAGCGCTTACCGCTGCGCCACGGCGCTGCAGAAAACTATTGATCGTAGAGAGTATTTCACCGCAACGGTTTCTTTTAACTGTCGATTTTCTCGACAACGGCTGAGAAGTGCATCTTGGTGCTTTGGCACATTACACCTCTGGCCATGAGCTTATCTTATGCGCAGTATGAATCGAATCTGAATTTCACAATTGGCGGCCTCCCCTTGTTAAATGCTGACATCTGCGTATATTGTTTACTCACCTATCTGCTAGGAATAGTTACTGTCCACCTGAGTACACGGAATGAAATTCGCAAATACTTTACGCCGCGGTACCGACGTGTCCCTGTTTACTATCCTTGCAAGCTGCACGGTGAAATTGCGCTGCACCTTCACACATTCATCCATCGACCGCCTAGGTTACAATTTTTCATTCCCATTGATACCCCTATGACTAACAGTTTGTGACCTTCGTGGCGTCTTTTTTCTTTTTTGTCATACAGTGCTTATCCTGTGATGTGCCACATCCTGGTGCAGTCGATTTTATTGTGACTTGCTAACCTCTGACTTGCCGCAGATAGCGCTGAATTCCATTCCCATACGGAGAACTCAGAGCTCAAACTTCTTCAACAGTGAAAATTTAGTGCTCCGCCCCCCCACCCTCCTTACTGCCCTCTCAACCAAGTAATCTAGGGCACCGGGAAAGCCACGCGGAGTAGCCGTGCGGTCAGAGGCGTCTTGTCACAGTTCGTGCGGCTCCCCCCGTCGGAGGGTAGAGTCCTACCTCGTGTGTGTGTGTGTGTGTGTGTGTGTGTGTGTGTGTGTGTGTGTGTGTGTGTTGTCCTTAGTGTAAGTTAAAGTTAATTTATTTAATTAGTGTGTAAGCCTAGGGACCGATGATCTCCGCAGTTTGGTCCCATAGTCCTTACCACAAATTTCCAAAATTTGCACCGGAAAACTTGAAACCGGCTAGCAGTGGCAGTGCTTAGATCGAAATGCTCGAACATGTTCTGGACAGTGTCACCATTGCCGCTTTGGAAACTCTCATACGTAATTACAGTATAATATGGTGGTTTCCAACTAATTTCTGAAACCCTCATGGTGGTCTCTCAGGTAACTATAGTTTTAGTAGACTTGTAGAATTCAGAAACTATTTAGATACACTGTCTCTGCGATCTTTAAAAATACGACTGTAGCTAGTCTTCGCCAATAGAAAGGCTGCGAGGTCCTGAGCGGTCTGGACTTCAGTCTGCGCAGAGCCGCCAACCAGCTCACGATTGGAACTTGGCACTCCTTGCTCCAACAGTAAAACGCTACTTGCTAACCTTCCTGAAGACTTTTTCAGTTATGCATTGACAATAAAATGGATCTTTCGGCTTATGTGATACATATATTCTTATACGAGGGTCGAAATTTCCAGCATGACCAGTTGATTGTGCGCACAAGGAACCAAAAAATTTGTTGGATTCCCTTCCTTTAGTGACATGTTTTTCGGTTAAGCGCCTCTACTGCATACCGTTTGGATTCTGTTGACCAACTATTTGCTTAGGCCTATAAGTTTGTTTTCGTACAAGACGCACTAAGCGTTTGGTGGTCTCTGTTTTCCACCTCTACGTCGTGAAAACGCTTTCCTGCCAGTTCCTGTTCCATTCTAACGAACAAGAAAAAGTCACAGGGCTACGAGACCTTATGAGTACATTAGGAGTAGTACGATTGTCATGTCATTGTAGTCAAAGGTGGTCTGACAATATTACGTGATCGAGAACCTATATATAGATCACCACAACATGGGTGATTGTTTATCGCATTGCATAGCGCAGTCCTCTCAGCATTTTAAGGTAGACACGCCGATTAACTTTGGTACCTTTGCGACCAAACTGTCGTGTAAAAGTCGGCCGGTGTGGCCGAGCGGTTCTAGGCGCTTAAGTCTGGAACCGCGCAACCGTTACGGTCGCAGGTTCGAATCCTGTCTCGGGCGTGGATATATATGATGTCATTAGGTTAGTTAGGTTTAAGTAGTTCTAAGTTCTAAGGGACTGATGACCTCAGATGTTAAGTCCCATAGTGCGCAGAGCCATTTTAACCATTTGAATAACAAACTGGCGGGTAAAACCCATGAACGAAACTAATTTTCGTATGTTGTGTCATTGGCAAATCGACATAGATCGATGAAACTTGGATCATTGAAATAGAAAGAATTGATACAGTGTGGAACAGAAAGTATGTGAAAGAAATGCGCAATGAGAAACATACATAGCACATGCGCGTTGGGCGTCGGCCGGAGTGGCCGAGTGGTTCTAGGTGCTTCAGTTTGGAACTGCGCGACCGCTACGGTCGCAGGTTCGAATCCTGCCTCGGGCATGGATGTGTATGATGTCCTTAGGTTAGTTAGGTTTCAGTAGTTCTAAGTTCCAGGGGACTGATGACCTCAGATGTTAAGTCCCATGGTGCTCAGAGCCCCCTCTTCAATGTGCTTCCATGCTGGCCACGAGGTTGGTAACGATTGCTGTAGAAGGACGTTCCGTTCCCCCAACAGCACGGTTCAGGTCAACTGGATGGTCGTTAGTGCATTTGGACGTGCTCAAGTACGTCTCCCCAACGCCCCCCACACGTGTTCGATGAGATTTATGTGGGGGAGCGGGTAAGCCAGTCAATTCGCGCAGTTTGCTTTCGTTTCAAGAGCCCCTCCATCAGCGCCGATCGATGTGATCACGCATTGTCATCCATAAAAATGAAGTGCGAGCCGAATTTGCCCATGAAAATACACACATGGGGAAGGGGTACAGTGTCACAACAATGTTGACCATAGAGTGTACCGTGTTCAAAGATTTGAAGGTCAGTACGCCCATGCACGGTTATGGGTCCCGAGAGAATGATAACTGGACCAGCAAAACTATTGTGTTCAACAGTGTTCCTGGGTGCATTACGTGCCCTCACATCGCGAGAGGTGGCAACACATACTGCGTCCGGGAACATTGTCGAAAATGATCGTTGTGGTGGTGAGTGAAATGGTATGGGACTTTATTTTTATGGATGGTAACGCGCGACCGCATTGAACAGCGCAGATGGAACAGCTCTTGGAACGAGAATAAATTCCGTGAATTCACTGGCCCTCCCATTCCTCAGACTTAGATCTCATGGAGCACGTGTGGGATGAATTTCAACTTGTCCAAATGCTTCCAGTAGCTCTCAACCGTGATGGTGGAGGAATGCAACGCCCTTCTACAGCTTCTCCTGACCAATCTAGTGGCCGGCATGGTAGTAGATTGAAGACCTTGCACTGGCGTCCGTGGTGATCACACATCCTATCAAGAACCGTGTCCCATGTTTTGTAATGCCCAAGGGATCATCATAAATCATGCTGACGTAAGTGCAATTATTGTCTTTGACTAAAAGTGTCCTTTATGTCTCTCACAGCGAATTTCTTTGTTTCCTACACTGTTGCTGTTTTTTCTATTTACATGGTCCGTGTTTCATCGAACTATGTTAGTTGACAGTGACATAACATGTGGAAGTTACTTTAGTTCGTTCGTTTTTCGCACCAGTGCATATTCTTTGCTAACCTCTAGACCTTTCCGACCTAACTGGCACACCTGCACAGTTGACGGCTTCCAGGTAATTTAAAACGCAGTAGGAGAATATGTGATTGTCACCTGCCACACCAGGAAATAAATTCTAGTAACATTTGCCTCTTCCTCCTTTCCTCGTTTAGTGCACAGTTGAGTTCCAATTGCTATGGTTTCTGTTGGACAATCGTCTGCCTGCCAGGTGTGTCCATATCGGAAAGTGCGCACTGAAAGGCATTTTATCGTTAACTGTCCACTCATCAATGGTTCGAATGGCTCTAAGCACTATGGGACTTAACTGCTGTGGTCATCAGTCCCCTAGAACTTAGAACTACTTAAACCTAACGAACCTAAGGACATCACACACATCCATGCCCGAGGCAGGATTCGAACCTGCGACCGTAGCGGTCACGCGGTTCCGGACTGAAGCGCCTAGAAACGCACGGCCACTCCGGCCGGCTTAAGAGAACTTATCACACCATTCCTCACATACATTATAGCGACAACTGCGAAATTTATAGTGAAGGGGCAAGCGATAAGTGAGATTTATTGTTCATAAATATGGCGACGTCGGCTCCTTTTTGTTTTATAGGCTTAGCACTAGAGCGCCAGACTTCAAAACGGGCCTCCTGCGGACACCAACACAGGTCCGTCTCTCCTGCGCGAGAGAGTCTCGTTTCCTTCACATGCATCCTGGAATTACCTACGTTCAGAATAAAATGGGAGACTTTTGTTAGTGAAGTTTCTCAATGTCGTCCCCCACATCTCATTGCTTATATGGGAAATTTGTGATAGTGGAAGAGGAGGAGTGGATTTTCGGTTCCTTCAGACAGACTTGCAATACCCACCAGGGTAGCCGCGAGCGCTTACGCGCTGCTTCCTGGACTCGGGTAGGCGCCCCGGACCCGGATCGAACCCGCCCGGCGGATTAACGACGACGGCCGGTGTGCCGGCCAGCCTGGATGTGGTTTTAGGCGGTTTTACACAACCTACTAGGTGAATACCGGAATGGTCCCCACGTCCCGCCTCAGTTACACGACTCGCAGGCATCTGCAACACTTTCACACTAATTGACGATTTACACTAGATGCAGACAGCTGGGGTACACTACTTCCATCCCGGGGGGTATGGGGTGGTGGCAGAAAGGGCATCTGGCCACCCCTTAAAATTAACCATGCCAAATCCGTCCTTAACACTGCCGACCCTGTGCACGATGCGGGATAATGGCAGTAGCGAAAGAAAGACTTGCAATATCGTGACTTCAGCATGCTTCCTATTAGACTCTTAGAAGAATATCGAGTTTTTTCGAGTTCTCATTTTTAGCTCGATATTTGTCCTTTGACGGTGAACTTCATTGACAATTTGTTGTCTTCTGTGGTGGTTCGATTGATCGTGGCTCTGAGCACTATGCGACTTAACTTCTAAGGTCATCAGTCGCCTAGAACTTAGAACTAACTAAACCTAACTAACCTAAGAACATCGCACACATCCATGCCCGAAGCAGGATTCGAACCTGCGACCGTAGCGGTCGCTCGGTTCCAGACTGCAGCGCCCAGAACCGCACGGCCACTCCGGCTGATTGATCGTGTATGGCTGTTCTCCATCATTATTGTTTATGATCTGACAGCTGCTGGTCTTCCAGCAAGAACAAATCTGTAAGTGCACTTCCAAGCCCTGGTATTATTACCGTCATTACCTGCTTGTATGTGGGACACGTCAAAGTTTTAACAGGATGCTTAGCTACTGAATCTAAGTATCACACAAATCTGGTGGCTGTAATGTAAATAAATACGCTTCACACTTCCACTGTAAGATCTTTCTTTTCTTTAACGAACACTAAGCGCTGGCGACTAATTAGTGTGATCCCCAGAGTACATCAGGTAACTTTTAGGTAGCGAGCTTGTCCCTGGTTTGTGAGCTGCCTTACTATACTTTCGATATTCTTCCTGGCCTTTAAATGTAAGAGTGGCATACCGTAGCGGTGGCATGTGAGGCACCGTGAGGATTTCGTATATCTGGTCGCACTTTACAGCGGAGGATGCCCGGCATAACGTATTCTGGCAATAAAGATGAATCAATTTTTTATGAAGGCAGCTATCTTCATCAGTTCATTATTCACCCATTTTATTATATTGATCATCTTCGTAACACTCTTCGGGTCATTCCATATTGTATTCGCCTATCTACGCTGATGATATGCCTCAGCCGCAAGCAGTGCCTTTGCTGAAACTGCGTGCGCTAATCACCCTGTTCCTTGCATCAGACAAGACGTTTGCTTGAGGGAATATGACATTTCGGAGAGGAAGGTGCTATTATAAATCCTTGTTATGAATCGTGTTCAACTGCTATTCATGTTTTATAATTACAAAGTGATGATAGCTTATTAAATGTTCCATATTTTCACTGTTAAAAATGTGCTTCCGTGGTGCTCTATAACTGTTTCTATTTTGGTGATGGTCTTTAGTGTGTGTTAGAGGGGCTATTCACCTGTTATTTTGCCGTAGTTGTACTTTTTGCTCCCAGCCGATATACCCTTTACCTAACCCGTTGGTAGCGTTTCGATTTTATAAAAATTGTACCATTTCGTTCGTACAAGAAGCTATTTTAATAGGGTAGGACCAGAAAGTGTTCAAGTCTGATAAAAGAGGACTGTGGCAAGTTTTGCGAGATTTTCAGTGCTGACAGTTTGTCTTTATCATTTACCCCACTCTGATGAGCGTACCTTGTTGAGGATCTTCATACGGGTTTCTGTCATTCTTATAATTGAGATGGTAATGTCAGTACTACCATTTAGTGTGACGTGATGCTTCACCGTTGCCTCTTACCCGGGTCACTTGTAGGGAAGCAGCCTACTCACGCTGCAGCAAATTCACATCAGTTTCCATTGTGTGTTAGTCAGTCTGCTAGCTCTGACGTCATAGATGTTGCGCAATACCTTAAAAATCAAGCAAATGACATAAAACTTTCCTAGTATGTCTGGAATAATGATAAACTAATGTGTGTTAAATATCAGCTTGATAACTTCAGCCGTTTCCTTTATTTGGACGTTTTTCTATAAAAATAATTGGCGGCACAGAAAAGAGCTAGAGACTGCAAAATTTGTATTTAGATTCAGCTTTCATAATGATTTAATAAAAATAGTACTTTGGATTTCACAAATTAAGATGTTAGTGTAAATTCATGATTTTGTGGTTTTCATCTCAAAACTAGAGGAAGCAAGATAGATTAAGTGAGCTTATAAATCATACTAGGATGTTTAGATTTTAATAGGTTGGAGGTCCGCTATGATGATGAAGCTGTAAAAAGTTTCTTTCAAATATCTATTAAATTATAGCAATAGCGGATCTCAGAAGGGACAGTTCAGAGCCCATCTGCTGCGTGCAGTGCAATTAAATTAATTCTCTCGCCTAAGTTATTAAAGTTAGCCACGTCAAAAATTTATTATCAATACTTCCCTGCGTGCTGAATGCACAGTTAAATTAGGAGCTTCATCGGCCTTCAGCAAGAGAAGCTAAAATTTATTATGCAACTTGAAGTGGTGCGTTACTAGCACAGCGGCTAGTCGAGACAGCCGATTTGATCGAGCGTTTTCTCAGCGGTCCGCACCCCGGCTTTATATATAAGAGCACTGTGCGAGGAAGCCAAGGCCCCAGTTCTCTCCAGACGCTGAATGACACGCCATCTGTGTCGGTAATCGCGTCGCGCCAGTATCAGTGCTACTAACAGCCTCGGGTGCCATATTCTGTTATTCGAGATGCGCGTAACCAGTAAAGCGTTTCAAGTAAAGTGTTAATTCGGGAATGATTTTCATTATCTAGCCTCAGTGTGCGTATTGTCGTATTTTCACGTGCCGTCGCGGGACAGACATTCTACTACTAATATAGCGTGGCGTTTGATGAGATATTTCATCAAATTATGGCGAGCATTCATTTCAACAATTATTTCGGACATTTATAGTTGCATTGGCGCAATAGACTCTGTTCTGTTCTGTTAGCTAGGTTGTAGGGATATTTGTGTGTGTAATTGTGACTTTGAGAATATACTCAATTATTTTGGAAAGTCGTCTTTGTTTAGAAATCCCGAACAACTTCCTGACTTTACAGAGCTACAAGCTGCAGCTATAATAATCTTTCTCAAAGTGGGCACTAGGAACACTATTTATAGGCTTCAAGTTTTGTTGAATCGCTTTCTGGGGGCCTACAAATTAAATAGAGAGCCCGTGTTGAGAACGGCGAAAGACAGAATTAACAACATTCTATAAGCTAGAAACTGACAAGATTTAAACATTTGTACAACAATATTTTCTCCAATAACACTCCGCCGCCCCACATATGGTGCATCGGCCGGGAAATCAACTAAGTGAAAGTGATTTTTAACTATTTGGATTCGCGAGTGAAATGCGACACGCAGCTGAGTAAAAGAACAGTGAAAGTGTTACGTGTGCATGTGAGCGACGCAACTGGATTAACATCGCATTTGGATTCACGGAGCTGGCACTGAGTCTAGCGGTACAGCCGGCATCGCGAGAAGCCAGTTTCGCCTCACCGCAGTCGTCCGCTGCAGCAGCCGGAGACGCGCCTGCTATTGCGGGCCACGCAAACACATCACAGCCGTCGGAGTGCCGTCTGCAGTTCAGCGAGTTGCGTCGCAACAGCAATCCCGGTACGCCGCGCCGACAACGTCGTGCAGAAGGAACTAAGTTAAGTGAAAAGCTGTTAAAAATTTTACTAACCTGCACTAAAAGACTGTCGGCGATGGAACCGCCAAAAGAAACCGAGTTTAAAGTTAAATTAGAACCTATGTCTGTTGAGGGAAATGTAAATTCAGACCACGATTCAATTGTACATATGCATGAAAATACTAGTGTTAAAGTGAAAAATGAAGTATTGTCTCCTGACAGTAGTGTGGGAAGAGGTAATGATTCAGTGATAGAGACCCCTGTAGTAAAGCCGAAAATTGAAATTGTAAATTTATTGGATGATAGTTTCTCTGATGAATTAAAAATGAAACAGTCATTAGAGATAGTAGAATTCAAACAGAAGAAGTTAGACATGTCTGATCAATCAGAAGTTTCATTTAGTTTTGATGATTCTGGTATTGGAGCTAGTTTTTCGTCACCTGAGTGTGAAAAGAAACTAGCTATTGAGCAACCCAAAGATACTGGGGCTGTTGATTTAAATGTTATATTACAAGCAATAGCTGCCAGTCAAACAAATTTTAATATGCGGTTTGAGGCAATGAGCAATAAATTAGAATCCAATAATGCTGAACTAAAGTCTGAAATAACTGAGGTCAAAAGCAGTAATGCAAAAATGTCAGCCAGTAATGCAAAAATGACAGCTGAATTAAAGTCGGAAATAAGTGAACAGGTCAAAAGCAGTAATGCTGAATTAAAGTCTGAGATTATGGCCAGCCAAACTAATTTTAATAAACGATTGGAGGTAATGGACGATACCTTCAAGGCTGGTTGCAATAAGTTGAAAGAGGATCTAGACAGTTTGAATAATAAAATAGATTGCAACCATGATGATATTAAGAAAAAGGTTGCTCAACAGTTCTCTGAAATGTATAAAACAGTTAAATCCGAAGTTGCTGAGGTTCGCAAAGACTTCCAAATGGAAGATGCGAAGCTGGAGCACAAGTTAACAGAAAAGATCGAGGCGGAATCTGAACTGTGCTCAGATAGATTTAAAGATGTTAATATAAAAGTAAACATGTGTCAAGCTGACATAGATGCAATCAAAACTGATAATACTCACATTGTACAAAGAGTAGATAATGTTGAGATGAAAGTAGAAAATATCAGTACTAACATTGCTAACATTGAGAGTAAAGTAGCTTCAGTAACTTCTGGTAATGGTAGTGTACAACAAATTGTAGCTGCAAACGCCGCTTTTATCGGGTGTCGGCAGTTCTTGCGGTTCGATCCAGATAAAAATATCCACCCGCTAGATTTCTGGAACGATTTTGAAGATGTGATTCCACCGACTTGGTCTGAACGAGAGAAAATCTCATTTGTTAGAAGTCATTTAGCAGGTGATGCCATGCGTTGGTCAGCTGATGTTATGTTGAAGTGTAAAACATTAGCGGAGTTTAAAACAGCTTTCATTAATGAGTATTGGTCTAGCCATAAGCAAAATGATGTGTTAAGAGAATTCTGGAGTGGAAAACGCTTCAATGCTGGCTAGGAATCAATTAAAGAATTTGCTAGGTCATGGATCTCACGTTTGTCACATTTGGACGAAAAGCTGAAACCTGAGATGATTATACTAGGTCTTGAAGCCAAACTGCCATGGTATTGGCAAACTAGAATTATATCTGCCCCTAGAGACAGTCTTGATCGTTTCATTGATTATTTGGAACGTGTAGAACGTGTTGCTGCCAATGAGGAGCAGGCACGTAATAACAGAAATGCCAATAACAATAGTAGTAATTTTAGGAACGAGCAAAATGGCAATGTAAACATCAAAACAGTAGGTGTTCGCCAGCCTAGGAGAGGTAGGAATTGGGGAAATAATTATCCGAATCAGCAATGGCATCCAAATGATAATAATTTTGTTCCAAACAGAAATATGCATGTAAACCACAGTACGGAAAGTAAGGCTATGCCAGTAAACTATAATGAAACTAAAGGAAACAGTAGTAGGCCGAGGCAGGAAAACTAGTTCCCGTCTATGAGGACACTGGCGCTCACCAGGCGGTTACTTTTCCTAGGCCAGTAGTTAAGGGAATTGGTAAGACAGATCAAAATACTCAAACTGAACATGTGGATGAAGAGTCGGTAGCACCTAAGGATACAACAGAAATATTAGATCACTCACAGTATTTGATAGATACCGTGTTAGAGACGCTTTCTAAGTGGGAAGAGAAAGAGAAGGCGCAACAGTGTAATGATAGGGAAGAGCTACAAAGTACGGAATTGTCAGGTGAGGAAGCAGAAGAAATTCACGCTTATATTTATGATGAAGATGATGTGCTCTTATCTAAAGTGCCTGTGCAGGATGTTGATAATGTATTAATAGATTTAGGACAGGAGATAAGTGAGAATGTAGAGGGTAGGCTGTTGAGGGTCGATGAACCCAGTAGTTGTGACCAGTTGTCATTTGAGAAGGAAGCCGACGATAATGGTGAAAGTGGTTTAGCTGTAACTAGTGTTATGCCCGGTCTGGAGGCGCAGAATCGCTCAGACTATAGTAATTTGGGTCATGTTCAGCAAACTAAACGTAATGAAGTCGTGCGGTGTTTCGATTTAAAATTAATAGACAGACTGGAAAAGGCAGCTGAAAGTGTAATTCAGGAAACCCCTACTCACTGTGACCTAAATGTAATGAAGACAGATGTCGATCACTTTAGTTGGAGACGAATTCAAAAGGAACTATTAGATGAAATTGAGGAACCACCTGTACAACCTAGAATAAGCCACCCTATAATAATAGTGAATATGTTAGGTATCAATGTACGTTGTCTCTTAGACAGTGGAAGTGAAGTGAGTGCAATATCTCAGTCCTTCTTTGACGCATTACCTGGTAAAGACAAGCTTACAGTAATGAGGGTATCAGGACTAAGAATAATTGGTGCTACTGGCAAAGTGTCAAAAACGGTAAAGCAAGAAGCTTTACTGCCCTTTAACATTAATGGTAATTTAATTGATCATCCATGTTTAATTGTAAACAATCTGAGTATTGAGGTTTTAATTGGCATAGATTTCTTGTCAAAATATCAGAGTGTTGTTGACTTTGAAAAAAGCCAGTTAAAAATGGTCTTGCCAATAACAGGAGTAATTACAGTCCCCTTTAGTGATAAACATGTAGTAACTGATGATGAAACTTGGGAGTTGCCTATACGAGTTCTGAAAAATAGGAGGTATTGGGACGAGGATGTTAACCTTAGTACAAATAAGCTAAATACAGAAGAAGAAGAAGCTATTATTTTAGACAAGATAGAAGCTAAATTGCAGGAAATAGATACGATTGCCGCCAATCAGAAGGAAGAACTGGGACAGGTTCTAAAAAGGCATCATAAGGTATTTTCAGATCGACCTGGCATAGTCAAAGGTTATGAATGTCAGTTAAAGGTGAAACCCGGCCAAGTGTTTTTCAGGAAGCCATACCAAATACATGTAGCCAGGAAGGAGGCAGTTCGAAAGGAGATACAGAGAATGCTGGAGTGGGGTGTGATTGAGAAAGCGGTCAGTGAGTAAAATAATCCTCTTGTGGTTGTACCAAAAAGAGACGGGAGTGTCAGATTGGTCTTGGACGCTCGTTGGTTGAATGAAATAGTCGTTAGGGAAAGTGATAGACCGCAAAACATGGACGAGTTGTTGCAAAAGTTCCGGGGAGTAAAATTCTTAACTTCTATGGATATCACGTGTGGATATTGGAATTTGCCACTGGCGGAAAATTCAAGGAAGTACACAGCTTTCTTGTACGAAGGAGTTTGTTACCAATACCGTGTGGTACCTTTCGGACTTAATATCTCTGTTTGTGCCTTCGTGCGGGTGATGTGCCATGTGTTAGGACCAGCTTTAAGTAATAAAATAACAGTCTACGTAGATGATCTGTTAATAGCCACTCCTACCTGGGAAGAACACATAGCTTTATTAGAGGAAGTGTTACAGGCTATTGAGAGAGGTGGCATGAAATTGAAAATTGAAAAGACAGAGTGTGTTAAAGAGGAAATAGGTTTCTTGGGGTATAGGATAAGTGGAAAAGGTATTTTGCCTGACCCAGGGAAGCTAGCAGTCATTGAAAAATTTGAGGCTCCCAGAAACAAGAAGCAGTTGAGATCAATGTTTGGTCTTTTCGGCTTCTATAGGCGTTTTGTTAGTGATCAAGCTTTTAATGCTCCCTGTCTTCACCTCCTGCTGAAAAAGAATACCCCTTGGGTTTGGACAGCAGAATGTCAACTGGCGTTTGAGGTGCTAAAACAATCTTTAATTAATAGTCCTATTTTACATCATCCTGATTTTGAAAAGCCATTCTGCATGTCTGTTGATGCTAGTGGCTATGGTATAGCTGTAGAGATATTCCAAGTAGAAATAGAGAACGAACAAGAAGTGCACAAGACTATAGCTTTCGCGAGTCGATCTTTACAGGCAGCAGAAAGAAATTATGGCATCTCAGAACTGGAAGCATTAGCAATTGTATTTGGGGTACAGAAGTTTGAGCAGTATCTCTTAGGTCATAAGATAATTGTGTACAGTGACCATAAGGCGTTGACCTTTCTAAAGACCTGTAAGTTGAGGAATTCTCGTTTGGTAAGATGGTCATTGTATCTTCAGCAGTTTGACCTTGAGGTTAGATATATTCAAGGGAAAGACAGTCTGGTAGCTGATGGGTTATCTAGAAGTGCGGAGCTCTGTGATGACGCAGGAATTACAGTAACAGACCAAAATGAAGTTCGAATGTTTGCATTGCACGAAGTAAAAGAAGAAAGTGCATTAAAGAGGGTGATTAAGAACTTGAGACGTGAGCAGAATGCAGATGACCAACTGAAATTAGTGAAGAGCTATTTAGGAAATGCGAACTATCCTAAGGTGTCGCAGTACTATTGTTTGCATAAAGGTATTCTGTTTAGGAGGAAAAAGATAGGTGTTTCTGAGTGGAAGCTGTGCTTTCCATCACAACATGTGGACTTACTAATAGACTATGTACACCTGAGGTATGGGCACAACGGTGCAAAGAAGTGCATTGCAAAATTAAAAGAGAAGGTTGTGTTTGACAACATGTACCGCCGTGTGACCAAGCGTCTAGCATCGTGTGTAGTGTGCCAGAAAGTCCGTGCTGCTAACACCAGAATACAAGGAGATATGCATTCAGTAGAGCCAACTGAAACGCTAGAATTATTGACCTGTGATTTGTTTGGCCCTCTTCCTGTTTCGAGAGGTGGTTGTACCCATGTTTTTGTTGTTGTGGATGGATTCAGTAAATATGTTAAGCTATATCCAATTAAAAGAGCAAATGCTAAAACATTGGTTGAAAAGTTGGAAAAAGATTTCTTCGTGAACGTTGGCGTTCCGAAGAATTTGCTGTCAGATAATGGGCCTCAATTTATTTCTGATAGATTTAAGGAATGTCTAGATAAGGCCGGAGTGAAACATCTGAAAATATCTGCGTATTTCCCCCAAGGAAACATGAGTGAACGTATTATGAGGGAATTGAATAGGCTTTGCAGAACTTATTGTGCTCGGAAACACTCAAGTTGGGCAGAGCACATTAAGTATTTTGAGAATGTAATTAACAACTTAAGACATGATGCAACTGGTTTTGCACCTTGCGAATTGATGTTTGGCCAAGAACCGCACAATGTAATTGCCGATATGGTAGAATTCCCTATTCTGACGCAAATATCCATCGACGAGAAGAAATTAAAGGCTAGAGCAAATATAAGAAAAAGAGCGTTGGAAAGGAAGAAACGTCATGATGCAAAAGCTGTACCTACTAGTTTTGAAATAGGTCAGTTAGTCCTTGTCAAAACCAAGGAAAAATCGAAGAAAGTAAATGCTGAAACAAAGAAGTTCATGTTCGTGTACCAAGGACCTTTCAGGATCATAGAAAAACCACATGCCAATGCATATAGGCTAGAGTACCCTAAAAGTAAGAATCTATTAGGTCTTAGAAACGTGATTGACCTAAAGAAATTCATAGGTAGTGAATGAATGCTGTAGGGAGGAGGTTGTTCTGTAACCTCTACACAGTGTGGCAGCTGTGCAGTCCCAGCTGTGTGAGATCTTCTTTCCCTTTCAGGTCTCACTCATTCTTCATCTTTCCTATCTACAAAAATTTCGATCTTTTCTTTCCAATTAAAATTTCCGGTATGAATATTAAGCCAGCATTCAACTAATGAATGCTGTAGGGAGGAGGTTGTTCTATAACCTCTACACAGTGTGGCAGCTGTGCAGTCCCAGCTGTGTGAGATCTTCTTTCCCATTTCAGATCTCACTCAATCTTCATCTTTCCTATCCACGAAACTTTTGACTTTTTCTTTCCAAATACTAAAATTTTCCGTTATGGTTATCAGTACAGCATTCAACTAATGAATGCTGTAGGGAGGAGGTTGTTCTATAACCTCTACACAGTGTGGCAGCTGTGCAGTCCCAGCTGTGTGAGATCTTCTTTCCCTTTCAGGTCTCACTCATTCTTCATCTTTCCTGTCCACAAAAATTTCGACCTCTTCTTTAAAACAAAATTTCTGTTATGGCTATCAAGCCATGAATTATGTAACCATTCTATCCACCGATTAGTGAAACAAACTACCTGATGTGACAAACCTAATAGTGACAAACAATAGAGAAGTATGACGTAATTAAGATATAAATGTATTTGAGTAACAAGTATGTATAGAAGCCTGGTAATATTGTAAGTACAAGTGTTGTTTTATTGGAAATGGTCCCACAATAATATTTAAAATAAAGATGTACAAATTCATGTACAAGCAGGATCTGAAGTGGTAGTGAAACCTAGTGTATGCATTAGAGCTAGCTAATAAATAGTAAGAAAGAGATTGGTTAGTGTTATAAGAAAAATATGCAGTCAAGTGGTAAGAATAAACTCACCTGGTGTAGCAAGGAAAGGCAGTGTAATAGAATTGAGCAGTGTTTGTGGTTGAGACGTGAAGGACACGTCCCTGAAATATTTATAAAGTTGGAGCTGGCCATTATTTTGGTGTAGAGTGTGACAGGATACACATTCACGTATTGAGGTTAGGAGTTGGAGGCGGGAATGCGACCATAGGTACCCTTACGTTAGATGAGACAGAGCAGCTCATGGTGTCCTATAGGTTTAAGGAAATTAGCATTACGCTCGTCCATAATTATTTGATGCATTTTGGTGGTAGGTCTGAGATAGACTACCTGTGGTTTCAGCGTCCGATCGAGTGGAAATGGATAAGGTTGGAGCTGGCCATTATTTTGGTGTAGAGTGTGACAGGATACACCTACACGTATTGAGGTTAGGAGTTGGAGGCGTGAATGCGACCATAGGTACCCTTACGTTAGATGAGACAGAGTAGCTCATGGTGTCCTATAGGTTTAAGGAAATTAGCATTACGCTCGTCCATAGTTATTTGATGCATTTTAGTGGTAGGTCTGAGAGAGACTACCTGTGGTTTCAGCGTCCAATTGAGTGGAAATGGATTGCCACGTGAGCAAACTGATCAACTGCAGTACACTAAAAATATGAAATGAATGTGCTATCCTATGCTTTAAATGTTAATGAGTGAGTGTCAAATAAGTACATACACTAGCAATATAATTGAAAAACATAATGACAGACGTAAAACATTATTTTAGCTCAGCATAAATACACTTCAAAGTAAGTAAGTACCTAATTTCAGATGAGGAACTGACAACAGCAGAGGACCAATAAGTGGATTTAGTAGTCAACTAAATGTAGTGTGTTTTGAACACTCACAACTGTACTATTACCAAAAGTTACTCACATGTATAAAGAAGCTGAAAACAACCACTAATCATATTCATACTATCTCTAAGAATGAAGTAATCAAAGATGAGTCAGTAAAGTGCTTAAAAGACAAATGTATCAGGAATATACCGAGCATTGGTTCAGTGTTCCGGCCCTGAAATAATAAATTCAGACTAAAAATGAATTATGATTATATGCCTTAAGAGCATAAATTTTCTCTAGTACATGACTAAAGGCGTTTTGAGCCATTTGTTTACCAATTTATGACAATTAAGTAACCTCGAGAGTATTATTGAAAAAGATTCTGTTAACTTTGTTCCAGCAACATATTGAAGGCTAAGATGTATATATCCCCATTTCATTGTGACCCACCCTTAGATGTTAAGTGAACAGAGTCTGAGGCACTCTTTTTGTGTGTTCTACAGGACAAACCAGATAATGGCAGCCTGGTAGCTGCGTGAAAGCGTGGAGTGACTTGGACACAACTCACAGTGACCCCTCCCCTTTCCCCTTGTAATTTAGAGAGATCGAGAAGGACGCACACCATAGCAACTTCCCCTCCTCTACCCTTGTGAATGGAAGTGTAGGACGCCAGCCAAAGCGGCTACAACCACGTGTGTAAAAATTTAGTTGTGAACTTTTCTTTCAGGTTTATAAAAGACTGATAAGGAATAATCATCTGTTTATGTATCATGTTATCTTCCTTGAATTTGTGTGTGTAAAAATGTATTTGATGTATTTAATGTAACTAAGATTTTCACAGTTTTTCAATTTCTATGTGTTTGTTAGTCTAAGGCAATATGTATGCCAAAAATATTTCATTGACTTTGCTTAAAATTTGAGTAATGACATTTCTAAAGAGGCAGTGAAAATGCCCGCAATTTAAATGATTAATGTAGGAAATCAGTTTCTTTTAATATTTATATATGTTTATAATTCAATTTTGATTTTTCATAGGGAGTTTAAATTGTACTCTTGCTTCCCTTTTTGTAATTAAATTTTTTTTTCTTCATTCATTAACATTCATAAACAAAAAAAAAATTTAAGTAGAGGGTGATGTAGGGAAGCAGCCTACTCACGCTGCAGCAAATTCACATCAGTTTCCATTGTGTGTTAGTCAGTCTGCTAGCTCTGACGTCATAGATGTTGCGCAATACCTTAAAAATCAAGCAAATGACATAAAACTTTCCTAGTATGTCTGGAATAATGATAAACTAATGTGTGTTAAATATCAGCTTGATAACTTCAGCCGTTTCCTTTATTTGGACGTTTTTCTATAAAAATAATTGGCGGCACAGAAAAGAGCTAGAGACTGCAAAATTTGTATTTAGATTCAGCTTTCATAATGATTTAATAAAAATAGTACTTTGGATTTCACAAATTAAGATGTTAGTGTAAATTCATGATTTTGTGGTTTTCATCTCAAAACTAGAGGAAGCAAGATAGATTAAGTGAGCTTATAAATCATACTAGGATGTTTAGATTTTAATAGGTTGGAGGTCCGCTATGATGATGAAGCTGTAAAAAGTTTCTTTCAAATATCTATTAAATTATAGCAATAGCGGATCTCAGAAGGGACAGTTCAGAGCCCATCTGCTGCGTGCAGTGCAATTAAATTAATTCTCTCGCCTAAGTTATTAAAGTTAGCCACGTCAAAAATTTATTATCAATACTTCCCTGCGTGCTGAATGCACAGTTAAATTAGGAGCTTCATCGGCCTTCAGCAAGAGAAGCTAAAATTTATTATGCAACTTGAAGTGGTGCGTTACTAGCACAGCGGCTAGTCGAGACAGCCGATTTGATCGAGCGTTTTCTCAGCGGTCCGCACCCCGGCTTTATCTATAAGAGCACTGTGCGAGGAAGCCAAGGCCCCAGTTCTCTCCAGACGCTGAATGACACGCCATCTGTGTCGGGAATCGCGTCGCGCCAGTATCAGTGCTACTAACAGCCTCGGGTGCCGTATTCTGTTATTCGAGATGCGCGTAACCAGTAAAGCGTTTCAAGTAAAGTGTTAATTCGGGAATGATTTTCATTATCTAGCCTCAGTGTGCGTATTGTCGTATTTTCACGTGCCGTCGCGGGACAGACATTCTACTACTAATATAGCGTGGCGTTTGATGAGATATTTCATCAAATTATGGCGAGCATTCATTTCAACAATTATTTCGGACATTTATAGTTGCATTGGCGCAATAGACTCTGTTCTGTTCTGTTAGCTAGGTTGTAGGGATATTTGTGTGTGTAATTGTGACTTTGAGAATATACTCAATTATTTTGGAAAGTCGTCTTTGTTTAGAAATCCCGAACAACTTCCTGACTTTACAGAGCTACAAGCTGCAGCTATAATAATCTTTCTCGAAGTGGGCACTAGGAACACTATTTATAGGCTTCAAGTTTTGTTGAATCGCTTTCTGGGGGCCTACAAATTAAATAGAGCCAGTGTTGAGAACGGCGAAAGACAGTATTAACAACATTCTATAAGCTAGAAACTGACAAGATTTAAACATTTGTACAACAATATTTTCTCCAATAACACTCCGCCGCCCCACACACTGAATCTGTTCTCGGAAGATGGTAGAGCCCGCGAAAGGCCAAGGTCCCGAGTTCGAGTCTCGGTTTGGCACACAGTTAAAATCTGCCAGGAAGTTTCATATCAGCGAGCACTCCGCTGCAGAGTGAAAATCTCATTCTGAGAACATTGATTGACAAGCCTGACGCTCGGTTTTCAGACCGAATCTTAAGAGAACGAGTGCACTTCGTGACAGGTGGATTTAGTACAGAAAGCAGATTCACGTAAATGATCCATGGAAAATTTGTGAGAGAGACCTTCTTTTGCGAAAATAGCCATTAGCTAATTTCTGCGGTTGAGCTGAATGAGGGTTCTGTTGGTTTTCAGCATTTTATTCATGTACCCGTTACAACAAAAAAGCTAGGGGGCCATGAGAGGCAAAAATTTTGTTCACGATGTATTTATGATATGAATGCAAATTTTCAGTTGAGTATCAACAGCAAACGGCTGATTTGCCACTAGGAGAGCACAAACAGAGGAGGAGATTAACGTATTCTGCGAGGTTGTGCTGCTGCTCTCAACTAGCTCTGTGGAGTTATGTGCCAGTAAGAAAGCCAGTGTAGGCGGGCCAGAACAGGTACCGTTACAAAGCCGTCATAATGCGGCCTTCGCAGCATGCAGCTCAAGAATGGATTAGCTGGGAAGTAAACAATGATCCTGAGAACGGGTCGATGGGCTGCATCTGAGCATTGCGCAGTGTGAAAGACGATAATTGTTACTGTCGGCCATAACTGACAGTTGTCTTCGATTAAGACTTTTTGCAGTATGTGTTCATTTATATTTATAGCTCCGATGGGAGAAAGTACTCATGAAATTCTACATAAATAGAAGTGAATGGCAATCTATTAAAAAGACATAAGAGAGGCTATTTTTCGGGTAAAAATTAACTCGGAGCCCGAAAACCACGGTACTATGAGCTAGAATGCCTCGCAACAGGAAACATGTCCGTCTTAAAAACTGTTCGTGTACAGTAAATAGACAAAATCTATTTTAAATGTTTGGTAATTTTCACTTAAGTGTTCTAAGGGTTATTTTCATATGAAAGCGTTTGTTCGAAAATGTTCATTGACTTTTCCGTTCCGCACTGTTCAGTCATGGCAGTAGAAGAAGAGAGAAGATTAAGGTTTAAAGTCTCGTCGAAGACGAATTCATCAGAGATTGAGCTAAAGCCCAGATAGGAAAGTGGCCTTTTTCTACTAAAAGAAATCAACGAGGGGTTCGCCTTAATGCAATTAGGAACTGCACGGTAAAGCCTGAAGCAGAATGGGCGGACAAGATTTGAACCCCCAAGAGAGTCCGTTGTGCTAAGCATTGCGCCACTTCCGTCTATAACATGGTAATATTGTGGCGAAATGTTTCTCGCGTTACTGCTGCCCGTTGTTTGAGGAGAGTTGCGATGATTGCAGTTCCCAGAATCTACGTACGATTTCAGACATTTTCAAATAATGGCCGTCGAGCAAACCATTCTAAAGCTGATAAGGTCATGGATTGTAGGGCCTTTCAGAGCTTTCTTTTGAATGTTATGTCAAGCAGTACTGACTTCCGAAACGTTCCAACGTCGTAGGATCGATATAACACTGGAAAATGTTGTCGTAAACTTGGCATTGCCGTGGAACAAAG
This sequence comes from Schistocerca nitens, assembly GCF_023898315.1. Taxonomy (NCBI): domain Eukaryota; kingdom Metazoa; phylum Arthropoda; class Insecta; order Orthoptera; family Acrididae; genus Schistocerca; species Schistocerca nitens. Next base: position 835,861,196 of record NC_064616.1, on the reverse strand, counting down.
GAAACAGAATCCATATACACTCCATGTGAGGGAAAGGGCCTCTGTTTAACGGCACCAATTGCAAATTTCACTGTGGGCAGCTCAGAGGCCACTACAAGGGGCAGTGTACGGAAGAGAATCGGCATTTGAAGTTGACTGCAGGGCGCGTCCCCTGCCGCTAATGCACATTTCGTGTAAGGAGCACGAAGATAAAAGAAATTAGGGCACGTCCGGAGTCATACAGACACAGCTCGTTTTCCCTCGCTCTGTTTGCGTGTGGAATAGGACAGTAAGTGATTAAAATGAGTAGTAGTGGTAGAAGATTCTCCTCCTCCTCCCCCCCCCCCCCCCAGTCATGCACAATACGGTGGCTTGCGGTGTATGTATGTAGAATTAAATATTGATGTGCAGTTATTATCGTCTGTTCTACTTTCATTTAATGTACACTACCAGTCAAAAGGTTTCGAACACCCATGGAAAAAAGACCTGTATACTTTATTTAAATGTACAAACGTATCGTATAAACTAATTAGACCAACACAATAAACATTCTCTCTCTCTCTCTCTCTCTCTCTCTCTCTCTCTGCCACTAAGTACAGTACAATATGGCTTAGACTTTCAACCTTTTCAAAGCCTGTACACTTTTGCCTTCAGAAAAGCTGCTGAAACTCTAGGCATCCCGGAGAAAAAAATGTTGTAATGGTTTCTCAGATATTGCAGCCCAACAGCTCTCTCAATTATTCCACAGGCCTTTAACATTATGTGACCTCAGTTTTGTGACATCCCTGTCAAGTTCATCCCCTAAGAGTTCAACGGGATTTAAGTCAGGTGATTGACTTGGCCCAATCATGTTAATCAGTTCCCCACATTTCATTTTCTATTGACATACCCTATGCGCAATTCAGATGCATGTTTGGGATCGCTGTCCCGCTGCAGAACAAACCCACGGCTATTAAGTCTCTTGGCAAATGGGACTGTATTGTCCGTCAGTATTCCGTCATACCCTTTCCTTCGTTAACGTTCCATTAATTCACACTACACCACAGACTTTATCACCCGCAGAACATCCCTACATCATGACTGACTCTCCTGCATACTTCACCGTTGGATTCACACGCCGGCTGGTGTGGCCGTGCGGTTCTAGGCGCTTCAGTCTGGAACCGTGTGACCGCTACGGTCGCAGGTTCGAATCCTGCCTCGGGCATGGATGTGTGTGATGTCCTTAGGTTAGTTAGGTTTAATTAGTTCAAATAGTTCAAATGGCTCTGAGCACTATGGGACTCAACTGCTGAGGTCATTAGTCCCCTAGAACTTAGAACTAGTTAAACCTAACTAACCTAAGGACATCAGAAACATCCATGCCCGAGGCAGGATTCGAACCTGCGACCGTAGCGGTCTTGCGGTTCCAGACTGCAGCGCCTTTAACCGCACGGCCACTTCGGCCGGCTTTAATTAGTTCTAAGTTCTAGGGGACTGATGACCACAGATGTTAAGTCCCATAGTGCTCAGAGCCATTTGAACCATTTTTTTGATTCACACGATACTCTTCACACCTTCTCCAAGAAGTCTACGAACAAACATTCCACGATGGTTTCGTCAGTGATTGACACCTTGTCCCACCGCTACAGGTTCCAGTTTTTATGTTGCCGTGCCCATCGCAATCGTTTCACCTTCTTTTGTTTGCCCAGTAACGGTTTCTTGGCCGCTAACACCCCTATAAACCCTGTTCACGGAGGAGGCATTGCACTGCTGAAACAGAGATTGGAGCTGTTCGCATAGTATTTAATTCCTCGCAAATTTCAGGTGCAGCACGAATTCATTGATGTTTACTCTGTACATATATGAACCGAGAACCATATGATGTTACTCGGGGTCTTCCAGATCGCGACACACTTGCATTGGCACGTCCGCAGCTCGTGGTCGTGCGGTAGCGTTCTCGCTTCCTACGCCCGGGTTCCTGGGTTCGATTCCCGGCGGGGTCAGGGATTTTCTCTACCTCGTGATGACTGGGTGTTGTGTGATGTCCTTAGGTTAGTTAGGTTTAAGTAGTTCTATGTTCTAGGGGACTAATTACCATAGCTGTTAAGTCCCATAGTGCTCAGAGCCATTTGAACCATTTTTTTGCATTGGCACCAATTTGCTTAAACCGCTACAACGTATATATCACTGTAGACTTGCCTTCGCCAACTTTTGTCGTTACCGTTTAACTAGACTAGTCTTCGTGAGTCAGAGCTACAATTACAGCACGTTTTCAGTTCCAATCTTCTGCTTCCATCCCATTAGGAGGTAAGATGGCTTGATGATCCCGATCTTGTATACAAACACACTGCTAGATGTACACAGTGTACTGTAAACTGATGTGAACTGATTGCTACACAGACAACAGGAGGAATGAGACCTATTATAATGGAATCGTCTTAGTTAAAGGGTCACCGAGCATTCGGGGCCGCGCGGGATTATCCGAGCGGTGTAGGGCGCTGCAGTCATGGACTGTGCTGCTGGTCCCGGCGGAGGTTCGAGTCCTCCCTCGGGCATGGGTGTGTGTGTTTGTCCTTAGGATATTTTATGTTAAGTTGTGTGTAAGCTTAGGGACTGATGACCTTAGCAGTTAAATTCAAATGGTTCAAATGGCTCTGAGCACTATGCGACTTAACTTCTGAGGTCATCAGTCGCCTAGAACTTACAACTAATTAAACCTAACTAACCTAAGGACATCACACACATCCATGCCCGAGGCAGGATTCGAACCTGCCACCGTAGCGGTCGCTCGGTTCCAGACTGTAGCGGCTAGAACCGCACGGCCACTACGGCCGGCCAGCAGTTAAGTCCCATAAGATTTCACACACATCGCATTCGGGAGGACGACGGTTCAAACCCGTCTCCGGCCACCCTGATTTAGGTTTTCCGTGATTTCCCTAAATCGTTTCAGGCAAATGCCAGGATGGTCCTCTTGAAAGGCCACGGCCGATTTCGTTCCCCATCCTCCCCTAATCCGAACTTGTGCTCCGTCTCTAATGACCTCGTTGTCTACGGGACGCTAAACACTAATCTCCTCCTCCTAGGTAAAGGGACAGTGTTTTTCTGGATACTGATCAGTGCCCCTATAGGCGAACAACCAGTGAAGTACATAGCAGAGGCGCTTCGTCTTTATATGTTTATACTATTTTTATTATTAGAATGGGGATATGAAAGAATATTCAAAACGAAATTTCTGTTTTAACCACAAATTCTTGGTTTTGATAGGTGATCGAAAACTTTTGACCAGTAGTATAATTAAGATGTATATTTCTTTTATAATTAATTTGTCATTTCGCTGACTTCATGCAAAGGGAATCGATAGTTTAGAATTGTAATGGTTAGGAAGGAAAAAGTGAAGGGAGTCCCCTTCTGTGATAGCGCGCCAGAGGAAACTGTGAAGGCACAAAGTTTGAGTGCCAAGAGAACTTTAGGGAGTCAGTAGGTACCTGCCGGTGTGTGAACATCCAGGAGTGAAAAGTGAGGCCAATTTAATTCCAAATTGTTATGAAAGGGCCTCATATGGAAGTAATAGCAGCGTACTGCAACGTGGTATAATGTGGACTGCTGTAAGATGTCTGGCAAAGAACAGAAGAAATCTAATACGGTAATAATTTGTATAAAGCTCAACGATTGCTTAATACTTTCCAGTACCATCGCTGCAGCAGATAATCACTTCGATACCTCCAGGCAATGTACCGATTACGTACACATTTCACAGTGCACGAATCAGTAATTTCATTGCAGTGTGCCAAAAATTGTAAATTTCAATGTTCATAAGTTACGAGAACATCACTGACCTGTCATTAAACCTGCAATTATCTAACACGCTGGCAAGATTTCCTTGCCGGCCGCTGTGGCCGAGAGGCTCTAGGCGCTTCAGTCTGGAACAGCTCGACTGCTACGGTCACAGGTTCGAATCCTGCCTCGGGCATGGATGTGTGTGATGTCCTTAGGTTAGTTTGGTTTAAGTAGTTCTGAGTTCTAGTGAACTGATGACCTCAGATGTTAAGTCCCATAGTGCTCAGAGCCATTTGAACCATTTAAGATTTCCTTCGTAGGGGTTCATGACGTCTCTGTACCAGACATACACTACTTCTACAAATTTCAACAGGTATTTACCCTAAAACGTCATTTTATCGTTTTGTTTCTTGCTAGCCAGGATCGACACATGTCATCCAGAAATTACTATCAAAATCCAGAAATCATTATCAAAATCCAGAACTCATTACCAAAATCCAGAAATCACTATAAAAATCCAGAAATTACTATTAAGAAATTTACAACTTAAGTATCCATGAAAGTGAAGTTAATTATTTGGGTTTTTCCTAACAATAATTGCAGAGTTCAAAGACACTAGTCAAATTATTAAATCAGTTTAACAGTACTGTACTTCATAAATTGATGTAAAAACCAAATTGCTGCAAAAATGGTTTATTCATACTGGTCTGAAATTAATTTTACTTCAATTTGTGTTATAACATTTAACGTATGTGCTACGCGTTTCTGTGTATGGAAAGTGCTACTGAAAGTGTTGAATGGTATCGCAGTCTTAGGGACTACACAAATCCTAAAAATTGTTTTGATTAGTGACTGATTTTCATTAAAGAGGTATTCAGTTTATCAAGCTTGTCAGATAGTGAACGTTATAGTGTGGAAAGCCTTACTATTTTGTTCACGCTTAGCAGTAGATAACTTTATAAAAGCTCTAAATGACTGATGTTCCTAACATGTTCTAGCCTGATTCCAGGGTTGAAGAGTTTACATTATATTTATGAATTCTAAACATGAAGAAAAGGAATTTACCGACAACTGCTGTGAAACTATTTGTCCAGTTTAGATTGATGACTGTTTCTCTTTGTTTGGCTACATACTATTCCCATTGTTTAATGAACCTAGTTTCGAGTCCCGTTTACAGATTTATCAGCTCATTTTAATACATTTCTATATTTGGAAACGAAGTTAACAGTCCGACTGCTTTAATCTTTTAGATATACGATCACTTTTACTTAACCCTGGAAAAGGGTAACATTTATTAATTTGCCTTTAATAAAACGGGCGTTGTAAGTTTTGATGCAGCGCTGCGCTGGGCCGCATCGTGAAAAACACACAGGCACAATCTCTTAATAGCCTTTCTCTTTCACAGACAGCGAAAAATGCCTAGACGGGTTTTCTGGCAAACGATAGTACCAAAAAGGAACGAATATTGGTCTAGTTGGTCATTAAGACTGTTGAGCCATTCTTTTTGGTGAGTGTGGAGATCGTAAAAATAAATGTAACTAGCGAAAATTATTGTCTCTGGAGATGGATCCCTAGAGGGGAGGGTAATTTAATACGCGAACGTGACTCAGTATACATTTACAATACTTGAAAAATGTGAAAATCACAAAAAGAAGAAAAATCTCCAAAAATGCTGTGGCCAGAACTCTGGCTCCCGATTCCTAGGGTGAAACCCCATTCGCGGTCGTTAAGACGGAGCGGAGGAGCAGCATAGTTAGGATTTTTCCCATAATTTTAGCTTTTTCCGCCGTTTTGACATAGGATAAGTGGTCTTTTCCCGCAATACGCGATTCTTTCCGCTGTTTTAACTTCGGGCAAATGAGCTATTTCCGCCCTCTCGCTGTTTCCCACCACTTTAATTTTGCGTAAGTTAGCTATTTAGACATTTTCAGAATGTTTACCGTCAGAAATGCGGTAACAATACTCACTCGGCGAGGGGTGGGGGGGGGGTGGGGGGGTGGGGTGGGGAGGGGGATGATGTCAGGATAAATCTATTTATGTGCGATTCACTCAAGTTTTAGTTACTCTTCAAATTTCCTGACGTGATTCCATGTAGTATTGCTCTGTAAATATTGACACGTGCTACAGGACTGTACGTCTTTTTTAAAGAGGTTCTGATTACCATTAATTAAGTATACTGCCCAATAAAATGATTGGCTGTATATCTGTGGAGATGAAGGATTTTTTTTCATTAACCTTGCACAAAGTACTCGTCTGTATACATAACATCATTTGCTGAACACCAAGCCTTACGCTTTTGTGTATAAACTGAGTGTTTCCGTGATAGTGCTACAAACTTTCAGATATGGTTAGAAGAGTAAATGTATTAATTTGAGGCAAGGGACACTGATCCGGAAACGACAGAGTCGAAAGCTGTAAGCTAAAATAGTTTTGGTACCTGACTGTGGAACACATGTACTACCGGTGCAGTTTTTGCCAAGACTGTAGGGGGAAAGCAACTTTTACAAGTGGTACAGTGGACAAAAACAGGAGAAAATTCTAGGGAACACGGGCTTTAAAATGGATATCTAGAAAGCTATGGGCACTTGTTCAGTAGAAGAGATGTGTTTCGTAGTAGCGAACATGAACGAGTGCTCATAGCTTTAAGGTGTGCGTTATTAGAGCCAATGTTTACTAGGCATTTTCGTTGTTTTAGTCCGTAGTACCACCTCTGAAAGTGGGCTAAAATCGGTACACGCATACCATTGCCAGACGTGGCAGAACGATTGTCGCTTGTAGGTTTCCAACTGGCCGTTTCTGGACCAGGGTCCCTGACCTCAAATTGATACATTTACCCTTCTCCATCATCCCTGAGAGTTTGAAACGTAATTACAGAATCACCCTACATACTCCGTATGTAGCAGCTCGGTGATGTGCGGTGCAGCAACAGAGAGAAACATATATTCCTTGCCTTACAGATATATCACTAGGTTTCTAACTTTACAAAAAATAGCTGCAGAAATGTATGACCTACTGCATACTAAACATAGAATAGCCAGTGACCATTTACAGCTGCCAAACATATGGTTCAATGGTTCACATATCGTGGATTACTTAATTTCAAAACATTGCATTAACTTCGGACAATAATGCGACCTACACTGAAAAAAAAACAAAAAGAAAAAAAACAGAAAGCAAGTAGGAAACGAAATGAATCGTCACCAGTTGAGAGGGTACGTGACGTTATCTGAATGATTACAACATCGAGTCAAAAGTCGAATTTACAGAGAACTCGGCAGTATGAGGCCACCTATCAGTTTGACGTTGCACCCCCCGTGGCCTGGATGCATTCACTGAGCACTGATTCGGTTGGCAAGTGTGTAAAAAGATAGTTATATCTTGAGTCAGCTTCTTCTTGACATCTTGGATACTGGCAACGTGCTCCCGTTGACCCTATCAGGGACAGATCTGGGGATCTCCCTGTCCACGGGAGTATTGCACGGTTCTGCTCTTTCTATTGCAATCAAGACTTTAATAAAGATGGTAAAGGTAATGTTAATCAGAACACTGGGAGGAGATGTGGTCAACATTTTTATTTGACAAACACTTTCAATAATATGGGGTCTATGGTTAGCAAAGTGGTCAGCTGGGGATCAACACACCACATTAACCAGAACTAATTGCTTTGCCTGACTTCATAAATGTAAATCCGTGGTATGGCCCAAAAACTACGCTACTATCAAGCATCTGTACTCTACTATTCCATGAAGAAATATATGGTTCCAAAGGACAGGGTACTGAGAAGCATATATTGGCGCCCCACGCCATAGCAGCGACTACTTTTCCTTCTGCAGGTGAGGGCGGGACAGTACGACGCGGTCACCGACTGAAGTCACGGACAGCGACAATCTGTTTCTAAAAGCACGTGCCTGGGAGAATGCAAATACGTGGTCTCGCGTTCGGCTGATTTGGAATGCAGGTACTTCCCTATGATCCTCAAACTCCGGTGGATTCCAGTGTGCAGGTGGACCCGCTTGCTTGTCTGCCATGACATAACTCTACAGCCGACTCAGAACAAATAAGTACACCCACGCATCGCTCGTGTATGTGATGCAAGTAGCAGTACCTTTAATGATTCAGATGGTGACTGACACAGGCTCTAAGTGGCACACTAGCAAAGGACACAAGTCTCACCATTTAGGTAAAGACCTGCCTTCGTTTATTAGCGAAGTGCCAGTACAAGAGAGAGTGTTTTCCTTTCTCTCCAGCTTTCCTCCACAGCTTGGTAGCATAGCACATTTACATCTTAGACTACTCCTACTTTAGCACTAGCTAATCACGAGCTGGAGCGCGGCATTCGAAGCTGGGAGACCGCTCCCTGCTCTGCATACACAGATTTGACCAACCAGCGACTTTAAAAATTAATTGGGAGAAAAGGGAAAAAAGATTCAGCTTTATGGCCTCTTTCCCATGTGTTTATTCCATGTCTTTGCTAAAAGTATGACCTGGATGGAACCACAGTCCTCCATAAAAAGATCTTTATCTCTCCTGTTGCGTCCGTTTCGAACTTTCCAAAGAATGGCCATAAACTCGCTAAAAGCCTCGTGCCTTCACAAATATGTTTTGTAGCAGAGTCTGGACGCTTGGGCGCCACTGTTCTGTCTCACGGAAATTCACAGAAACTCACAGCCGTCTCATCGGCTTGCTACCAAACAAGGGCCCATCCTCTGCTTTATTGCCGGTCATTAATGCCCTGCTCATAGCTGCAGCAACTCCTTAGCGCCAGTCAGCCTACCTGGACACAGCTGCCGACCGACCGGTGCCAGCCAATGTCTCTGTACAATGAGACTGGAGGGACTTTGTAGTCCACAAATGTTTTCACCTAGGTTCCGCAGAAAAAAAAAAAAAACGCTCTCCTCGGCCATCAGCCACCATACGCTTTTACTGCAGTCAATTAACTTGGCACCCTCTTCCTTTGAACGCAGGGAAAGCTTACTGCTATTCCTTCACTAGAGCACACAAGCAAGAGTGTTAACTACTGCCAACCATTTCTCATATGAATGACGTCAGATTGTATTCAGTATAGCAACCACGTAATAAAGATAATCTTCCCGAAGAACTGTATCAAAAGTGAGAGTGCCCTGCAATTTTTCAGTACCTCAATATCAGACCGTCAACAGAGACTCGAGCTATGTGTGGTCGGATGAGCATTATCCTGTTGAAAAATGGAACCACCATATTGTGATGTGAGAGGATGTCTGACATACCTTTGCGCCATCAGAGTTCTCTCTATCACTACCAGCTGTGACCTGAAGTCATATCCCATGGGTCCCCACACCATGAAGCTAGAAATAACACCGCTGTATCTCTCCAAAAGCCTGTAAGAATGGGTCCTCTCCCTAGGCTGCTGCCATTCTCCCCGAAAATGATCAATCAGAGTAGTGCAGAATTGAGAGTCGTTGGTGAAAACAATGCGACGCTATTTATCAGCAGTCAATGCTTCCCGGTCACTGCTCCACTCCAAGTTCAACAATTTGTATTGTGTTGTTACTGTATTCCTATGCATGGGATGGTAACTCCATAGTACAGCTGCTGTAATTCTCTGACCAATGCTGCGGGAAGACACAGAATGTTGGAGGAGTCCATTACTTGTACCCGGATGGCAGGTGCAGATGAGTGAAGATATTATGATGTGCTTGGCACACGATACGGAGATCCTCACTCCTTGTGATCAGACATCGTCGACTGGAACCTTGACGACGAGTATGGCTGTCCTCATGTGTCCGTGCATCCACTGCTATACTGATGTCCCACAAACTTGGATATTGCACAATTCAATCAGCTGGCCATATGGAGACCCACAACAGGAGTCCTTTCAGACTCTTTCAGGTACTGATAATGCTGTCTCAAAGGAGTACTTTGCATATACCTGTCCTCACAGTGATCACTTAATATTGGTTCTGTTCATACCTCTTAATACCCTACCAGGCGTTCTAACGGCGGTAAACATGGACAACACTAATGGAATCTGGTGGCTGTTCTACCTGTCACAGGTAATTTCTACTCATCATTTACAGACCCCTTGATGGCGTGTATGCGTATAAAGTTACCTGAGATCCGATCGTGTCTTTTGGGTACTTTATTTTTGTCAGGCTGTGTACAAATTCATTTTCAGGTTGTGATGTCACACTACACTATGCGAGCTGAAAGATGTTTTTTATTCGATAAAAAATGTTCAGATGTGTACGAATTCCTAAGGGACTAAACTGCTGAGGTCATCGGTCCCTAGACTTACACACTACTTAAGCTAACTTATGCTAAGAACAAGACATACACCCATGCCTGAGGGAGGACTCGAACCTCCGGCGGGAGGGGTCGCGCAATCTGTGGCATGGCATCTCGAACAGCGCGGCCACTCTGCGCTCCTTTATTCGGTAGTTTCGTTGAAAAGAAAGGTTACTTTGTGGAGAAAATATGCTGAACTCAAAATCGAAGTTTTTTAATGCATGAAGTAATACGGATTCTCAAGAAATAACTCCAGATACGAATGTAGCTATTCTTCAATTAAATGAAAAACGTTTACCCTGTTCAGCTGATTGCTCGATTCCGACTTTCAATATAACGACTAGCCGGTGCGTGAGTGGTAATGAAATTTTGCTATAGACAGACAGACATCGGTCATACACTGCTCTTCTACTGATGGTGATCGTGAAAAATTCTCTTGTTTGTCCATCTGACGTCACGTGATAAACCAAAACTGACCACCCTCACAAACATGTTTCCACTACCTCCCAAGGCACTGCCCTCTGGTGGAAGCGAGGTGGCGCCCCTAGCATTTAACCACGTGTTGAGTCCAAATGGTCCAAATGGCTCTGAGCACTATGGGACTTAACTTCTGAGGTCATCAGTCCCCTAGAACTTAGAACTACTTAAACCTAACTAACCTAAGGACATCACACACATCCATGTCCGAGACAGGATTCGAACCTGCGACCGTAGCGGTCGCGCGGTTCCAGACTGTAGCGCCTAGAACCGCTCGGCCACCCCGGCCGGCCGTGTTGAGTCAATTATGATCAACTTCCCAGCCAAGGCAATGTGTTTTCCACACTGTGAGATGTAGCCATGTGTTTTAAGTATGTCTTGATAGCATAAAAAGTAACTGCGATCTGGCACAGAGGAGCACATTTTTCGATCAGCTGTCATATTATCATCTCCCAAATGGCGTCATTTGGGAGCATCCGTTATCGGGTTTCTCGATCTTTGAGCCGATGTTTCTCATTCAGTAAGCGCCGTAATTGACCCCACGAGGCTAAATGCATGCATCCCGTCCTCCCACCAAAGAAGAAATTCTCGCCTTCTCGAGAGTGGGTCCCTCATATGGCTGTCTCGCTCAGCTGTGGAGACGGACCATAGATTTTGATACGTCTCTAAATTCATTACAAAAGGAAGGGATAGATACATCGATATTCAGAACGCACTAAGTCAACTTCGGAACGTGAAGTGGAAAGGTGTCTGGTATTTTAATTTCTCAATACGTTTCTGCCTCATATCTAGACAGACCTATGTTTAGAAAGATTATAAATCTGTCACTCCGACTGCTTGGGCGTGTGGCGTCCAGACATGCACTGATAAAGTGAGTTGCTGAAGAGATGGAATTCCTTTATCGTATGTAAGATATACACGTTACTGACTGGATGCGACTAGGAGAACTTTTGTGCTGAACTGTAACTCTTACCTGAATACCTACTGTCATGGAAAACGCTAATTGTCTGACAATAATAAAGTTGCACTAGTGACAGAGTGAAGCTGTGAATCTGTCAGTAACGCGTACTGTGAAGCGTTCAGTGGATTCGAAAGTAAAATTCTATGTGCCGACTTGACAGAAAATCCTAGGAAGGTCTGGTCTTACGTTAAATCAGTAAGTGGCTCTAAACAGCATATCCAGACATTCCGGGATGATGATGGCATTGAAACAGAGGATGCCATGCGTAAAGCTGAAATACTAAACACCTTTTTCCAAAGCTGTTTCACAGAGGAAGACCGCACTGCAGTTCCTTCTCTAAATCCTCGCACAAACGAAAAAATGGCTGACATCGAACAAAGTGTCCAAGGAATAGAAAAGCAACTGGAATCACTCAACAGAGGGAAGTCCACTGGACCTGACGGGATACCAATTCGATTCTACACACAGTACGCGAAAGAACTTGCCCCCTTCTAACAGCCGTGTACCGCAAGTCCCTAGAGGAACGGAAGGTTCCAAATGATTGGAAAAGAGCACAGGTAGTCCCAGTCTTCAAGAAGGGTCGTCGAGCAGATGTGCAAAATTATATGCCTATATCTCTGACGTCGATCTGTTGTAGAATTTTAGAACATCTTTTTGCTCGAGTATCACGTCGTTTTTGGAAACCCAGAATCTACTCTGTAGGAATCAACATGGATTCCGGAAACAGCGATCGTGTGAGACCCAACTCGCTTTATTTGTTCATGAGACCCGGAAAATATTAGATACAGGCTCCTAGGTAGATGCTAATTTCTTTGACTTCCGGAAGGCGTTCGATACAGTTCCGCACTGTCACCTGATAAACAAAGTAAGAGCCTACGGAATATCAGACCACCTATGTGGCTGTATTGGGGAGTTTTTAGCGAACAGAACACAGCATGTTGTTCTCAATGGAGACACGTCTACAGACAAAGTAACCTCTGGCGTGCCACAGGGGAGTGTTATGGGACCATTGCTTTTCACAATATATATAAATGACCTAGTAGATACTGTCGGAAGTTCCATGCGGCTTTTCGCGGATGATGCTGAAGTATACAGAGAAGTTGCAGCATTAGAAAATTGTAGCGAAATGCAGGAAGATCTGCAGCGGATAGGCACTTGGTGCAGGGAGTGGCAACTGACCCTTAACATAGACAAATGTAATGTATTGCGAATACACAGAAAGAAGGATCCTTTATTGTATGATTATATGATAGCGGAACAAACACTGGTAGCAGTTACTTCTGTAAAATATTTGGGGGTATGCGTGCGGAACGATTTGAAGTGGAATGATCATATAAAATTAATTGTTGGTAAGGCGGGTACCAGGTTGAGATTCATTGGGAGAGTACTTAGAAAATGCAGTCCATCAACAAAGGAGGTGGCTTACAAAACACCCGTTCGACCTATACTTGAGTATTGCTCATCAGTGTGGGATCCGTACCAGATCGGGTTGACGGAGGAGATAGAGAAGATCCAAAGAAGAGCGGCGCTTTTCGTCACAGGGTTATTTTGTAAGCGTGATAGCGTTACGGAGATGTTTAGCAAACTCAAGTGGCAGACTCTGCAAGACAGGCGCTCTGCATCGCGGTGTAGCTTGCTGTCCAGGTTTCGAGAGGGTGCGTTTCTGGATGAGGTATCGAATATATTGCTTCCCCCTACTTATACCTCCCGAGGAGATCACGAATGTAAAATTAGTGATATTCGAGCGCGCACGGAGGCTTTCCGGCAGTCGTTCTTCCCGCGAACCGTACGCGACTGGAACAGGAAACGGAGCTAATGAAATTGGCTCGTAAAGTGCCCTCCGCCACACACCGTTGGGTGGCTTGCGGAGTATAAATGTAGATGTAGATGTAGCAACATAAATGTGGAGCAAAGGCTTGACGTCCGTGACTAGTGAAAGGTGACGTGAATGTTACTTTGTAATAGCAAGTTGTAATGCCGTGTACTATGACTACCAGAGGCGGTTTTGTTTTTCAGTCAGAGTGTAAAGCGTGTAAAGCGCTGGAACTATTTTTTTTACTTCGCTTGGCATTAAAGACATCATTAACTTTATTAAATTCGTGTTTTTGGTTCTGTGCGATGTGGCTAGCGGCTACTCTGGTATTCAGCTTTACAGCCCTTTCGCAAAATTGTGTGTCCGTACCCAACGCTTTTCAGAGTGAAGAGGTGAGGGTAGCGAGAGGGAGGATTGGACACAGCACCACGATACGTCCGTTTAAATCAATTCGTCAAAACAAAGCCTATTGTGCTCCGTCGTCTTCCATTTCCTGTCACACTGGCAAATGTTGAAACTTGTCACATTCTGCAGAGATCGCGAACTGTAATGAATTTCTACTTTCCTTTGAATCCTCTGCGGCTGCAAGTAATAACCGTGTGTCCAACCTGCAGACATGTATGAGGTAGCAACTCACTTCTCGATGAAAGCTGTTACACTTTCGACTGAAGACTAAATGTCAGCTCTATAAACACAGAATTTAGGTCTCTGTTTTGTTATATGATCTAGCTTCGAATACAAGGAGAGAAAGAGTTGTATGTCCTTTAAATACTGAACTTGTACGGGAGCGAAAACTACACTACTCGGCCATAATTCTAAGTACATCTCAATGAATGCTCTGAGTCACAACAAGCTTTATTACCGAGGGTGTGTATGTGCAGGATCGTTGTGTAATCATGAACTTATTTTCTGTCGGACTGAATCAACGGAGGCAACAGACATCGAAAGGGGCACAGATGTGACACTAATTACATGGTCTCGGTTCCACTGTTATGAAATGAAAACGTAAGGGAATCACTATATGCATAACTCCTCTAGTAGCCCTAAGAAGTTATCTTACGTGGACCATCGAGAATTAAATCGTAATGTTAAACAAAGCCTCAGAAATTCCTATCAACTATTGCGGGTAAGTTCTGTTGCACGCTGAAGTTCCCCCAAAAGCTCAGTAGCGACTACTGCCTATGTTTCATGATGAACGGAAACAAATTTTGACTTCAGTCTGTCAGTATTTAGTGTAAAGACTTTGCCGATGATTAAACACTGCCACAGTACATCTGCACATGTACCACACAAGCCATAACATTCCACCACCATTCTTTGCCCTTCCTATTACATTCACTGATGGTACACAGATAGAAAGACTGCCACTGTATGAACCTAAATTTCTCTGTTTTTGGCGTCGCGGTCAGTAAGCGTGATGACCTGCTTGTATAGCTAGTGGGAGAGACAAGGAAGTGAGCCCTACTCGGATCAAAAGCGTGCGGCGGATTAACGGCCGTTGCCCTGGTACAACAACCAGCCTGACTGTGGAAACTTTCTTGTAGCGTCTCCCGTTGCAGCCCGAGTGGACAATTTAGGCCATCCGTCGCGCTCGTCTAAACTAATTCTGAGCTGATCCTCAATCTCCTCCCCAGAAAACGTGATACAAAAACAGTTAAACTACGATAACATGCAGAACAATAAGTTTACACCATTAATCACACTACGGGGATTTCGCCTTATGTGCACTGACCTGACACAATGGGCAAAAGCCTGAATAACCACGTTTTGCAGCCCGGACCGCCGGGAGACGTGCAGGAAGAGTGTCAATGAAGTGCTGGAAGGTACCGAGACGGATGTGGACACATGTTATGCTGTGCTGTGGCCAGCTGCGCTTGGTTCAAATGGCTCTGAGCACTATGGGACTTAACGTCTGAAGTCATCAGTCCCCTAGAACTTAGAACTAGTTAAACCTAACTAACGTAAGGACATCACACACATTCATGCCCGAGGCAGGATTCGAACCTGCTACCGTAGCGATCGCATGGTTCCAGACTGAAGCGCCTAGAACCGCTCGGTTGAGGATCCATGGCGCGAACATCCCAATAAGGTCGTCACACAGATTCGCGATTGGGTTTCAGTATGGAGAGCACAGTAAACAAATCCTAGTGGTCTTCGAACCACGCACGTACACTGCGAACTGTGACACGTTGCATTGTCCTGCTGGAAGATGGCACAGTTCTGAGAAAAGACAAACTGCATATACGGGTGGACATGGTTCCCAAGGATAATTACATACTTGTGTTGATCCACTGTTCCTTCCAGAATGACTGTGTCACCCAGGGAACGCCCTCCGACCTGGACCCTTCCGATAATTGTTGCAGGGTGTTTACTTTCAGACGTTAGACTCCGTACACACCAACGGTTATCTGTCCGATGGAGCATAAAACGTGATTCATCTGAAAAGGCCACCTGTTGTAGGGTGTTTACTTTCAGACGCTAGACTTCGTACACACCAACGGCCACCTGTCCGATGGAGCATAGAACGTGATTCATTTGAAAAGGCCACGTGTCACCACTCAGTGGACTTCAAGTTGCGGCAATGGCGTGCAAATTCCAGCTTTCGACGCCGATGAAGGGCAGTCAGCGCGGTTGCACGAACGTGGCGCCTGCTGCGGAGGCCATACGCAGCAACGTTCGCAGAACGGCCGTTGAGGAGACACTGTAGCCGCTTGGCTCATCTGCGCGCGCAGTTGCTCAGTAGTTGCACGTCTACTCGCCCGCACACATCTCTCCAGCTGCCGTTCACCCCAGTCATCTATGGCCTGTGGTGCACAACCGTTGCCTCGGCGCCGGTCTTTGATAACGCCATTTTGCCATTCATGGTGAACTAACTACGGCGGTACGGTAACATTTAACAAACTTATTAATTACGGAAATGCTTTCGCTTTTGGCCGGAAAGCTAATCATAATACAGTTTTGGGCGTCAGCTAAATCATCGCTCTGTTTCCGAATTATAACAACAACTCCCTGTTTTCCGCGTCCCCCAGACACGCTTTACACACCCTTTGCTGCTAGTGCTACCATCTGCCGTCAGCGAGTAGTAATTGTACGTTGGCGTCGGTCATAGGTGGTGGCCACGTTAATAAGGAAGCAGTATACTGCTGAGAAATTTTCCGGGTTGTATGGCCGTGGTCCATGGAACTCTTCAACCTCTGACGTTTCGTCCGAGGCTACGTTGGACATCTTCGGAGGTGCTCCTGGTTTTGTTGAGTCTTGCCAACTGACGAGTCGGACGTCGAAGAGCGGCCTAAATACCGTGGAAAGTGGGCGTGGTCTGGATTTCACGTGATAGCAGAGATAAACATTGACAACGATAAAATTTTTTAGCTATCGATTATAGTACGTCAAAGATAAAAACTTCTCATCGATTCTGTAGCGGCACAGCCCATATATCACTGCGTTTCATGGCTCCTTCCTTTATGTTAAAATTATCCCCATGTTTATATATTTCGATGGCTTCTCTATATAGTCGTGGATAATAGTTTTCATAGTACATAAAACTTCAGTTTCTGAAAATTTCACTACGTGATCACCTGATTGAAGAGCATTTTTTCGGAAATTGAAGTTTTATGTACTATGACGAACTATTATCGACAGCTATATAGAGAAACCATCGAAATATATAAACATGTGGATAATTTTAAGAGAAAAGAAGAAGCCATGAAACTAAGTGATATATGGACTGTGGCGCTACAGAATCGATGAGAAGTTTTTATCTTTGACGTACTATAATCGATAGCTAAAAAATTTTATCTTTGACAATATTTATCTCTGCTATCACGTGAAATCGAGACCACGCCCACTTTCCACGGTATTTAGGCCGCTCTTCGACGTCCGACTCGTCAGTCGGCAAGACTCAACACAACCAGGAGCACCTCCGAAGATGTCCAACGTAGCCTCGGACGAAACGTCAGAGGTTGAAGAGTTCCATGGACCACGGCCATACAACCCGGAAAAATTCTCGGCAGCTGAAACATCCTGTCGTGAAAGCCTTCATTGTATAAGCAGTATACTGCTTGACTCGTTTCGCTACACTCGGAATTTTGTGAATAACTCTCCGCTACGCACACCACCTTTCTGATTGCGCTGGTCGCGGAGTGGTTATCCCGCAGGCAGAGGTTTCGTAGCATCTCTCTCGGAGTCTTCAAATTCGTTCGGCTGAATAATAAGTCCAGGAAATTCAAATATGTTGTTCGATCTGACTGGCTTCTGTTTGTCAGAGACTTGTGACACATCTACATCCAAAATGTCTTGAGAAATTTCCATAATTTGTGTTTACTCCAGTGGTATTATAAATTCAAATAAGAAAATGGTAAAAATCTGTCGCTGTCTTATGAACTCATGCATATACATTGAAGCGCCAAAGAATCTGGTATAGGCATGCATATTCAAATACAGAGATATGTTAACAGGCAGAACACGGCGCTGCGGTCGGCAACGCCCATATAAGCCAAGAAGTCTCTGGCGCAGTTGTTAGATCGCTTACTGCTGCTATACTGGCAGGTTATCAAGATTTAATCGAGTTGGAACGTGGTGCTGTAGTCTGTGCACGAGCGATGGGACACAGCACCTCCGAGGTAGCGATGAAGTGGGGATTTTATCGTACGACCATCTCACGAGTGTACCGTGATATCAGCAATCCGGTGAAACATCAAATCTCCGACTGACTGCTTTTCTTTGAAAAATGTTGCTGCAACGCTGTTGTGGAATAGGTGTGTATCTCCAACCGCATAGATCAAAGTGTCTCGTACTCATACATCTCAAATACATATTAAAAAATCTTCCTCTGAAACATAAGACTGGAAACATATCAATGTATTTAAAAGAGAAGAGACATTGGGTGATATGTACCATGCCGTATTTCATCTGGAAGACCACTCAATTTTGGCCGGCCGGTGTGGCCGTGCGGTTAAAGGCGCTTCAGTCTGGAACCGCGTGACCGCTACGGTCGCAGGTTCGAATCCTGCCTCGGGCATGGATGTGTGTGATGTCCTTAGGTTAGTTAGGTTTAATTAGTTCTAAGTTCTAGGCGACTGATGACCTCAGAAGTTAAGTCGCATAGTGCTCAGAGCCATTTGAACCATTTGAACCACTCAATTTTGTCAGCTGCAAAACAGAGATCTGTTGTTTCTTGACAATATTGGCATGGAGTTTTATAGTAAGCTTTTTAAATCTGATACTGAGAATGGTGCGTACTTAACAGAGGTCATATTGAGAGATATTTTCCTTGAATTTAATTTTGTTATCTCTTGTAATAAATTTAAAGTGTAAGTAAAATGTTTTGTTCACTACAAAAATGGCTCTGAGCACTATGGGACTTAACTTCTGAGGTCATCAGTCCTCCAGAACAAAGAACTACTTAAACCTAACTAACGTAAGGACATCACACACATCCATGCCCGAGGCAGGATCCGAACCTGCGACCGTAGCGGTCGCGCGGTTCCAGACTGTAGCGCCTAGAACCGCTCGGCCACTCCTGCCGGCTGTTGGCTACATATCTATTAGTCAAAATACAATTTTACTATCGGTGCCTTTTTGTACTTCAAAACAGTGTCTCTTTATTAATATCACTTAACAGAAAAACTCTCGTATTGGTACTTAGTACCAGTCATTTTGCTGGTATGGCGCTTAGAACGTTTTTATGTTTTTTTCTAATTTGTCTTACTTTTTTGCAGTCATAAGGTGGACAGCACAATTCTATGCATATGAATACCTTCATTTATTTGGACACAGGTAAGTTATGAACATAGAAACTTTGTTATTTGCTTATTGTGTCAAATGTATGATTTGGCACTGAGAACCTTTTCAGTTTCCATTCTTCATTTACCTCTACCGCCCGCGTGGTGTTTCTTCCACAATGATCTTCTGTGTACGTATGCACAATTGACTTGTCCTCCCATTATAACTGTAAGGTTGAAGGGAGCGACTTACCGTCAGCCTTGACGGCTCGATCAGAAGACAGCTGAACCGTTTACAGCCGAAATACTAGCAGAAGACTGAGCTTCGTCACGGCTGAAATCCCGAAATTTTATGGATGAAGTAATACACCGCGAGAATATGAAGATATACATATGGAACTGCTGTTCTCAGTGAAACAGTTCATCAGCGACTGATCAACATACAAAATTCTCCTTCTAAAATTCTCGTTGGTCTAATGTTCCATTAATGACATCACAGATATAAAGCTTCTACGAAGACTAGGATTGTTCCTGGAATAAAATTTTCTTTCTGTTGGGAAGTTTGTGGTGTTTTGAAACTTTCTGACTGATACAGCACTGTTTTAATCTGTTCGGATGTCATAAAATAACATGGATTTTATGCGTTCACCGGCTTTTCAATAAAATTTTTGGCTCAGTGCAGGAAACGAAGGCAGCGCAGCAGAGATCAGCCATGCAACTAGCGTCGCTGCCGACCAGTCTGAGAACACTCTAAGAAACCTGTTCGTCGTCGCTCTCCTCCTCGTCCACTGTCCAGGAAGCGGCGCAGTAGAACACTGCCAGAGATCTGCATCGAAAGCTCTCCGCGTCGCTGAAGCAGCCACACCGGTTGCGTTACGTAAACTTTTGTG
Organism: Schistocerca nitens; assembly: GCF_023898315.1. Taxonomy (NCBI): domain Eukaryota; kingdom Metazoa; phylum Arthropoda; class Insecta; order Orthoptera; family Acrididae; genus Schistocerca; species Schistocerca nitens. The sequence continues at coordinate 835,841,336 of NC_064616.1, read as the reverse complement.
GCTTTCTCCGACTCGATACACATCTATTGAACTCAGATCAGACTCATACAGCATTGTAGGTCTGAAATGACACAGTCCTTACAGAATGTTGCAGATCTCATCTTCAATTCCGGGCTGCATATCAAAAGTCAATCCAAAAAGGTGTACTTACATATTACCACTGTGTGAAGAGTTATCGGTAAGCCCATTTTGTTCATATGCTTAAATATTTAGAATTTTTGGGCGATCTGTTGTCACAAAGGCAAGATGCAAGAGAATTAGTTGGAGCATATAACGGGCGTGTTGGTTCATTAACGAAGCGTGTATCTCAAATATTAGTTTAATGTCACAGTTTCAAACAGTGCACCCACTGTGATCTGTAAAACAACAGAAACAAACCTCACAACAGAAGTGGTAAGCACATGTCAGAAAATTCTTACTACTGTAGAAGTACACTTTGAACGTCCTGTCGCGCCATTCTTAATCAACTATGAAGATAATACTTCACGAATTAAATGATCTTCGCAGTACCAGATAGTTGCATCATTGCTTTATTTATCAACAAAATGGCTCAAATGGCTCTGAGCACTAAGGGACTTAACATCTGTTGTCACCAGTCCCCTAGAACTTAGAACTACTTAAACCTAACTAACCTAAGGACATCACACACATCCATACCCGAGGCAGGATTCGAACCTGCGACCGTAGCAGTCGCGCGGTTCCGGACTGAGCGCCTAGAACCGCGAGAACACCGCGGCCGGCATTTATCAACACCTTGATATATTTCTGGAAAAACCCATTACCAAAGACCGGGCATGAAAACGTTCAGAGTTAACAGGATTTAAATGCTTGTACACCTCAATTATAAACCAGACATTATGCCATACATTTAACAGCTTACATACACTGAAGAGAGAAAGACACTGGTACACCTGTCTAATATCGTGTAGGGCCCCCGCGGACACGCGGAAGTGGCGCAACACGTGACATGGACTCTACTAATGTCTGAAGTAGTGCTGGAGGGAACTGACACCATGAATCCCGCAGGGTTCTCCATCAATCCGTAAGAGAACGATGGGGTGCAGATCTCTTCTGAACAGGACGTTGCAAGGCATACCAGATATGTTCAATAATGCTCATGTCTGGGGAGTTTGGTGGCCAGCGGAAGGGTTTAAACTCAGAAGAGTGTTCCTGGAGAAATTCTGGACGTGTGGGGTGTCGTATTGTCTTGCTGGAATTGCCCAAGTCCGTCGGAATCCACAATGGACACGAATTGATCCAGGTGATCAGACAGTTTAAAAGCCGAAATTTGCGGAAGGGTTGCACTTCTATCATGTTGAACGACTCTCTTCAGTCGTCGTCGGTCCCGTTCTTGCAGGATCTTTTTCCGGCCGTAGCGATGTCGGAGATACGATGTTTTACCGGGTTCCTGATATTGACGGTACACCAGTGAAATGGTCGTACGGGAAAATCCCCACTTCATTGCTACGTCGGAGATGCTGTGTCCCATCGTTCGTGCGCCGACTATAGCACCACGCTCAAACTAACTTAAACCTTGATAACCAGCTATTGTACCAGTAGTAACCTATCCAACAACTGCGCCAGAACCTTTTTATTTATATAGGCGTTGCCGACCGCTGTGCCGTATTCTGCCTGTTTACGTATATCTGTATTTGAAAATGCGTGCCTATACCAGTTTCTTTGGCGCTTCAGTGTACGTGAAGTAATTATTGCTTTAATAGAAATAACATAAATGAAGTTATGTTCCACGTAAGATCACGTGCCGATCAGCACACTTCACAGTAAACAAAGTAAAATATGTACGGTTATGTGGTGGTGTAAAAATGTCACCCAGAAATATTTGTTACTTGCAAGGTATGATGCTAAAAATGAAGTATGAGGGTAGTAGTTTCCGTACCTTCTACAGCCAACAAAATCCTCTCAGTGAAAGATTCCGAACGCCTGTAAATCGATTAGCTACAAAGGTGTAAATCGAGATACAAAAAAACTTCTGTAATAGTGTAAGAACTCATCGATTCCTGCACCGGTTTTACATTCGCTTTTAACGGCTTGTGCCATAGCAAGACAAAAACCGTCAATGTTTTTCTTCAGGTAGGCTTTATCACACTCGATATGCATTTTTATGATCAGGCCATCTGCGCCAGTAGATTTATTTACTATTTGCTTTTCGAATTGCGATTATGGCAACGACACACGAATTGTATTTGGCAACTACTGATGCGAAGAGGAGGTTAAATGTAGCCTTGAACTGGTGATAAAGAAAAAGCAGAGCATAGCACAGCACAGTGGTATGTAGTTTTCTGCACATGTACTGCCTGACAAAGAAAGTGACGCACCCAGAAGAGGAAAAACCGAGATTAAAAAAAAATGGTTCAAATGGCTCTGAGCACTATGGGACTTAACATCTATGGTCATCAGTCCCCTAGAACTTAGAACTACTTAAACCTAACTAACCTAAGGACAGCACACAACACCCAGCCATCACGAGGCAGAGAAAATCCCTGACCCCGCCGGGAATCGAACCCGGGAACCCGGGCGTGGGAAGCTAGAACGCTACCGCACGACCACGAGATGCGGGCACCGAGATTAAACTTCAAGGGTTGAGAGTGTAAGTTTATTTCTGTGATTACGAAACTGAGTCAAATTTACAAACAACTTGGCAGTGTAAGTCTACTTATCAGTGTGACGTTGCAGCTCTCTGGCCTGGATGCATACACTGATTCGGTTGGCGAGGGTGCAATAAAGCCATTGTGTCCTCTCCTGGGGCAAGCTGGCTCTCAGCTGTTTTAACTGCTCCTTGACATCCTGGATACTGGTGATGGAACCCAGCTGACCATCGAGTTGGTCTTACCCGTGATCTATCGTGGACAAACTGTGGATCTTGCTGCTCACGGCAGTACCTCAGCATCACGCAGACGGGTATGGAGACAAGTGCCATGTGTCGATAAGAAAGGGCCTATTGAAAAATGGATCCAAGATATTGTCACTGAGATAGCACATGAGGACAAAAGATGTCCATGACGTACCCAGTTGGTCAACACACCATGACGCCAAGAGTAACACCACTGCACCTGTCAAAAGAAAAAGAAAAAGAAAAAAAATCGGAAGTCCTTATTTGCTGGTGACGGCACCACGCCAAACGCATCCGTTTAGGTTGTGATGTTAATGGCATCTTATGCATTGGACGCTAATTCCCAATTGCGGTTGCTTCTAGTCTTCGACCAGTGGTGCGGTGGTCACGTTCCCATGCAGTCGGACATCGGGCCAGTGTCACATCCGCATGTTTCTCAAATTTACATATTGCACTATTCGACCAAATGGCCAAATGGAGATTCAATATGAGATCTCTTTTCAAACTCTTTCATGTTCTGGTAACACTGTCTTACTCGAATATCCGGCATCTCCATATCTTTTACAGTGATCAATCAACATATGACGCTATTCATGCACCCCTGATATACACTACCAGATTTGGTAGCAACACTGAAAACTGACAACACTGGAGAACTCTGGTGGCCAGTGTACCAGTCACAGAGAATTGCCACTGTCATCATTTACAAAGCCGCCAATGGTGTGTACGAATACTAAGGTTACATTGACATCCGAACCTGACGTCTGGGTGCTTAACTTTGTCAGCAGCGTATTGTATTTGGTTCATGACAGAAATATACTTAGGAGCAGTTCATCTACAGATATTTTATGCATTAGAAGGAGAGAGCGTTCCTGTCGCCTCAGCGAATGGAGTAGTGCGAGGTGTTACGTGATTGATGTCAGATAACGTACAACCATCGCACGAAGAAGACGCACGATTTCAGCATCTTTGATAGCGGCACATCATGGGTGCCCGACCTGTGGGACACTCGAACTCCCCGGTGGTCCAGGGACTGGGCTGTTCACTGTCAAGGGTGTACCTGTCCGCCCCGGCAGCTGGGTGGTCAGCGTGACGGATTGCTGTCCTGCGGGCCCGGGTTCGATTCCCCGCTGGGTCGGAGATTTTCTCCGCTCAGGGACTGGGTGTGGTGTTGTCTTCATCATCATTTCATTCCCATCCGGCGCGCGGCCAGACCTGCCCCGCAAGGGGCCTCCCGGCCAATGACGCCAAACGCTCATTTCATTTCCAAGGGTGTACCTAAAGTATCTCTGATCTAGGAATACCGCTGCTACTACCAGAAGTAACTGCCTCGAGCAACAACATATTGACTGAGTTAGCTATCAACTATTGCTGATTGTAACAGCAGACAGGAGGCCATAGTGCAACAAACTACTTAATTTGAATTACTACTACTACTACTACTACTACTATTGCTATAGTCTAGTGAAGTACATAAATACGAAACGTCTGCCATAGCGCGTTAGCAGCAAATATTGAGGAACCTACTGTCCGGTCATGTGTATGTTTATACGCCTACATCACCCGCAAGCAGCCTGTATCCTTCAGAAACCCACTACTTTCTGTTAATGTGTCCTTGAGTCCGAAGACTGGTTTGATGCAGCTTTCCAAGCTAGTGCATTCTGTGCAAGCCTCTTCATCGCTGCGCGGCTAGTGCAGCCTGTATCCATTTGTACCTGCTTGCTTTTGTTAAGTATTTGTCTACCTCTGAAATTTTATCACCCCCTCCACCATCCGGATACACACACACACACACACACACACACACACACACACACACACACGCACACACGCCTCTCTATTACAAAACTGAAAACTGCTTAATCCCTCTAGATGTGTCCTCTCAACTGATCCCTTCTATGATCCATGTTGTGCCATAAATTTATTTTCTCCTCAGTCCGACTCAATGTCCCCTCATTAGCTATCTGATTTACCCATCTGATTTTCAGCTTCTACTGCACCGCATTTCGTTTATCGTGCACCTTTCACTTCAGTACAAGGCTACTTCCTAATACTAGAAATTATATTCAGTGTCAACTACGTAATTTCTCTCTTTCAGAAACGCTTTTCTTCATATTGCAGCCCACATATTTTATCCCCTCTACTTTGGCTGTTGTCAGTTACTTTACTGTCCTAAAGCCAAAACTCTGCTACTGCTTTCAGGGTCCCATTTCTTAATCTAAGTCAACCGGCATCACCTGATTTAATTAGACTACGTTACACTATCCTTATCTTACTCTTTCAAGACATTACCCATTCAGTTCAGCCGATCTTCCAAGTACTTTGCCATATCTGACAGAATTACAATGTCTTCGGCAAACTCCAAAAGTTAATTCCTTTCCTTTTCTAAATGGCTCAAATGGTTCAAAAATGGCTCTGAGCACTATGGGACTCAACAGCTGTGGTCATAAGTCCCCTAGAACTTAGAACTACTTTAACCTAACTAACCTAAGGACATCACACACATCCATGCCCGAGGCAGGATTCGAACCTGCGACCGTAGCAGTCGCGCGGTGCCAGACTGTACCGCCTAGAACCGCTCGACCACTCCGGCCGGCTTTTCTAAATGTCGCCTTTGTTTACAATTAGTCTTTTTTTTAGTACTGATCTCTTAAAAATCATTTCTTCACAACTTAATTTCAGACTGAATAACATCGGTGATAGGCGGCAACCACATCTCACACCCTTCTCGATTATTGTTTCCCTCGATATCTGTCTCTTTGCGCTATTGTAAGTAGGCTGTTTAGGTTCTGCTGTGTGCAGTCTGTGGCTAGTTTGCATTGTTGTCTGCCATTGTAGTGTTGGGCAGCTGGATGTTAACAGCGCGTAGCGTTGCGCAGTTGGAGGTGAGCCGCCAGCAGTGGTGGGTGTGGGGAAAGAAATGGCGGAGTGTTGAAATTTGTAAGACTGGATGTCATGAACTCCTATATATATTATGACTTTTGATGATATTAAGGTAAATACATTGTTTGTTCTCTATTAAAATCTTTCATTTGCTAACTATCCCTATCAGTAGTTAGTGCTTTCCGTAGTTTGAATCTTTTATTTAGCTGGCAGTAGTGGCGCTCGCTGTATTGCAGTAGTTCGAGTAACCAAGATTTTTGTGAGGTAAGTGATTTGTGAAAGGTATAGGTTAATGTTAGTCAGGGCCATTTTTTTTGTAGGGATTTTTGAAAGTCAGATTGCGTTGCGCTAAAAATATTGTGTGTCAGTTTAAGCACAATCTTGTATAATTATTCCAAGGGGATGTTTCATAGCCCGCATCTCGTGGTCGTGCGGTAGCGTTCTCGCTTCCCACGCCCGGGTTCCCGGGTTCGATTCCCGGCGGGGTCAGGGATTTTCTCTGCCTTGTGATGGCTGGGTGTTGTGTGCAGTCCTTAGGTTAGTTAGGTTTACGTAGTTCTAAGTTCTAGGGGACTTATGACCACAGCAGTTGAGTCCCATAGTGCTCAGAGCCATTTGAACAATTTTTTGGATGTTTCATATGTCGACCCTTAGCCGAGGATACCTCACTGGAATCTACTGACTTTTTTTCTTGTAGTTTGTGTAATTAGTGTAGCTTTTTTTTATTGCTAGCGCGTAATTATAGAGAGAATTTCCTTTGTAGTTGTAGTTTTTCATTGTTGTACAGTAAAACAGTTGTGGCATGAATGTTGATTTGCAGCAAGTATTTCGCAGCTGCGCTTGCAATTAACGAGATATTATTTTCAGTGCTACGTTAATGTGTTCTCTTATTTTTGCTCTTCAAATTTTGCTTTTCTGTGTTATCGTGTGAAATATTGTGACAATAATGGCGTGTGAAAAACGTAATACTAGGCTCCAAAGTAAACTGAGAAATGACAGTGAAGACGAAAGCAGTGTGTTAGCGCTACCGAGTAATGAATTAACTAATGTTCAAAGTAGTAATTTGGTAATTGTACATAGGGAAATGGAGCGGGCTGCAAACAATGGTGCAGAAAGTGAAACAATTAGAGAACAGGGAAGCATTATCGATCGATGGGTCGGCAACAGCTTGCCTCAGGAATCCGAAATGACAGGACACAATCTTGCAAATACTGTAGATTCAGGTTTTGCGTCCACACCGTTTTCTCAAATAAGTCAAGACACATTTTCTGCTTTTCAAACTGCGAATATTGCCGGTTCAAATGCATTGCCGAATAGCACTGAGGAACATGTTTCAGACACCAGTGCATTGTTATTACAATTAATGCAACAAATGGGACAAAAGCTTCAAAAGTTAGACACAATGGAACAAACTCAGAGACAAACACAGAAAAAGCTTCAAAAGTTAGACACCACGCTTGAACAAACACGTGAAGATTTAACTACTGGGTTACATAACATTGAATCTAAATGTCAAAAAGTCTGTTATGACGTAAAAACACAAATTTGTGAGCATTTTCAACCTATTTTTTCGCGGCATGAAAATGCATTACAGAATCACGAAGCAGCCATAAAAGAACTGCAAACTATTGTTCATCAAAATCATGAGACCTTGCAAGCTAAAATTGACTCAGTTGCATCTACCGATTCGGTTACGCAACTTGCAAAAACACATGAAAACTTAAAGGACACAGTAGATACTCTGAAAATTGGTTCAGAAAGACACATGGAGGAAATTAGTTCATTATCAGAGAAAGTAGTTGAACTTTTGGATCAGCTAAATAATTTATCTACGAAGGTAGATGATAATCTGAATGACACAAAACCGGTAGTCTTTAATGACACTGAAGAGTGCGAACACATTAGGAAATTCAAACAAAATCTGAATCAAATTAATACGCAACACCAAACAGAAATCCGGGAAGTACAAGATCAGTTGACACAGGTAATACAAGAATTACGTATTTCAGAGGACACTCGCGCTCCAATACGGGAAGAGGGACATAGAAATACGGAACAGCCACAAAATAATAACACAGTGCACTTCGGAAATTATGAAAGAAATTGGCAAGGTACACCGAATTTTGAGATGGAACCGCCGAAACGACGTAACAGTGACCGACATGCGACTCGCCGACATGATTTTGACTATAAGCTGTTCATTACTACACGTAAATTCAAAACATTTAAGAATTCTGGCAACGACATTCATCCACAAGCGTGGCTTCATCAATTCTCTCATTGTTTTCCACCCAACTGGTCATTAGAACACAGATTAGAATTTATGTGAGGCTACTTAGAGAATGAACCAGCTGTAAGAATGCGATCGGTAATTCACGATTGCCACAGTGAAGGAGAATTTTACCATGCCTTCCTCTTAGCATATTGGTCTCAAGCCACACAAGACCGAGTAAAACATGGCATCATCATGATGAAACACTTTGAACAATCTGAATTTTCTAGTCTTGTCAAATATTTTGAAGACATACTGCATAGGAATCAATATCTTTCAAACCCATACAGCCCTTCATAACTCATCCGCATTTGCTTAATGAAATTGCCTGAACATTTAAGAAATATTATTTTGGCAGGACGTTGCAAAGACGATATTGAAGCTTTTCAGGGACTATTACAAGAACTGGAAATTGACACTGACAATCGCGGAACGCGGAAACAGGAGCACAACAATTCCGCGACGACAGAAATAATACACGACAAGGCTATTCTTACAACGTAAATCGTGACCAAAACAGAGACCACCCATATGACAACCACTGGCAGAGTAATAATAGTTACAGAGAAAGATCGCATTTCCGTAGTAATGAATATGACAGAGATTACCATAGAAACAGACAATATGGGAACAAAAACAATTATTATCAAGGGAGACAGAATAACTTCAGACGCAACAGTTCAGCACGCAGTTACGATTCCGGGAGAAATTCTCCACCACGTGACCGACAAACAAGAAACTATGTAAACTACCGACAAAACGACAGACCTGAATTCCATCAGAACTGGCGGGATTCAAACAGAGCAGGGCACTCTCGACAAGGTGAATTTGTAGAAGTTAGGTCTCCTAATCCCAATAACGACGCGCGCCAACAAAGAGACAGACAATGACTCGCACCGCAGGCAGCCACGTGCGCTGGCTGGCTCAGCGAAAAATAACATAGCCGCTAACCTTAAGAAAAATTCCAGTATTCCTTACCGACGTATACCACGTGATAATTGCGTTCAAGTTGAAACTCTGAGTACTAGGAAGAGTAAAGGATTGCACCACATTTCACACGTAAAACTGTTTATTGAAAGATAATCTGTTTTTTTAACTTAGTCTTTGCTATAAAATTTTTCACTTTACATTACTAGTATGCTTTGTCAGACTTAGAATCTGTTAACATGCAACAATGTTTGAAGTTAAATATCCGGTCAAGAACCAAGAGAACTTTTTTTAAACAGAAATTACCACTGCATTGTGATAGTGAACAGGACACAGTGTTACTGTGTGTGTACATTCTTGCTTGTTAGTTGCACAATTACGTAAAGACTATAAGGCTTACATACTTAGAACATATACTGGTACTGCTAATGAGATTTTAATGTAACATTTTGGTTTACTTGAAAATACATTCTGGATTTAAAGTACTTTCAGTGAGATACCAGATGACACAGTGGTTAGTTTATGTGACAGCTACATGATTTTATCACGACACTACTAATGAGTGACAATTTACAATGTTGCTTTTGCAGTGTTTCTGTTTTATATCTGCACAGTTTTTCTGTATTATTCTGGAAAGTAAAACATGTTTTAGTAGTAACTTTTGTGGTATAGCTGCAATGAGACAGCCTTTTCTGTAGCACAACAATACGTTACAGCATCGTACTTCCTTCATCACGGCAATAAGTGTAATAACTAAGATATCTATACGCAAAGCAATTCACTTCGTTTATTACGAGGTAAGTACATTGACTTCAGCAGAACTTTGCTTACAGAGGACGATAACTACGACACTTCCACAGAATTATCTTACAACAAGACGCACATTAGCGCTACAGGACACGCATTTGAGTGATTAATTTTGTACTTGAACCGTTTATTTTTCAAGATTTTTGAATTACAAAGGTTTTCCGTGATACATTGCATTCCATTGCTGTAATCTGTAACACCTGAGGGAATAATTACATTAATCCTCAGGGGGGTACACGCTTACTTTGTGTACCATGTGTCTGACAAACACAAGGAGCCCTAGCTAATATGGTATTTGCTTATACAACTTTACACATCGGTACCATAATTCTCTAACACATAAATTACACAGCTATCTGATCATTTAACTGAGAGAGACAACCATTTATTTTACTAGATCAGTGACAGATGTTTACGTAATTACACCGTTGGATAACTTCACACTTACGAAATTCTATTTTGTCTGTACTGTGTGAACTGTTCATATTTTTTCGGAATCATTGTGATATTATGAGGGCTTTGAATGATATATTTGAGATGGGATCATGATTTTTATAGTACGTTTCAGGTAGATGACACTATTTAAATGAGCAGAGAATTTTTTTAGGTTTTGAAATTACTGGGGGAAGCTACGACGATTTTGAGATGTGATTGATCTGTTATGACGACGATGTGTATTATGCTTTTGAGGTATGTTTATGATCAATAAGCTGATGCTATATGAGGAATTTGATTATGCTACGTATTTCTTATGATGAAATATTGAAGAAGTGTCGACGACTATGTACATGTGTAATAAGGTAAGGAATAAGGAGTAGTGGTTAGGGACTCTGATTTGTGGGAAAGGATGTTGGAAACCAAGAATCGTACTTTAGAATTATGAAATGTGTGTACGTGTGTGAATATATCACAATGCCACTGAAAAATTTTTGGATACTGTTGTATTTATAGGATTTTGTTTCTACACATTTGTAACGCAAATTCTCGACCTGCGAAATTTTTTATATGAGACTGCCACTGTAGCGGAAAATGCTGTCGTAAATATTTCGGTAAGAAAGTTAAGTGACCACCTGCACGTAATGCGTCGTGGGCACCCAGCTGCGCGACAACTGCCTGGAAAAAAGCCATTTGTGTGTGCCTTTCAGAGGCACAGGTGAAAAAAAAAGGCCATTATCCTCGCTATTGACATTCCTTTGTAGAAAGCATCGCAAATACGACACGCTCAAACTTGAAAACATATGATTATAGTGTGGAGTTCTTAATTTATGATATTTACTAAAATGCCTAATGAAATGATGAGAAACATTTCACGGCTATTGTCTTGCTAGTTGAGAGAAATGCCATATGGCTTGCTTTATGTATTTATTTACTCATTTTTTTAACATCCAGTTTCTAGCTGCACTGCAGCATTGATTAAAATAAAATTTAATAGATGTACTAATATAGTTATTGTATGCCTACAGATCCAGTCAATAAGAAATTTATGCTCTACTTCCAAGAAAACGAGGGCACATAAATAGACATTTCCCTTCACAGGAATTGCATAAATAATTTTTTTACGATTGGTAACTTATCTGCTAGTGTAAGTTCTCATGATGCATCACTCTAGTGTTAAGATGTGACATAGGTATTAAACATGGCCATTTTTACTGTAATATTTTTTCTGCTTGAGCTTTGTCATGTTTAGATATAAGTTATTGCATTTGCTGCTGCTGTTTGCCAGGCATAGTGCTACTAAATTTCACTTTGTATTACTCTGTTAAGCCAGTTTTACTATTGATTTATTTTTCTTGTTCCTGCACATTGTCTCATATTAGTTGTAATGTTGCATTTGCTTTGCTAATTCCTATGTTGCTGCTTCTTTTGCTAATTTGCATTTTTTGTCATTGGTGTTTGTGTTAATTGTTTTGTACTGCTGCATTGCCTCGTCCCTTAGTTTAGCAACTGAGCTCAGTAGATTTAAGTTAGCTTAAGATGGGGTAGGCTATATAAGAGAACGAGTTGTGATGAATTGGAAGAAATGCATTGAGAAGCTATAAGAAAATGGTTTGGCCAAAAACGTATTTTGAAAGAGGATATGAACAAAAAAGTAGGGTTTAGGGACAACAGGTTAGGTAGGATTTTCTTGGAAATAAATGATGGGTTAAGATAATGGAAAATAAATAATGAGGTAAGAAATATGTGAACATATAAATACAGAAAGCATGCTTGGATAGGATTTTTTTGGTGGAAACAAATGTTTTGGGTTGGACTGCAGTACCAAATGTTACACTGAAAACAAACCCTGTCCTTTCCTCCTGTGTTATTCTGCTATGTGTTTGTGTAGTCTTGTGTATTTGTGTTTTTCCGATCTTTATGTGTTTAGCTAATAAGATTTATGTTGTAGAATTTTTCTAGTACTAAGCTACATTCACTATGATGAGGAATACTGTTATCCTCAAATATAATTTGCATTAATAATATGTTATTTTCTTTGTAAAGATGTTTATAGACATTATTAATTCTGTTCTGTTTCAAAGCTCATATGTGAAATTAATGTTTCGAAAACTATTCTCATTATTTTATATATTTATTTATGTCATAATTCCTGTAACACTGATGTATATGTTTATTTCTATTCTTTTGTAAAGCCTGTATTACTACAAATGTTATCTGTATTGTTATGTTCTTTAATGATGTATTTTGTACCTTTGTTATTGTATTCTCATGTTATAAAATTGTAATTGACACCAGTTCATCAAATTAAGTAACTTGTAAGCATTCATTTCACTGCACATATTTCTGTTGGTCATAGTATATGCACAATATGTGAAAAAAAGAGGACTGTTAGTGTTTGGACGTAAGTTGATAATTCAGCAAGGGACTGGTTAACAGCATTGCTGGTTCTAAGGACAATTAGAAAAAAACCTTGTGAGTGCACAAATGGTGGTTTATGGACTTGCTATATTCTCCGCAAGACTCTTCGATGGTGATTGTGCACCTGCACAGTCGCAACAGATGGCTGCTGGCCGTCTCTACATGGACTACAGTGGGTCTGCATCTTTGATGGCCCGCCAACACCATTATTTCTACAAGGACTGTAGTGAGTCTGCACTTCTGGTGGCCCATCAATACCATAATCTCTACCAGGACTACAGTGGGTCTGCTCTGTGATGACCTACCTACCAATATTCTTCAAAACTTCGACTGACTCTGCTGTGGGTTTGCTCTGTTGTGACCCATTACCTGTCTGCATGTCGAGAGTCAGCACTGTCTTTCCGTTGGAAGGACACCGCTACTTCTTCAAGACTGCATGGAAATCCACTACTAGCCGGCCGGTGTGGCCGTGCGGTTCTAAGGGCGTCAGTTTGGAACCGCGTGACCGCTACGGTCGCAGGTTCGAATCCTGCCTGTGTGATGTCCTTAGGTTAGTTAGGTTTAAGTAGTTCTAAGTTCTAGGGGACTGATGACCTCAGATGTTAAGTCCCATAGTGCTCAGAGCCATTTGAACCATTTTTTTTTTAGCCGAATCCACTACTTCCGTGTGCATTTTCTTTTACTGCTCAGACTTTGAGAAAAAAAACACTGCAATTTTACTGTGATGAATGATCAGGACTGTCTTTATGGACTGGGTGAAAATTTTAGCTTTTGACCAACATTGTATCAATAAGTGTGTGCATTTGATTTCTTTGTTATTGTAATTATGATTATGAAAATTTTTTTTCAAATCTGTATTGGCCAATGCCCAAAACAATTTGTAAAGTTTTTTGTGGGGAGCCTGGGGGCAATGTAAGTAGGCTGTTTAGGTTCTTATATTGGTAACGCCACAACCACCTAGCGCTCTGTATGAAAATCACTGGCTGTGCTGTGTGCAGTCTGTGGCTAGTTTGCATTGTCGTCTGCCACTGTAGTGTTGGGCAGCTGGATGTTAACAGCGCGTAGCGTTGCGCAGTTGGAGGTGAGCCGCCAGCAGTGGTGGGTGTGGGGAAAGAAATGGCGGAGTTTTGAAATTTGTAAGACTGGATGTCATGAACTGCTATATATATTATGACTTTTGATGATATTAAGGTAAATACATTGTTTGTTCTCTATTAAAATCTTTCATTTGCTAACTATCCCTATCAGTAGTTAGTGCTTTCCGTAGTTTGAATCTTTTATTTAGCTGGCAGTAGTGGCGCTCGCTGTCTTGCAGTAGTTCGAGTAACCAAGGTTTTTGTGAGGTAAGTGATTTGTGAAAGGTATAGGTTAATGTTAGTCAGGGCCATTTTTTGTAGGGATTTTTGAAAGTCAGATTGCGTTGCGCTAAAAATATTGTGTGTCAGTTTAAGCACACTCTTGTATAATTATTCCAAGGGGATGTTTCACTATGTTCGGGTGCCGAAATCGTGTTTCACGTTCCATCCAGACACGAATGCGTCGATAATCACTCTCCAGACCAAATCGGGACCCATCTGTGGAAAGAACATTGACACACAGTTCGACCGCCCAGGTGGCACCTTGACGATTCCACTCTAGACGTTCCCTACTCTGAAGACGCATCAGAGGTACTCATACAGCAGGTCTCCTACAATTCAGACCACTCTGTCGAAGCCTTCTGGACAATGTGTGTCCCTATACAACACGTCCAGTCGATACTGCGAGGTCAGATGTCAGTTTCCGTGCAGTGCTAATGCGGCACCATCGTGCCCTTATATCCAAATAACGGTCGTCTCTCTCTGACATAGCACGCGGTCTTACTTCCCTGGTCTTTGGGGTACTGTTTCGGTCTCTATCAATTGTTGCCACGTCCGAGAAACAATAGAACGATTCACATTAAGCCTCGGGCCTCATCAGTTTGCGATTGTCCTGCTTCCATTCTCCTTATGGCCCTCCACCGCAGAGAGACTGGTAGGCTGTATACACAGCGATTGTAGATGTGCGACTAAAGCCGGCCGAAGTGGCCGTGCGGTTCTAGGCGCTGCAGTCTGGAACCGCGAGACCGCTACGGTCGCAGGTTCGAATCCTGCCTCGGGCATGGATGTGTGTGATGTCCTTAGGTTAGTTAGGTTTAACTAGTTCTAAGTTCTAGGGGACTAATGACCTCAGAAGTTGAGTCCCATAGTGCTCAGAGCCATTTGAACCATTTTTTGTGCGACTAAACGGTAAACACTTTCTCGTTTGAGGTACCCTGACGACGTCGTTGACTTGGTTGTCCGTTGACCGGAATGCCATTTTCCGTGCAGAAGACGATTGTACGACATCTGTTGACAGTCTGTATGACTATGTCGTGAATTAGATCCAAGACGGGGAAATTGTGGTTCGTTGCTTTAATTTTGGACACCAGTGTACAACTACTTTATCGGTGATTTTCCGCGGGTAAGCAAAATGATATCACTGCCTTTCCATTATTTGTCGACATTTTACTAGGACATTTTGTGCAGTGATTACGTCCCACGACGAAGAAGAGTTCAGTTAAAAAAAAAAAAAAAGGCTAGTTTCATAACGACTTCTTACGATCTGTTAATTCGGAAACATTATGGTAATTTTAATTAAATGAACTGACGCCTTCGCACAATACTTCAGATCACAAATTTCGATTGTTTGCAGATTAAAATAGACCGAGGTTCCTCTTGGCGCGATCTATTACTGTATGAAACGAATTTTTACGTTGCTGTAAATGAAGTGCATATTTGTAATGTGTGGTTTACAGCTCGTAGAGAGTGCGTCAAGCCGGCCTGGTAGAAGGTCACTCAGCGCAGGTATAGCATTTCGATCTTCACTAGATCTTCCTGCATATTACAAAATAAACAGACGCTCATAGTCTCATCCAAACCGTGACATCAGATATTTAATGACAACTCTAATTTCGTAACGTATCTTTAACACTGCGTCGCATTGTGGTTTGTTACGAAACTTCCTTGACTGTAACGAGAGTACTAATCCAGCTAGGTATGAAGGTAAGTGGATACTGGCAGAATTTAAGCTATGAGGGAAGATAGGGAGTCGGCTTAGCTGATAAGAGGACTGACCACAAAAGGCAAGGCCGAGGGGTTGAATCCCAGACTGGCACACAATTCCAATCTGCCATGAAGTTCCAAATCCAGAAGCTATCGATCGAGACTGTTGAAGGTGAATCTATGTGCAATTCCCTAAATGTATCTCACCCACTGTTAAAAATTCGTCTTTTCAAACAGAGCGAATTTATTTTCTTCTGAATCTTGACGTAAATGATATTCTGCAGCTGCCACTACGAGACTTCTCCACAGCTGGTAACTATGTCGAAATGGTATTCGACGATGAGGTAATCTGTTCGAGCCCTGGAGGAGATAAAAATTTCATCACCAATATTTGGCTGCGAAGGGGACGGAAGTGGTGATATACAGTTCTTGACCACAAGACTCTACGACGAAGTTCGTGGTTAAATTTCATATCTCTTGGCAGACGTTTGTGCAATGAAGACAGGTGACACTGTTGATGACCATGATCCGTCAGTCGGATAAGAAAGTTAGGCTCGGCGGTCCCTTTGGTGCTAATCGAGAAGCGTAGGCTGTGTATTCATCCCAGATTTCACCCTCTCCCATCTAGCGTCAACCATCAACATCTTTATTACTTCACCGTCACTACCACGACACTACACTAAACACACAATAGTTACAGTCAAGAACATGAGACGATGATGATGATTATGATGATGATGATGATTGGTTTGTGGGGCGCTCAACTGCGCGGTCATCAGCGCATGTACGAAGTCCCAATTTTTACACAGTCCAATTTTTTTTACACAGTCCAATATCGCCAACGTCACGAATGATGATGATGAAATGATGAGGACAACACAAACACCCAGTCCCCGGCAGAGAAAATCCCTAACCCGGCCGGGAATCGAACCCGCGACCCTGTGATCCAGAGGCAGGAACGCTAGCCACTAGACCACGATCTGCGGATCGTGATGACACTGACATAACCGACACCAAGATGGCGACAATTTGGACAATTTTGCATCAAACCATGAAGCAGTCAAGCTCGTTCATTCAGCTATATCGGTAAAGCAGACAGTAACGACTCCAGGTAATTAGAAAATATATAACTCAAAGTTGTACTGAGCCAGAACTGTCACCGTAATTAACACCCATTAACCGAGAAACTCAGTGAAAGACGCGCGATATGATAAACAACAAGGAAACGTGTGCAGAGTAGTAAAATAAAACGCAGATCCTCTAGAACACCGATGAGAATATTGAATTGTATGATACTCTTTACAGTTAATCTACTTTGTTTTGAGTGATTGCTCATTCACATGTTGCAAGGCCAGTTACAAAGCTTTGATTTCTTAAGAAAATAAAAAGGAATTTATGTTGTCTTTCTGAGAGTAAACAGCGTCCTATTTGTGTCTACTTATTCTTGTAAGCAGATATGTCTGTCACATACTAAGGTTTTGGCTGGTACCGTTGTAGATGCGTCTCAGATGTTTTGAAACAGCAGAACGATTAGAACAAATTAATTCAGTCATTCAACCAAATATCGCAGAAGAGCATGTGCCCAAGTACTGAAGGGTAAGAGAAACAATTACTGTCTTTTTTATGTTCCAATGACAAACTAATTATTGTAAAAAATTAGGAACTCTTAGATAGCATACGTCTTTATAGCCCACGAAATATGAATTCACATACCTACATACATCATGTTTAATGTTTCATTCCTTCGCTGACGTGCCAAGCTAATCTCATTCGTTTCATGTAGTTTTAGTTTAGTTTTAGTTATGTCATGTTCCGTAGATCATTTTCCCGATTATTTAATCGATATGATGTGGAACAAGTCAGATTACAATATATATATATATATATATATATATATGAATCGTGCTAATATTAATTTTAGTGAAATTTTTACTTCTACACATGCAACTACATTAGAGGTACATTTTTTTCCATTTCTGAAACAGAAACTCGTCCATGGAGTAGAAGGAGTTGTCCAAAAGAAATGATTTTAAGCTAGATTTAAAACTTGATCTGCTACTTGCCAGACACTATATGTTGTTGGGCAAATTATCAAAGACTTTTGTTGCTGAATAATGTACTCATTTTTGAGCAACTGACAGCTTCAATAACGGACAGGAAAGGTAATTTTTCCTTCTAGTATTGTACGTATGATCACTGTTCTTCGCGAATTGAGAGGGATTATTTGTAACGAATTTCATTAGCGAATATACGTACTCTGATGGTGCAGATAAAATACCTAACTCCTTGAAAAGGTGCCTACATGACGTCCTTGGATGAACACCACTAATTATTCTTACTGTTATCTTTTATGCAATCAATACTTTATGTCTAAGTGGTGAGATACCCCAGAAAACTATTCTTTAAGACATTATTGAGTGGAAATATGCAAAGTACGTTAGGAGGCTGATCTGTTTATTACCAAGACTAGCGACTATACGAAGAGCGAAAGAAGATGAACTTAGTTGTCTGAGAAGCTCAGTAATATGCTTCTTCCAGTTCAAGTTGTCATCAATGTGAACTCCCAAAAATTTGGAGAAATCTACCCTGCTAACAGAACCCTGTTCATATGCTACATCAATTGTCGGTATGACATTATTCGGTGTACAGAACTGGATATAGTGAGTTTTTCAAAATTAAGGGAGAGTCCGTTTTCTGAGAACCACTTAATAATTCTTTGAAAGACATCCTTAACAATATCTTCAGCTGATTTTTCTGGAATGGGATTTATTACAACACTCGCGGGATCTGCAAAAAGTACTAGTTCCGCTTGCTGAACGTTAAGTGGGAGGTCATTCACATGAATAAGGAACAGCAGAGAACCTAAAATTGAACCCTGTGGGACACTCATTGTGGTAACTCCCCATTCACTAGAATCTACCACCTTCCCAACATTATTTGTGCTATTCAACATAACTTTTTGCTTTCTGTTCATTAAGTGTGATTCAAACAAGCTGTGTGTATAGCCATCAATTCCATAAAACCTGAGCTTTTCTAAGAGTGTGAAATGATCCACATAGTCAAATGCCTTGGAGAGATCACAGAAAGTACCAACTGGCGATAGTTTGTTATTTAGGGCTTGTACTATTTGATGGATAAATGTGTAGACAGCATTCTCAGTCGAGTAACCCTTCCGTAATCCGAACTGTGACATGCTGAGTAAGTTATTTTCGCTTAAATGTCAGACTACTCTTAAATACATTACTTTTTCGAATATTTTAGAAATTGAAGTCAGAAATGAGATTGGTCTATAATTATTTAAGTCACTCTTCTCTCCTTTCTTATGAAGAGGTTTGACAATTGCGTATTTCAATGTGTCTGGAAAAATTCCCTGTGCCAGCGAAGCATTACATATATCGCTAAGGATTCCACTTATCTTGTGACATGCAGACACGTCAATAAACGGTTCTACTTAGATGAGAAGGTATACTAACATCGTCTACGTAGCTACTGCATTACATTAGGGCTCTTAAAACAGACTGCTTCCCACGATGGTGACTTCAAGGACTTGGGGACAGCACGCCGAGTGTCATTCTGTTGTTATCCCTGAGAACTCCATCAACAACGGCTAGCCACTGACAAAAAAACGCAAAAAGGCATGTAATTAGAGGACGGCCTGTCCTTCGCCTTCGTCTCACGCAAGTTCTGACGTGTTCGCGATATAGGAACTGTCACAGTCGATTCCCCGATACTTCAAATTGTCTGCCGTGTTATATACCAGAGTCGAATTAATTTATACTCCCCACCATTCTGTGCCTGCTATTCGGATGAAGAGCATTTTCTCACAAACAAAAGTCTACTTTCTCCTCATTACAAAGGTTATGCCAGATATCAAAAGTTCTTAACTTACCAAATGAAAGCCTACATTTATCAGAAACTCACGTAGTAATTCCGTCTTTAACGACTTATAAAAAATTTTCACGTCTTCTTGCCTCATTTGAAAATTTTAGTAAACCGATAACAATGTAACTTCTGTATCGTGTTCGATAATGAAGAGGAGAGTATTTATCACGAAGCGACATAGTCCTGAAAGGGAATGCTGTAAATCTGGCAGCAGATTACCTTTTACCTACGCAGTTTATGGTGGCCATTTCGTCAATTTTTATGCCATACTGCTATTACTGCATCATTTCACAAACTTTCATGTTCCATGAACCAGTCGCGAAGAGAGCTTGCGAAGAACGACTATCGGTAAGGCCTTGTATGAATCCAACGTTATCAGATTTTCACGTCTTTGTCATTTTGTGAGGTGTTTGAGGCAAGATTTAATGTCTTGCCTAACCTCTTGGAAAGTAAGCTCTCCTAATTTTATGGTGAAATCTCTCCACGATTCACAACGCTCCTCGTGTGGCATCTGCTACTGGGGTTTAATAGTCATCTCCGTAACGTTCTCGGGTTATAAAACGAACCCGTTGTGGAACGCCCTGCTCTTCTTTAGATCTTCTTGCTGTCTATCAATCCTTCCTGTTGAGGGTACTAGAATGGCCATAAAAAGTAGAACCAGTCGAACGAACGTTTTGTAAGCCTGCCACTTCGTGGATGAATTTCTCTTTCTTAGGATTCTTCCACTGAATCTCCGCCTGGCGTTCTTGGAAAACCCTACCAGAGAAGACACTTTAAGAAGCGATTGCATTCTGGGATCCACCCGTACATAAAACGATAAAGCGGTTGTATATACTTAAAGTCGAAGAACACAGATTTTTAAGAAGGTAATCTGGAGTACAGGTCTTGTTTTATGGCGTCACGCTTAAAATCACTTTGTAGGTGGTACGTATAAAACGTCAGAAATTGTAGTAAATGTTTTCTCCGAAAAATTATTTTGTGCAATTAGTTCAGGAGCTCACTCGAAACGTAAATGGCTGCCTAAACATACTTGACCCTTTAGCAACAAATGATAATGAGCAAACAGAGATCGCCATGGATACAGGGATTAGTAACCACAAGGTCGCTGTAGCGAGACTGGCCACCGCAACATCCAAATCCACCAAAAGTAAACCCAACATATATCCATTAAATAAAGCAAATAAAGCTTCTCTTGACGCCTTGCCAAGAGAGAGTCTCCACACTTCCCGTACTAAAAATGTTACTGACTGCCAGATGAGGCTTGCATTCAAAGAAATAATATCTGCGGCAGTTGAGAGATTTATACCCAATTAGTTAATAAAAGGTGGTACTAATGCCCCATGGTACACAAATCGGGTCAAAGCGCTGTTAGAAAAGCTACGAAAAAAGGATGTCAAATTTAAAAGAACACAAAATCCAAAAATTGGCGAAGTTTTACAGAATCTCGAAATTCAGCGCGAAACACTGTCTCGAAATTTGACATAAGACCCGAAAAGATCCTGGTCGTACATGAAGTACGCCAGCAGCAAGACTGCCTTCACAGCGCGACATGAATGGCAATATTACCGATGGCACCGCCACTAAAGCGGAGTTAACATAGTTTCCCGAAATTCCTCCACCAAACGACACGCAATAAATATTCCGTAATTCGAATGAAGAACTGCCAACATGAGAAACTTACAAGTAGATACCCTCGGTGTAGAATTTAAAGCTTCTGGTCCAGAAATCATAACAATTAGGTTCCTTTCAGAGCTTGCTGATGAATTAAGCCCATACGTAATCATATGCAATAGCTCGCTCCAGGAAAAATCCGCACCTGAAGACTGGAATGTTACACATGTCACACCAGTACCCAAGAAATGAAATAGTGATCCGCTGAATTAGAGACGCGTATCACTGTCGTTGAGCTGCCGTAGAATTTGGGAACATGTGTGTTCGCACGTTATGAGTTACCTCTAACAGGCTACTGACAGAGTCGGTACGGATTCAGAAAGTATTATTCTTGTGAAACACAACTAGCTCTTTATTCCCGCGAAGTAACTAGTGCTATCGACAGGGGATCTCCAATTGATTCCGTATTTCTAGATTTCCAAAAGGCTGTTAACACAGTTCTTCACTGGAGACTTCTAATGAAATTACGTACCTACGGAGTATCTCTCCAGTTGGGCGACTGGATTCGTGATTTCCTGGCAGAAAGGTCACAGTACATAGTAATAGACGGAAAATCATTGATTAAAGCAGAAGCGAAATCTAGCGTTTCGCAAGGAAGTATTATACGCCCTCTGATGTACCTACTCAATAGAAACGATTTAGGAGACAATTTGAGTAGCCCTCAGACTGACTGCAGGTGGTGTCATTTACTGTCCAGTAATCATAAGATACAAAACAATTGCAAAATCATTTATAGACGGTATCTATGTGGTGCGAAAAGGGGCGGCTGTCTCTGAATAATGAAAAGGGTGAGGCCATCCACATGAGTACGAAAATAATTCCGTTAAATTTCGGTTCCGCGATAATTTACACTAGTACAAAAGCTGTAAAGTCAACCAAATAGCTGGGAAATTCGATTATGAGCAACTTAAACTGGAGCGACTACACAGATAATGTTTGGAGAAGTCAAACCAAATACCACTTTTTATTGACAGAGTAACATGTCTACTAAGGAAACTGCCCACACTACGCTTGTTCGTCCTATGGATTACTGCTGCGTGGTGTGGGATCCTTACCAGGGAGCATTGATAGAGGGTATCGAAACAGGGCAACTTGCTTTGTATTACCGCGAATTATGGGAGAGAGTGTCAATAATATAACAAGCGGGTTGGGGTGGGTGCGTGGGTGGGGACGGGCAATTATTAAAACAAAGGCGTTTTTCGTTGCGGCGAAATCTTTTCACCAAATTTCACTAAAGCTACTTACCCCTCTGAATGTGAAAATATTTTGCAGTCGCCAACCTATACAGGGAGAAATGATCTTCGTAATAAGATAAGAGAAATCAGAGCTCGTACAGCAAGCTTTAGTATTCATAAGCGTTCATTTAGCTTCATACCTACATCTACATGTACATGGCTACTCTGCAAATCACACGTAAGTGTCTGGCGGAAGGTTCGTTGAACCACCTTCACACTAATTCTCTATTATTCCACTCTATAACAACACACGGAAAAAAAACCATCTATATCTTTCCGTGCGAACTCTGATTTCCTTTATTTTATTATGATCATTGTTTCTCCCTATGTAGGTCGGCGTCAATAAAATATTCTCTCTCGCATTCGGAGGAGAAAGTTGCTGGCTGAAATTTCGTGAGAAGGTCCCGCCGCAATGAAAAACACCTTTGTTTTAAGGATTTCCATCCCAAATCCTGTATCATGTCAATGACACTCTCCTATATTTCTCAATAATACAAAACCTGCTTCCCTTCTTCGAACTTTCTAAATGTACTCCGTTAATCCTATATGGTAAGGATCCCACACCGCGTAACAGTACTCCACAACAGAACAGACTAGCGTTGTGGCTGCAGTCTCTTTAGTAGATCTGTTACATTTTTTAAGTGTTCTGCCAATAAAACGCATTCTTTGGTTTGTCTTCCCCACAAAATTTTCTGAGTGTCCTTTCCAATTTAAATTGTCCGTAACTGTAATTCCTAGGTACTTGTTGAATTTACGGTCTTTAGATTTGATTGATTTGTCGTGTTAGCGAAATTTTACGGGTTCCTTTTAACACTGATGTGGATGACCTCACAGTTTTCATTATTTAGTGTCAATTGTTAATTTTCGCACCATGCAGTATCTCAATCGTTTTGCAATTGCTTTTGATTTTATGATGACTTTACTTGACCATAAAGACAGTATCATCTAGAAACAACCTAGGACGGCTGCTCGGGTTGTCTCCTAAATTATTTATGTAGATGAGGAACAGCAGAGTGCCTATAACGCTACCTTGGGGAACGCCAGCAATCTCTTCTGTTTTACTCGACGACTTTACATCAACTATTATGATCCCTATCTGCGTATTCGGAAGTATGATACATCCAAATCCGTGAGACGGATCCCGAATGGCATGGTCTCATGGAGCCGGTTCCCGAACAGCCAATGGCTGAGGCAATATTAAGATTTTCAAGGCCTGTCAAGCCAAAAGAAGGTGCTGCCAAATCCGGAGTGGTGATTTACCAGCCTCTGCACACAGACTCTGAACTGGACTGAACTGGTCAGACAGGTTCCAGTTGATATTGGAATACCATCATGGTGGACGGCGTTTAACGTCTTGAGGTAGATAGTAGTGCTGATTCACAGAAAAATGCTGCCATAATCTAATCGTAGTCTGACAAATGCCATATAAAACCGCGGGAGACGGGACCTGACAGATACCCACGCCTTTTCGCTGAGGCATTTCAGAATACTCAATGCTTTTTGTTCGAATGTCTTTCAGCTGCAGGACCCAAGTTAATTTTGTGTTAAATTATTGGCGCAATAAGCTCCATTGTCCTAAAAATTGACAATACTGTCCACCAGTGATATCTGGTCGGTTAAAACTCTTTCGAGCAAGGTTAAAACTGACACGAGTAGTCTTCTCTAGTTTTCAGTCTCGTGACAGCTGTATTTGCCTGGTTTTCGCTGCACTCATGAATATGATATCTCTCTGCTCCAAGTAACGATCAGACGTTCCAAACAGTAACACGAACCCTGTCCCTGGCACCAGTTTCAATAGCATGACTCTTCCATTCGATAGCAAGCTAACTGAAGTCGTTCATACAATATGATGATCAGAAAATATACTGGTAGTATTCAGCTGTTTTTCTCCGAAGAATTCTGATGCTATAGTTTTTAAGGCAGGCGGTCTATAAAAGGATCCACTTACCATGTTGGAATCGTCGTTAATGTTCACCGTCACCCAGATTATTTCGTAGCCTGAATCTGCAATAACCTCACAAGACATTATCGAGTTATTTACAGCAATAAATACGCCGCCACCATCGGCGTCTAGCCCATCCTCACGACCTCTGTTCTAATCTGAATTTAAGATACGCTATTGCACAGTTATTGACAAAAGTCAAGTGATAGCGATATGCACAAGTACAAATGGCGGCAGTATCGCGTACACAAGGTATAAATTGGCAGTGCATTGTAGGATATGTCATTTGGATGCAGGTGAATCAGGTGAAAAGGTTTCCTACGTGATTATGGCCGCAAGTTGGCAATTAACAGACTGTGAATGGTAGTTGGAATGGTGGTTGGAGCCAGACACATGGCACACTCCATTTCGGTAATTGTTAGGGAATTCAATAATCCGAGATCCACAGTGTCAAGAATATGTCGAGGATACCAAATTCCAAGCACTACCTCTCACCACGGGCGCGGTGTGGCCGACAGCCTTCACTTAACGACCAAGAGCAGCGGCGTTCGTGACGAGTTGCCAGAGCTAACAGACAAGAAGCACTGCGTCAAATAACCGCAGAAGTCAATGTGGGACATACGACGAACGTATCTGTTAGGACAGGGCGGCTAAATGTGGCGTGAATGGCCTATAACAGCAAACGACCGACGCGAGTGTAGTTTGCTAAACACTACGACATCGCCTGCAGCACCTCTCCTAGGCTCTTGACTATATCGTTTGGAACCTAGACGACTGGGAAACCGTGACTTCGTCAGATGAGTCCCGATTTCAGTTGGTAAGAGCTGATGGTAGGGTTTGAGTGTGGCGCAGACCTCACGAAGCCACGGATCAAAGTTGTAAAGAAGGCAATGTGCAAGCTGGTGGTGCTTCCATAATGGTGTGGGCTGTGTTTACATGGAATGGACTCGGTCCTCTGGTCCAGTAGAACCGATCATTGAATGGAAATGGTTATGTTCGGCTATTTGGAGATCATTTGCTGTCATTCATGGACTTCATTTTCCCAAACAGCAATGGAATTATTATGGATGAGAATACACCATGTTTGAAGAACATTCTGGACAGTTCGAGCAAATGATTTGGCCAACCAGATGGCTGGATATAAATTCCATCGAACATCTATGTGACATAATCAAGAGATTAATTGGTGCACAACATCCGGCACCAACAACACTTTCGCAGTGATGGACCGCTATAGAGGCAGCATGGCTCAATATTTCTTCAGGGAACTTCCAGCGACTTGGATCTATGCCACATCGCGTTGCTGCACTACGCCGGGCAAAATGGAGGTCCGACTCGATATTAGAAGGTATCGCATGACTTTCCGCCTCAATGTATTCCTGCTTAGCCTAAATGATTCTGTGGAATGTGTCAGTATTCGCTCTTCTCTGAGTCTCCACACACAAATAGCCTGTATCCATAGCGTGCCCAGTGCAGCTGTTAGGCTCAACATTGTCCGTGCGCCTCTATGCTAGACCTCGTCAAGCGGAGCAGTGACGATGGCCGGCGTGCTGGGCAGTCCATGGGGGCGACAGAGGTCGCCGCAATGTTCGTGTAGACACAAGGTGACAATTATTAAATTAGTTTCAAACTACGGCGTGCACACACTTTATTCAACATGCAAACGTCACTACAGATTTCAGATTTAGGTTATGACATGTTCGACATGCCTGCCATCATTGCCGATGATGTGCAGACGAATAGCGAAATTATGCGTGATCCACTGAAGTGTCAGAGCATCGATTCGATGACCTCCTGAATTGCTGTTTTCAACTCAGCAGTGATTTTGAGGTTATTGATGTATACCTGGTCTTTAATATAGCCCCATCCCGGCGGGGTCAGGGATTTTCACCTGCCTCGAGGTGACTAGGTGTTTGTGTTGTCATCATTTCATCATCATTCATGAAAGGGACGAGACTGGACTGAGCAAAGGTTGGGAATTTGAACGGGCGCTAACCGCGCGTTCAGATCCGGAGAATACGGCGGGCAATCGAGGCCCGTGCCAGTGACCTCTGGGTATCCCTGAGCTAGAATGCGGTCCCTAAAGTACTTCTCCAGGACATCATACATTCTCCTGCTTCGATGGGGTCGAGCTCCGTCTTGAATGAATCACACTTTTCGAAATCAGGGTCACTTTGGATAATGGGGATGAAATCATCTTCCAAAACCGTCACGTACCGTTCAGTAGTCACCGTGCCGCGAAGGAATATCGCACTGATTATTCCGTGACTGGACACTGCACACCACACAGTCACCCGTTGAGGGTGAAGAGACTTCTCGATCGCGAAATGCAGATTCTCAGTCCCCCAAATGCGCCAATTTTGATTACTGACTAACCCATCCAAATGAAAGTGGGCTTCGTCGCTAAACCAAACCATGCGCGCGCATACTAATTCTCATCATGCTCAGCAGCTAACCGTGCAGATTCAACGTCCTAACGCCAACTGTTCAGAAGTTGTGAAGATTTTATTTTATACAGTTCAATAATTGTCACCCTGTACTTGTCTTGCAGCAAACATATCCACGTACTGACTCATGGTATATGACGCGGCTGTACGATCCAGCACGGCCGAATGAACACTTCGTATATCCTCTCGGGTTCCAGTGGCGTGTGGCCGTTCAGGTCTTTAATGGTGATGAGTATGATCTGAACCCATAGATTCCATATCCGCATGCGAGTCGTAGGATCCCCACAGACGCGAGCAGCAATATTGCGAAACGATAAACTACAGGCTATAGTCCCCAATCCTGCCGGTGTCGGATCTAGCCACTTCCTAGTAGGCGCTTCTCCTCCTTATACTAGAAGGAACACTTTCTTCTCATTAACAACCAACCTTCAAATGGAGAGCCCGCTACATCATCATTTCACATATGCAGAATATAAACGACATCATTTCTCCCATCTTTGTGCGGCTACGTTGATACGCTGATCAGCTGCATATGTAAGTATGTAGTACAGTTTACGCTTATTTGAAGTTTTTTGCGTGCCACTTTCATAGTGTTGCAATTTTAATGTCCAGCAGTTTGTTGAGGTATCTTGTGCGGCCTCAGACGTGATGTCAACAACTGTCAGAATGACATACCTGTTTACTAAGGAGTAAAGGGACATCGGCGGCGTAGCCACATTCGCCTTCCACCACGATGTATTGTTCGCCATTCACCCTCGGGTGAGCACGAACCGATCCAATCATTCATATACGGATGTGGAATGACACCTGAGTTTCATTGGAAATCTAGAAACAACAGATATGCCTGATGTCCTGTAATGACGTTGCATACCAGAGCAGCAGCCTGACGCCGATCTGCCGAGGCGAACGCAGCTTCTACTTATTTCAATCACAAGCCGCGTGGCAGCGAGCGCAACGGCTAAGTCCGCTTCAAGGTCACCCGCCTAGCGAGCAACCAAGACTCGCACGGCCACCAAACAAAAAGTGAATAGTGTTTTATACTTTCAAAAAAAAAATCTCACGGGATAGATAAGGATGGTTCTCGGGTAGGGCAACTTTATTGTCTGTAATATAACATACAGTCACCATTAATCTTTATTTTACAATTTCCATTACCAATCTTGGCCCATATAAAAAGGTACTCATCTGCATTTAATTTTTTCTTCTTTCTAGTACTCAACACAAATGGCATACTTGGAACTAGTGTACCATAAGGCTGTTTAGCCAAAAGTCCTGTTGTCTCTGCTATACTCCATGTCTTCCATGTCAAAATATTTGCATCTGGAAAAGCTTCAAGGCCACCATAATCTGCATGGTTGCCCCATACAACAGCAAGAGTGAGCCATGTACTACCTCCAAAAACTGCTTGTACATCACATGTAAAGTTCAAATGGAGTCCACGAAACACATTTGGACCTCCAATTAACTGTTGTTCATTAAACTGTCCAGCCAAATCAATGTCAATAGACTTCAAACTGCGATACACAGGAACGCTGCGCCGCCAGCGACGACGCCATGCACTTTTTGTTTGGTGCCCGTGCGAGTCTTGGTTGCTCGCTAGGCGGGTGACCTTGAAGTGGACACACAGGCACAAACCCCACCAATTGCCTAATACGCAAAACTACGGAATAACACGAAATAAATTACGAACACAAGGGGTCGTACAATGAGAGACAGTAAGGGGCAGTCAAAAGAAAAATAGGCAGATGGAAAGAAAGTAAGTAAACTGTTTATTATTTCAAAAGTAATCGCCATGTGAGACAAGACGGCCAATGCCTTCATCGAGAAATGCTAGCTGTGGCCTACGGAACCGTGATTGTACCCAGGGATGCACCTCTGCGTCGAAGCAAATTGACGGCCACGTTGTCTTTCCTCAGCGCTCCTAAAATACGGTAATCGTATGGGGAGGGATCAAGATTTTGTAGAGAATGCACACTGACAAGCCGAAACAATATGACTACTGCCACCGCGACGTTGGCTGCCGCCTGATGGCGTTGCGGGCACGTGACGCAGTAACGGAAGTATGTAAGCGGAGCTACACCGACGGGGGATCACCCTAGCGAACATATCTACATCCATACTCCGCAACCCACCTGAAGGTGTGTGTGGCGGAGGGTACCTTGAGTACCTCTATCGGTTCTCCCTTCTATTCCAGTCTCGTATTGTTCGTGGAAAGAAAGATCGTCGGTATGCCTCTGTGTGGGCTCTAATCTCTTTGATTTTATCCTCATGGTCTCTTCGCGAGATATACGTAGGAGGGAGCAATATACTGCTTGACTCCTCGGTGAAGGTATGTTCTCGAAACTTCAACAAAAGCCCGTACCGAGCTACTGATCGGCTCTCTTGCAGAGTCTTCCACTGGAGTGTATCATCTCCGTAACGCTTTCACGATTACTAAATGATCCTGTAACGAAGCGCACTGCTCTCTGTTGGATCTTCTCTATCTCTTTTATCAACCCTATCTAGTACGGATCGGGCCGGCCAGAGTGGCCGAGCGGTTCTAGGCGCTACAGTCTGGAACCGCGCGACCGCTACGGTCGCAGGTTCGAATCCTGCCTCGGGCATGAATGTGTGTGATGTCCTTAGGTTAGTTAGGTTTAAGTAGTTCTAAGTTCTAGGGGACTGATGACCTCAGCAATTGAGTCCCATAGTGCTCAGAGCCATTTGACCCATTTAGTACGGATCCCACACCGGTGATCAGTATTCAAGCAGTGGGCGAACAAGTGTACTGCAACCTACTTCCTTTGTTTTCTGATTGCATTTCCTCAGGATTCTTCCAATGAATCTCAGTCTGGCATCTGCTTTACCGACGATTAATTTTGTATGTTCATTCCATTTTACATCACTCCTAATGCCTACTCCCAGGTAATTTATGGAATTAACTGCTTCCAGTTGCTGACCTGCTATATTTTAGCTAAATGATAAAGGATCTATCTTTCTGTGTATTCGCAGAACATTACACTTGTCTACATTGAGATTCAATTGTCATTCCCCGCACCATGCGTCAATTCGTTCCAGATCTTCCTGCATTTCAGTACAATTTTCCATTGTTACAACCTCTCGATATACTACAGCATCATCCGCAAAAAGGCTCAGTTAACTTCCGATGTTATCCACAAGGTCATTTATATATATTGTGAATAGCAATGGTCTTACGACCCTCCCCTGCGGTACACCTGAAATCACTCTTACTTCGGAAGACTTCTCTCCATTGAGAATGACATGCTGCGTTCTGAGCTGCAAATAGGGAAATCCTTTGAGATAAGCGACTTTGAGAAGCGGCAGATTATTATTACGCATAGCCTGTGAATGAGTATCTCGGAAACGGCGTAACTAATGGAATGTTCGTGTGCTACGGTCGTGAGTATCTACGAAAACGGGTAAGACAGTTAAACTACCATTAGGTGCTAAATGGTTGGACCTCCACGACCCTTCACAGAACGTGGGATTCTGAGCCTTTTCTGCTCTGTAAAACAGGACAGAGTGATCTGTGGAATCGCTGCCGAAAGAGCACAATACCGGTGCACACCGAGGTGTTTCGGAGCACACCGTTCAACGTACATTGTTGAATATGGAGCTCCACAGCAGAGCACCCGTACGTGTTCACATGTCGACCCATGGACAACGTCAGTTACGACTGTACTGTGCACGGAACTATCGGTATTCAACTGTCGATCAATGGAAACATGTCGTCTCTTCGGGTGAATCGCATTTTTGCTACACTAGGTCGCTGGTCGTCTACACAAACGCCGTTACTGACAAGGGAACCTCCCCATCGCACCCCCCTCAGATTTAGTTATAAGTTGGCATAGGGATAGGCCTTGAAAAACTGAACACAGATCAATCGAGAAAACAGGAAGAAGTTGTGTGCAACTATGAAAAAAATAAGCAAAATATACAAACTGAGTAGTCCATGCGCAACGTAAGCAACATCGAGGAGAGTGTTAGCTTACGAGCGCCGTGGTCCTGTGGTTAGCGTGAGCGGCTGTGGAGCGACAGGTCCTTGGATCAAATCTTCTCTCAGGTGAAAATTTTAATTTTTTATTTTCAGATAATTATAAAAGTTCAGCCACTCACACATAATCAACTTCGCTCTCCAAAATTCCAGGACATGTTCAGATTTGCTTGGACATATACAGAATTTGACGGTCTACGCACGGAAACATTTGAAAACGTAAAAAACATATGTTTTGACAGAGCACAGGGAAAACTGTGCGACTCTGAAACTGTTGCATTCATTTGATGCAGTTTATGTGACAAACTCTTATGTTTTCATCACTTTTTTTGGAGTGATTATCACATACACAAGAAAACATAAATCGGGCAAGGTAGAAGAATCTTTTTACCCATTCGCCAAGTGTACAAGTTAGGTGGGTCGACAACATATTCCTGTCATGTGACGCACATGCCGACACCAGTGTCGTATAGAATATATCAGACGTGTTTTCCTGTGGAGGAATCGGTTGACCTATGACCTTGCGATCAAATGTTTTCGGTTCCTATTGGAGAGGCACGTCCTTTCGTCTACTAATCGCACGGTTTTGCGATGCGGTCGCAAAACACAGACACTAAACTTATTACAGTGAACAGAGACGTCAATGAATGAACGGACAGATCGTAACTTTGCGAAAATAAAGTAAAATTTTCACTCGTGGGAGGACTCGAACCAAGGACCTTTCGTTACGCAGCTGCTCACTCTAAGCACGAGACCACAGCGCTCATCAGCTATCGTTGTCCTTTATGTTGCCTATCTTGCACATGGACTACTCAGTTTGTATATTTTGCTTATTTTTTCATAGTTCCACACAACTTCTTCCTGTTTTTTCGATTGATCTGTGTTCAGTTTTTCAAGGCCTATCCACTGTGTCAATTTATAACTAAATCTGAGGGGGGTGCGATGGGGAGGTTCCCTTGTGAGGCGAACAGCGGCTCGAAACGTGCAGTGCGTCACGGACGCATACTGGTGGGAGCAGTATTATCCTATGGTGGACATTCTGCGCTTGCATGGGACCTGTAGCAGTAATCGAAGACACGCTGACTGCTGCGAACCACCTGCATCCCTTCGTGTTTGATAACTCCGCCGACGGTGATATCTTTCAGCAGTATAACTGCCCGTGTCTCGGAGTCAGAACCGTACTACAGTGTTTCGAGGTCCATTATAGTGAACTCACCTTGTCTCCGTGATCAAATTCGCCTGATGTAAATCCTAGCACACTGCGCCTAGTACACGTCCACCGCGGCGCTCGAGGGCCACAGCGCAGTTGCGACACCTGAGGATGGGCTTATGAGAACCCGAGACCGGTCGTGATAGTAAAAGAAATTTACAACTAAAGCGGCATTTTCAACCTTTGGTGGATCCTATGTACCACATCTGGGTCGCTGTCGGGGGCCATCACCGCGTACGCAAATCAGTGGCCCGTTATTTACCCGAATTATATGGCCTGTGCGTAGATATCTAATGCCACATACCTCAACAAACCTACCAGTAAACTGTCGGATGCCTGATACGCAGAATCAGTGATGCATTTCGTTCCAAAGACGGACAAACAAGCTATTAAGCAGTTGGTTATAACGTTTTGGTTTATCAGTGTATGACGGCTTCCCCTCGAAACTTCTGTAGCGTAGTCTAAAAACAGGCACGTCAGCTCCGTCAAAGCCGTGATAGTCTTTTTGTTTGACTGTAAGGGCCAGCTCTCAACAAGTTTCTGGAACACTGCGTCACAACTAACACACAGCGGTTAGTTGACACTGCAAAAGTTGAAGCGTGTCATCAAGTACTAACGTCAAAGAAAATTGACGGACAGCATGAATCTGTTGCAGTATAATGCCCCGCCACATGTTGCCAACGTTGTTTATACCACGCTGCCAAAGTTTCACTGGGAAGCTGTTACACATCCTTTATACAGATCTGATGTCTCCCAACATGATTTCCGTATTTTTGGAGCCCTGAAGGAGGACGTTCGTGGCCGTCTGTTTGCTTCGGACATAGAGCTGCACCCCTGAAATCATGGTTTCGTGGGCAATCGCAACTATTTTCCATGAAGGCATTCACTTTTGAAATAATAAACAGCTTACTTACTTTCTTCCATTGGTCTCGTTCACATTTAACTGTCCCTTACACAAGAAGATTGCAAGAGGAGACCAGACTGCACTGCTAAAATTACTATCTACTCAGAATTAAAACAAGGAAATAAAAATGATGATTTTTTTCATACCACAGTCACGCTGATATCAAATACTTCCACAGAAAAGAAGCAGAGCGAGCAAACTGCTAAATGAGCACTAGTTTGCTATTTACTTTCGCACTGCACACATGCAGAAAACTGATTTATCTGCTGTAATCGGCATCTGTTAACATTAAATACCACGAAAGGTTTCTCCTAAAGTCCTTGTCATTCTTCAATGTGGGGAAGAATACATTCTTCAAGGTGAATACAAGTAAGGATTTCTAGGAAAAGTATCTTATCCTCGAAAGCAAAAGTGTAGTCTATAACATAGAAAATTTATTCAGTGTGTCCCAGGAGGAATTGTCAATATTCATGACCAAGAAAGGAACGATCGTTCGAAAGAAAAAAGCCTAGTAAACATGGGCCTAAAATGCATACATTAAGAGCTGATCACTTTTACATCTTCGCTACTGTGAAACATCTCTTCTACCGAAGAAGTGCTCATTGTTCTTAAGGTATTCATTTTAGAGCCCATGTTTACTGGACTCCTTCGAATGATAGTTCCTGTAGTCTCCTTGAGTATCGTTCATTCCTCCTGGGACACCCTGTATTCCACTATTTACGTAAGAAAAAAATGGTTCAAATGGCTCTGAGCACTATGGGACTTAACATCTGTGGTCATAAGTCCCCTAGAACTACTTAAACCTAACTAACCTAAGGACATCACACACATCCATGCCCGAGGCAGGATTCGAACCTGCGACCGTAGTGGCCACGCGGATCCAGACTGAAGCGCCTAGAACCCCACGGCCACAGCGGCCTGCTACGTAAGAAAATGTGGGTATCACAAACATTTAAGGGTACCCCTATAACGTAGTGTAAAAGTACACAAGATGACAAATCACATAGTCTGCCAGCTGTATAAACACAAACACAAACACAAACACAAACACACACACACTACTATTCAAAATATTTACCAGCCTCAAATATATTTAGTTACGGATAAAATTAGTCAGTCATCAAAGGATCAAGATCTAGTTAATAGGGTGATTTTTTTGACCTTTTTTCTTCCATATTATTTGTTTTCCCGTTGTCATAGCACCATTCTTTGTTCTGTAGAAATTTGTTTCCTTATTTGTCATTTGCCGTTCTCTACCGACGTCTCCTCCGCATTTCTTCATTCGGTTCGTCCGGAAGACTTGCGTAGCATCGTCAGTTGCAAGTTAGTCAATAAGAACACTTGTGACTGACTTGCACCTTTATTCGTCTCTTGTACACCTCAGGCACCTGTAAGGGTGATATTGAATCGCTTGAAAGCTGAAAGAGATGCATTATTTGTTACGAGTGTGGATTTTTCCAATGAAGTCAGCAATTACGACAAGCTACAGCCATGTTCAGCTCTCGCACCGTCGTAAGGTGGAGGCACGGGGCACGCAGTGAAGCACGGCGTCACGCCTCAGACAACCTTTAGCGTCGTTCTCCCATCTTGATGCTAGGTTAGAGATTGACATAGCCTCATTTGACTTTCTTTGAGTTTACAGTCCTCTCTACACTATTTTCAAGACATTTAATAGTATGTACAAAATCTTCTTTTAGTAGAGTTTTTTTTTTTTTTTTTAACAGCCAAAGTAATACTGTGTTTTCCAAGAACATCATGTGGCAACAAAAAGTGATAGCTAGCTTTATTTTGGGGCACAGGGTGTTCTGGGCCTTTCCAAGGGGTGCGTTGGCAGAGAAACCTACGAGGGTAGTCCCAAAAGTAAGGTCTCCTAATTTTTTTATAAGTACAGAACTCTGTTTGTGTGGCAGTTGGTCACACTGTTATGAAGAGTGCTTCACGCGCTGTGTGTAAACATGCGCACGCCGCGCTGAGGCGCTCAGTCTTGGCTTGGCAGCCGTTGAGAATGTAACTCCCGTTGGATGATACAAGTGCGAATTGCGCGCAGTTATTCGGTTTCTGAACGCAAAGGGCACTGCGCCGACTGAAATCCATCGCCAATTGACGGAAGTGTATGGTGAGTCGTGCATGGATGTCAAAAATGTTCCTAAGTGGTGTAGAGAGTTTGCAGCTGGCCGGACCGAAATACACGACGAACAAAGGAGCGGGAGACCGTCAATTTCTGAGGATACAGTGTTGAAGGTTGAGGAAAGTATGCGTGAAGATCGGCGTATCACCCTGGATGATCTCTGCACGTTGGTTCCTGAGGTTTCCCGAAGCACTGCTCACAGAATTTTAACGGAAACATTGAACTACCGGAAGGTGTGCGCAAGATGGGTGTCACGCATGCTGACTGAGGACCACATGCGGCAACGAGTTGATGCTTCCCGCGCATTTCTTCACCGCCTTGAAGTCGAACAGGACAGCTTTCTGGACTCAATTGTCACGGGTGACGAAACCTGGGCATACCACTTTACACCTGAGACCAAGCAACAATCACGCCAGCCGGCAGGAGTGGCCGAGCGATTCTAGGCGCTACAGTTTGGAACCGCGCGACCGCTACGGTCGCAGGTTCGAATCCTGCCTCGGACATGGATGTGTGTGGTGTCCTTAGGTTAGTTAGGTTTAAGTAGTTCTAAGTTCTAGGGGACTGATGACCTCGGAAGTTAAGTCCCATAGTGCTCAGAGCCAGCCAATCACGCCAGTCGCGGCATCCTTCCTCGCCAAACAAACACAGTCTGCTGGTAAAGTCATGACAACAGTTTTTTTTGGATTGGGAAGGGGTATTGTTGGTCGATTTTATGCCAACTGGGACCACAACTAACGCTGGCAAGTACTGAGAGACTCTGAAAAAACTCGAACGGACAATTCAGAGCCGGAGAAGAGGAATGTTGAGCAGGGGCGTACACATTCTCCATGACAACGCTCGCGCACACATCGCTCGGCAAACCGTTGCTCTCCTGCGACAGTTTCAGTGGAACATAATCACCCACCCACCCTATAGTCCTGACTTGGCGCCCAGTGACTATCACCTGTTCCCTAGGTTAAAAGAACATTGGGCTGGAAAGCGATGCAGCTCCGACGACCAGGTGAAAGAAGAGGCTCATTACTTTCTGAACAGCATGGCGGCGAGCTGGTAGGACATGGGTATACAAAAACTGGCACAGAGTCTACAAAAATGCATCAACAAAAATGGCGATTATGTCGAAAAATAGCTAAATGTTCAAGCTGTAAACCGATGTAAACCATTGTAGAAATAAACAGGTCTATGTACTTATAAAAAAAATAGGAGACCTTACTTTATCTTCAGCTTTTATCTCTGCACCTGGGAGCTTCAGAGAAGGTACCAGACCACTAGCTTGCTTGCAATTCGCCAGCTTATGCCTTTGTTCATTCGGCTTGCCCTGGTATATTGGACACAGAGTTGATGAACTAATGGGTGAATGCAATGGTAAGTATTTTTTTCGTTACTGCTTTTCGCCTATATTCAATAACTGCAGCATCCATCTTTCACAAATTACTGTCACTGTTCTGTCTCTCATCTGACATACATATGGTGTTTCCAATTTCAGACTGTTCATCACCGATCGTCGAAAACAGTATTGTGAACTTCCTTGATTTGTAGTTTTTGGACATCCTACACAAGGTCTACCTACATGGAAATACGGCAACTTCGAATTGAGCTGCCCATTTCTTAACCTTCGAAAATGAAGGAACAGCCGCCTTAAAACCCCTCGAAGACCCCGTTGGCGATACATTGTCTAAGCGAAAAGCATAAGGGCATGATATCCCAGGTTATTTGTTTGAGCGAAATGGAAGCAACACTGATACTTCAGAAAGTTATATACAGGCTGTTCAACAAACGTGTCTAATACTTTGAGAGGTGGTAGTAGTACTCATCGAAACAAGAAAGTTAAGTCCAATAAACATGGGCCCTAAAATGCATACTTTCTGCGATAAAGACGTGTTTACAGGTGGTGTTCAACGTGGTGCCCATTCATGACAATGCATCCCTCTGCTCTCCGACGTAGGGAATGACGCACCCTTTGAAGTGCACCCGGTTGTTGTACCTGCTGAAACGCATTGAAGACACGACCCTGTCGTTCCCGCACATCGTTGATTGCCGTGGCGTAGACCCGTTTCTTCAAGTGTCCCCATAACCAACCAATCTAGCGTTCCTGAAACGTCTGCGTCAGATGTACGCTGCGTCAGAAGTGTTCGAAATGTTCAAATGTGTGTGTGAAATCTTATGGGACTTAACTGCTAAGGTCATCAGTCCCTAAGTTTACACACTACTTAACCTAAATTATCCTAAGGACAAACACACACACCCATGCCCGAGGGAGGACTCGAACCTCCGCCGGGACCAGCCGCACAGTCCATGACTGCTGCGCCTAATACCGCTCGGATAATCCCGCACGGCGTCAGATGTGTGCTGGTGCTCCATCGTGCATGAGCCACATTTGTACTCGCTGCTGCAATGGCACAGCCTCCAGAAAGCTAGGCAATACAATAATGAGAAAGTCCAGATAACGCACCCCAGTTGACCTTCCTGGTAGCACGTATGGCCCTCTTAATCTATAGCAAAGTACGTCTGCCCAAACGTTGATTGAGAATTGGTGTTGAGGTCGTCTTTCCTGGATTGCTTGGGGATTTACATCTGTCATACGTGCTGATTATGGAAATTCACTCCACTATATCTTGTGAACACTGCCTCATCGGTAAATAAAACCATGGATGTGAAAGTGGATCTGCGGCACACTTCAGCAACAGCCACTGACAGAACCTCCGTCTGCCATGATGATCCTGTGGCCTTAGGGCCTGAATGTGCTGTAGATGATACGGCTACGGTAACTACTCATGAAGTACCCCCCCCCCCCCCCCCCAGAAGAGAGTGAGACACGCCTTCCGCTGCTGTTAATCATGGGACACTTGTCCCGGGGTTTCTTCCACCAAACGTAACACACACTCCTCCGAGTCCGGCGTGCGGACTGGCGGGGCCTTCCCCGTCCGTCTTCCTAGGAGCAAAGGTACCTGTGTCCCTCACACGCTGGAAAAGTCTGCTAAACAGCTTATCAGAGGGCACTCTGCGCTGCGGATATTTTTCACCGTAGAGGGCAGGGTCTCGCAGGCTACGTCCATTTGCTAAACCGTAGCAGAGTATCATATCCGCCATTTTACTTGTCGTGTAGTAGGCTTCCATTGCTAACAAGTGTTGGAAGAGAGAAAATGTAAATGTACTATCCATTTGTACGTACGAACAGTGCAATAACAATAAAGACGTGAGTGAATTTGCGTTTGGAAGAAGGTAAAACACCATGATGCTTGATTGTACAGTACAATAAGGCACACCAACACGACGAAAGCTAATGTAGCCTGCAAGACGACTCGAATCATACAACTGATTGCAGACCACCTAATGGTAGGTAGAGTACTGCGAGTAAGACGACATAATACCCTGCCAACACAGTTGATGGAGCGCCAGTGTAACGACGGTGCTAATACCCACAGTCGTCGCACAGCCCTTCCTACATATAAACGTGTGTTTATCTTGGAAAGTATGCGTTTCCAGACCAATTTTTATTAGACTTATTTTTTATTATTTCGATGAGTAATACTACCACAAAGTATTCGACACTTTGTTTTGAACACTTTGTATATAAAAACTATCCGCAGGTCACGTTGACAGGTTATTGCATTCCACCTACCAACAAACTACTTTTCAACCAAACCTAGATCTTTTAATCTTGTTGTCGTACAGAAATCTCGAGATAGTGTTGATTTTTTTGTAACATGTTCACAAATATCATCATTACTGTAAACAACTAACGGAAGCGATCTATTTCGATACAGGTTACAGCTTATGACATTTATATGTTAACGATTCCTAAAATTATAATTTATTATCGATTTGTGTAACTTATGTATTTTTCAAGGTAAACAGCTACACAGATATGTCTTCTATAATCATGTAGGCCCTTCCTTATTCTCTAAGATGATGCAGTTAAATCTGAAGTCACCGCTACTTCAGGGCACAAAGTGCTATACTGTGAATTCCAGATTTTTAAAGAGACTGTGAGATTGTCATTCCAGTGCCAAAATTTCGAATTTATTCTTCATTTCCTCACCAATGTACTTAAAATCAAGGGCTTTAAATAGCAGTAATCTTCAAATGTGTTCTATTAAGTATCGTTGGGATTTCTTTACTCATTTCTTTGAAAAATTAACATATTTTAAGTGATAACTAATCTGCGAAAATTGGGCCTAAAGACAGTTTTTGTCATTACTTTAATTTTACCGTATAACATAATTTTTCTTTCTGCAGAAGTGCAGATGCTTTTTTGTGCCCTTCGTTTACTCCTTGGGCATTTGCGATGCACAAACGATTACAGCATGTCACAAGCACTTAACTCCTATCCCTTTACAAGTCGCGTAGTACTGTGTCAATTTTCTGGTCTGTTCTCTTCGTTTCAATGTCAGTTTCTTTGATGTTGATACAATTTGACTTCATCTTACACAGAGTTTTAACACTACATTTATAGTAGGAGATGACACTGTAGAATACTATTTCGATTATAAGTTTCCTGATACATTGTACACAAAACATCGTAAATGACAACTAGTCAGCTGACACATACCATTTTTCTCTAAATCAGTTACACATGGAAGTTCATCGACATCGTTTCAATTTTACTTTGAAGTAATACTTACTTCCCTCTCGAAAACTTGACACGAAGCCTCTGCTAAAGGTACTTGTGTATGCCACGAACATATATATCACGTTTTGCTATCATGAATAAACTGCGGAATTTTATCCGAGTTCCGGAAACGGATAATACTGATTTTCAGGTCATGGGTAAAAGTACCTTCGTAGCATCAGAGTGGGTTAGCTGTTCACTTATGTTACAGTGTGTGTATCAGGAGTAAACGAAAGGTACCTCTGAGAACAACGGACGGATTGTAAGATGCCACTGATCTGAGAGATGAGTGCCTGAGAAACGGATGTGAGCTAAGTGAGCCGGCCGCGGTGGTCAAGCGGTTCTAGGCGCGCAGTCCGGAACCGCGCGACTGCTACGGTCGCAGGTTCGAATCCTGCCTCGAGCATGGATGTGTGTGATGTCCTTAGGTTAGTTAGGTTTAAGTAGTTCTAAGTTCTAGGGGACTGATGACCACATATGTTAAGTCCCGTAGTGCTCAGAGCCATTTGAACCATTTTTTTGAGCTAAGTGACTGTCAGTAGCCAAGCGCCTGTAGGCTGCCAGGTGCTTGTCTAGGAAGTTAGTGTAGTTGAGTGCTACTGACAACATGACTCGTGCATATGATGTTATTTATATATATATCTGACGATGCTGGTGCTGATTTTGCATTTAACATTTGACGATGCCACTATGGCTGCAGTACATTAGAACTTTGTTTTATGAAACAGATCTGATGATAGTCATTACCGAAATCTGTATTCTGTTAACAAAAAGTTTGTGACCATAGACGTAAATTAAAGTAAACTTATTGTATATACGGGTCACTGTTTTATTCCCGACAATGTCGCAGCTTTTGAATGTAGCAAACGTTACCTTGAATGGGATTCCGCACTGTGGAGTAAAGATGACAGCGCCTATGTTAATTAAGATGTATCGATGGAATGGTTTCATTGTGAGGGTATGAATACTCGTTCTCGCATGAGGAACTTATGTTAGTCCCTTGTGATTATTCCCATTCTCTGGTTCAGCGAACAGGTTGATTTTGGTGTAATATGTAAACAAAAACCGAGAGAAAAAACGACTTCCTTCAGACATTAATGGCAGAATGGAAGTTGTTGGTCAAAACATTTTGATTTGGATAATATTTCCTTATCACTGTTACTCATCCTGTAGACGAAAAACCTCGAAGCCATTATTACTGGTCGTATATACTCATGTATAAGTCAGCTTTTTACATAAATGAAAATTATCACCAACAGCATCAAAAACATGGACATAATGCAATGGGCAATTATTTAACAGTTACTTATGCAAATAAGGACGAAAAGAGTAAAAGAAAGGTTAGATATAACAAGACATATATTGAAGAGCAAACAAAAATTTTAAGGCAACGGTAATACAAACGTGATAAAATCTACCGAGTTCAACAGACCAATTCGCAGACCAAAGAGAGGATGTACGAAGATAAAATGAAACTATGATAACGGAAACAGTTGAAATCAATGAGAATGTGAAGAACGCTGAACAGAAACGTATGGTGGCAAAAAAATACGTATCACCATCTAAGATGGCACACGACACAGTAGCAAATTATAACGTCTGCCTGAAAATAAGTTAGAAAAAATTACATAGTAACCAACAAATCGAAAAAGTAGTACAAACTAACAATGAAATCTTAAATAGATGACGGGTTTTTGTATTTAGGGCAGGTGAAGAGGACCCTTGGCTACACACTTTTTTTTTTTAAGTTATAAGCTAAAGAGTGCAAGTGGGTTGGAGTGTTTTCGAGACATGAGGTAGGTTGTTCAGAACTAAGTTTCTGGACTATCTGGTAAGGAAAGCAGACCCTTAGTGACTTACGGCTGTGAGACGAACTTTAAATGCGTAAACTATTCAAAAACTGAAGACTGCTCAGCGCCTGATGGAAGTATGTTGGGGAATACCGAGAGAGAAAATGAAATGGATCAGGGAACGGACTACTGTGGAAGACTGAATTAGGAGTGTAATGAAAATAAAATGGTCTGTTGGACATGTAGATAGACGAATGTATAGTGGATGGCCCAAGGAAGTGTTTTACTGGATTCCAGGAGAAGACCGAGACGAAAACATGATGGAAGGTGCACTAGACAACAGAAGTTAGTAATGCGTGTAAGAAGCTAGAGAAGGCCTTTATCCAGCAATGACGGCCACATCGCTGCTGCTTCTTTAGGTAACTACGCCTCTTGATTTTTGATGTAAGACTGATGGAGTTTTAACAAGACAGTGGGCATGTTTCAAGGTTGCGGTAAGTGTAACAGCGTTCACCACTGCGCTTTGAACTACTCTACAGCATGTATGGGAGGACGCGGATGCGTTTCAAAACACTATTGTGATGGTCTTCTGTCGTAACAAAGCGTGTAGCAGTAATGCCCACTTAGCGAAACTGTTTAGGAAACAGTCACGCACGCATTCCGAAGACAGTTTGCAAACGTTATAGTCGTCAAACAATCTGACATATATAAGGACACGTCCGTATTCGCGCACGAATGACAGGAATACGCCCATACATACACGGGAAGAGAGCAAGAAAAATGACGGAAGCTCTCACGGGTATGAAGAAGTGACAATGTGGTCCTACCAATACAAGTCGCTTTAGCAGCAACGAAAGCAAGAGAAAGTCAAAGGACACCACAATAAACCGCAGGATTGTTGTTCCAGAAACTATATTAACTCTCCGTTAGGCGAAGACACGTGCCTTTGTTCGCTAGAAGACCACGAGGGTTGGATTCAATCGTCTAATTGGAAATCTCTTGTTTCTTCGCACACAATGACACCTATCCTCCTCAAGTATGACAATTGTTTGTGGGTGTACCAGGTAAGTGCAGCTGAATATGATGAAAGTGTGTGAGATTTTGGTGTCATGGTACCTTTGTAACTGATTATAGAAGGAGGAGGGTGGAACACGGAGCCAGTATATAACGGCAAGGGGCCGTAGAACTTAACGTCCTCATCCAACGAGAGAATCGCCGCCAACAGCGCTACATTCTCTAACTCCACTAGACCATGAGGAGAAATTTGAAATTTAATGGACAGTACTGGCAAAAATTGGTGATGAGGAACGGTTAGCACCCCTCTCCCCTCCAGTTTCCCTTAGAATATCATAAATATTACTTTCACCACCAGTATTCAAACTGGCTACGTCGCAACGAGAGCCACCCCACATGAGGGCGTTAGCGGCTTCAACAGCTTATTCCAAGTTTCTGTCTTCAGCTCCTACACGCAGATCAGTACTATAGAATAAAATCATGCTGATAATTGATATACTGTCTTCTAAGCCGAGGATGATACGAACATTATAAACTAGTGTTTAACTTATGAAAACAATTTTTTATTTACATTCTTAAATATAAAATACCACCTTCCTTCAGCGAGGACTAAAATTCATTGCAACCGCTTTGTTAAAGGCCAATGCTTCTATTCCACATAACAGCAAATTAAGAGATTTCCTACCCGTTCGTTGACGCAGATGGTATTTTTCTACTGGGAGGGAAGTTAATGAACGCTAACGTACCGTATGGTGAGTGACATTCTATTATCTTACCACCTACGCATCATCTGACAAAAATTCTCATCACGGTGGATCACAGCTTTCACCGTCTACGTTGCGTAGGAGATTCCCACCGGGCGAAACACAACCAAACGATTTATCGGGAAATGTTTGAAATGCTTTAGGTTTAAATCCCAGAGTGCAGCTCCACTTATGGGTCGACTAGCAGCATCTAGAGGGAACCCGTCTCTTCTTTACCAGCACTGTGGAGTGTATTATGCAGGCCCTGTTACTGTAAACCCTGCGGAAAACTTAATAGGGTTACTACCAAGGCCTGTATTCCTTTATTTATTTGCATAGCAACCAAAGCCAGCCACCTCGAATTACTGACATGGTAATCGGGTCATCTCTGGTTGCCCTCGCCAGGAGATTCATAGCGAGAACATGGAAACCTCTTCACATCTATAGTGATAATGGTATTACATTTGTGGGTGCACACAATGAACTGGAACGTTTTCTCTGTGGTGATGCCAGAGTTGAAAGTGTGGTGACCTTACCGACCTCAGAGGGTATCAACTGGCATTTTATTCCACATCGTTCCCCTCACTTTAGTGGACGGTGGAAAGCAGGAGTCAAATTGTGAAGTCACTCAAACATGTCATTGCCAATATAGTACTTACATTTGAAGAACAGACTACGGTGTTAACCCAGAAACACGCCTAATTCAAGGTCGTTCTGTGCTCTCACAGATTCTCTATCTATACTCACCCGCCACCGGGTTGCACTGGTGTCACATTGTAGAACAGTTGAATCAGTCTTTGGGAAAGGTGGCCCAATGAGGTCCTGCATCAGCTGCAGCATAGCAGTTTTGGACATCAGAAGGAACATCGCAGCTCCAGATCGACAATCTCGTACTAGTCGAGGTAGATGATTTGCGTCTCGCTGTGAGGCTGGGACTCAGCAATCAGTTCTTTCCTGTCAGTGATAAGGGTGATAGTGTGATGATGCTGAAATATTCTACTGGCAGATTAAAAAGGCCTGTTAGTAAAATTGTCCCGCCTGCTTAAGCAGTGAATCAGTGATATACACTTTCATTTGTATGGTGGTAAACAAGGAAAGCCCAATACCAAATTGCTATTACAGCAACAAATCACAGCACAAAATACACTACTGGCAATTAAAATTGCTACACCAAGAAGAAATGCAGATGATAGACGGGTATTCATCGCACAAATATATTATACTAGAACTGACATGTGATTACATTTTCACGCAATGTAGGTGCATAGATCCTGAGAAATCAGTACC
Source organism: Schistocerca nitens (assembly GCF_023898315.1). NCBI lineage: Eukaryota > Metazoa > Arthropoda > Insecta > Orthoptera > Acrididae > Schistocerca > Schistocerca nitens. Next base: position 835,796,825 of record NC_064616.1, on the reverse strand, counting down.
CAGAACAACCACCTCTGGCCGGAATAACGGCCTTGATTCGCCCGGGTATTGAGTCAAACAGAGCTTGGATGGCGCGTACAGGTACAGCTGCCCATGCAGCTTCAACACGATACCACAGTTCATCAACAGTAGTGACTGGCGTATTGTGACGAGCCAGTTGCTCGGCCACCATTGACCAGACGTTTTCAGTTGGTGAGAGATCTGGAGAATATGCTGGCCAGGACAGCAATCGAACATTTTCTGTATCCGGAAAGGCTCGTACAGGACCTGCAACATGCAGTCGTGAATTATCCTGCTGAAATGTAGGGTTTCGCAGGGATCGAATGAAGGGGAGAGCCACGGGTCGTAACACATCTGAAATGTAACGTCCACTGTTCAAAATGTCGTCAATACGAACAAGAGGTGAACCAGACGTGTAACCAATGGCACCCCATACCATCACGCCGGGTGGTACGCCAGTATGGCGATGACGAATACACGCTTCCAATGTGCGTTCACCGCGATGTCGCCAAACACGGATGCGACCATCATGATGCTGTAAACAGAGCCTGGATTCATCCGAAAAAATGACTTTTTGCCATTCGTGCACCCAGGTTCGTCGTTGAGTACACCATCGCAGGAGCTCCTGTCTGTGATGCAGCGTCAAGAGTAACCGCAGCCATGGTCTCCGACCTGATAGTCCATGCTGCTGCAAACGTCGTCGAACTGTTCGTGCAGATGGTTGTTGTCTTGCAAACGTCCTCATCTGTTGACTCAGGGATGGAGACGTGGCTGCACGATCCGTTACAGCCATGCCGATAAGATGCCTGTCATCTCGACTGTTAGTGATGCGTTGCCGTTGGGATCCAGCACGGCGTTCCGTATTACCTTCCTGAACGCACCGATTCCATATTCTGCTAACAGCCATTGGATCTCGACCAACACGAGCAGCAATGTCGCGATACGATAAACCGCAAACGCGATAGGCTACAATCCGACCTTTATTAAAGTCGTAAACGTGATGGTACACATTTCGCCTCCTTACACGAGGCATCACAACAATGTTTCACTAGGCAACGCCTGTCAAGTGCTGTTTGTGTATGAGAAATCGGTTGGAAACTTTCCTCATGTCAGCACGTTGTAGGTGTCGCCACCGGTGCCAACCTTGTGTGAATGCTCTGAAAAGATAATCATTTGCATATCACAGCATCGTCTTCCTGTCGGTTACATTTCGCGTCTGTAGCATGTTATCTTCCTGGGGTAGCCATTTTAATGGCCAGTAGTTTACATTTGTGGGTGCACACAATGAACTGGAACGTTTTCTCTGTGATGATGCGGGAGTTGAAAGTGTGGTAAACTTACCGACCTCAGAGGCTATCAATTGGAATTTTATTCCACATCGTTCCCCTCGCTTTGGTGGACTGTGGAAAGCAGGAGTCATATTATGAAGTCACTCAAACATGTCACTGCCAATACAGTACTTACATTTGAAGAACTGAGTACGGTGTTAACCCGGAAACACGCCTAATTCTAGGTGGTTCTGTTAAGTCGGTGTCAACAAAATATTTTCGTATTTGGAGGAGAAAGTTGGTGATTGGAATTTCGTGAGAAGATTCCGTCGCAACGATAAACGCCTTTCTTTTAACGATTTCCAGCCCAAATCCTGTATCATTTCTGTGACACTCTCATATTTCGCGATAACACAAAATGTGCTGCCTTTCTTTGAACTTTTTCGGTGTACTCCGTCAGTCCTATATGGTAAGGATCCCACACCGCGCAGCAGTATTCTAAAAGAGGACGGACAAGCGTAGTGTAGGCAGTCTCCTTAGTGGTGGTGGTGGTAGTTAGTGTTTAACGTCCCGTCGACAACGAGGTCATTAGAGACGGAGCGCAAGCTCGGGTTAGGGAAGGATTGGGAAGGAAATCGGCCGTGCCCTTTCAAAGGAACCATCCAGGCATTTGCCTGAAACGATTTAGGGAAATCACGGAAAACCTAAATCTGGACGGCCGGAGACGGGATTGAACCGTCGTCCTCCCGAATGCGAGTCCAGTGTGCTAACCACTGCGCCACCTCGCTCGGTGAGTCTCCTTAGTAGGTCTGTTCCATTTTTTAAGTGTCCTGCCAATAAAACGCAGTCTTTGGTTAGCCTTCCCCACAACATTTTCTATGTGTTCCTTCCAATTTAAGTTGTTCGTAATTGTAATAACTATGTATTTAGTTGAATTTACGGCTTTTAGATTAGACTGATTTATCGTGTAACCGAAGTTTAACAAGTTCCTTTTAGCACTGATGTGGATGACCTAACACTTCGTTATTTAGGGTCAACTGCCACTTTACGCCCCATTCACATTTCTTTTCTAAATCGTTTTGCAGTTTGTTTTGGTCTTCCAAAGACTTTATTAGTCGATAAACGACAGCGTCATCTGCAAACAACCGAATACGGCTGCTCAGATTGTCTACAAAATCGTTAATATAGATAAGGAACAGCAAAGGGCCTGTAACACTACCTTGGGGAACGCCAGAAATCACTTCTGTTTTACTCGATGATTTTCCGTCAATTACTACGAACCTCTCTGACAGGAAATTACAAATCCAGACGATATTCCATAATCACGCAATTTCACTACGAGCCGCTTGTGTGGTACAGTGTCAATGAGCACCTACATCAGCTGCAGTATCGCAATTTTGGACATCAGAAGGAACATGGCAGCGCCAGATCGACAATCTCGTTCTAGTCGAGGTAGATGATTTGCCTCTCGGTGTGAGGCTGGGACTCAGCAATCAGTTCTTTCCTGTCAGTGATAAGGGTGATAGTGTGATGATGCTGAAATATGCTACTGGCAGATTAAAAAGGCCTGTTAGTAAAATTGTCCCGCCTGCTTAAGCAGTGAATCAGTGATGCACCCTTTCATTTGTATGGTGGCAAACGAGGAAAGCCAAACACCAAATTGCTATTACAGTAACAAATCATAGCACAAAACCTTAGCTTGAGAAACTGTAAATATTTTTCTGCGGATTGACTGGCCGCTATCAGTATTAATTTCTTAACATTCATACTGCATGCAGTAATATTTTTCTTGCTTTTTGTGTCTTAAATGTCAGTGCCTTTCATGTGTCTTATGCAGTGGGACAGTAATTTTTTGTGTTACATGTTAATACCCTTATGTTTCATATGCATTGTGACAGTAACATTGTTGATTTTGTGTATCCTAAATATTAGTGCATTTCATTTTTATATGCCCTGGTATTGTATCTAGTTTTATCTTTACTATCTTCCTTGTTTGGAATTTACGGTTTCGTTTTGTTGCTTGTTATATTTATGTTCATGTTGTAAACTATGAAGACTTATTTTAAAGTGGGATTACGTTGAATACTGTAAGTCAGTTGGCAGTCCCAGTGCCATTTTGCAAACTGGATAGATCAGTCTGTCCAGTATATTCTGCTCCCTGGCGGGGAATATTGTAGCTGTAGCTGTGTGCGTGTGCGTGTGCGTGTGGAATTGGACTTCACAGGTCCTTTGTGCATGCATGTAGTGCCGAGCGGCCGCTGACCGCTAATGCCTCACTTAGCCTGGAGACACTACAGCGGACGCACGTATGTCTCGACCAACAAAGGACCGTAGCTCGCGGCACCTTGTAAAGTATTACTGAATATCACCTTCTGCGCTTTGTAAAGTAATATGGAATAAGGCATTTTTATAGAGCATACCAAGCTGTGTTCTGTCTAATTGTGGAGTGGAAATAAGGGGAGGGCAGTGTGTCCTCTCGTACTACGCACTCCAAACTTAAATGTACGAATGCAGGACCAGAGGCCTGCAAGTGAACTGTGTACACCTATCTTCGATAACATGTGCAACATTTCATTTTGATAGATTAACATAATGATAAAATCAGTTCCACCCTCTACAATAAGCTCAATTGGCATCGAAAGTGTGCCAAATCCTAAATGAAGAAAGTGTAGAAATTCTGATCATTGATGGCAAGTACTGACATTGAAATATTTCTTTATCTCTTATTCCCCAATGAAGTGACGTCGCGCTACTAGCGACGTGCTATGCGCGAGACATTATGTGACGTATTACATACTTGGTTACTAACAAGGGAATCTCCCTATCGCACCCCCCTCAGATTTAGTTGTAAGTTGGCACAGTCGATAGGCCTTGAAACACTGAACACAGATCAATCGAGAAAACAGGAAGAAGTTGGGTGGAACTATGAAATAAAAGCAAAAATACAAACTGAGTAGTCCATGTGCAAGATATGCCCTATCAAGGGCAGTGTGACCTCAGGAGCGCCGTGGTCCCGTGGTTAGCGTGAGCAGCTGTGGAACGAAAGGTCCTTGGTTCAAATCTTCGCTCGAGTGAAAATGTTACATTCTTAATTTTCGCAAAGCTATGATCTGTCGATTCGTTCATTGACGTCTCTGTTCATTGTAATAAGTTTACTGTCTGTGTTTTGCGCTCACACTGCAAAACCGTGCGATTGTTATTGAAGTCGCGAGCTATATTTGCTGGATTCATATTGCCTACGGAATACATCTCACGTATTGAATGCACTTTCGTCCATAGTAGCGAACAGTCAACTGCCAGCCAGGGATCCTCGTTAGCAGGAATACTCTCTGTTCCGTGCACAGTTGTCGACAGAAGTCGTGTGTTTCGATGTTTGTTTAGGTGTAGCGTCCCCATACTACGACGCAGTTACCTCGCATCGGACGGACGGACCGACAGGTAATAATTGTCTGAAAATAAAAAATTAAACTTTTCACTCGAGGTAGGACTTCAACCATGGACCTCTCGCTCCGCAGCTGCTCACGCTAACCACGGGACCACGGCGCTCTTGAGCTACCACTATCCTTGATATTGCCTATCTTGCACATGGACTACTCAGTTTGTGTATTTTGCTTATTTTTTCATAGTTCCACACAACTTCTTCCTGTTTTCTCTATTGATCTGTGTTCAGTGTTTCAAGGCCTATCCACTGTGCCAACTTATAACTAAATCTGAGGGGGGTGCGATGGGGAGGTTCCCTTGTAAGGAAATGCTTATCGACACCGTATCACCTATCGGTAGAACTACACGTTTGTAATAATATTAATAAAGCCGCCAATCTAGCTTTTACCCGTTAGATGACATTTAAGAGAGTCACCGTTACCCATCAATGTAGATGTAGTGCAACAATCTCAGAAAAATGCCAGAGTACGATCGCTTGACTGGAAAACTTACACCTACAACAGTCAATGCACCACTGGTTCTATGCAGCTTTCTCAGAAATATCCAAGACAAAACAGGGTAGCAGGTAGAGTTAGTCAAGAGAGTTACAACAAAAACATTTCAATTTTTCACGGATACAAAATCTGTTTCTTAGCTAGAATGAAACCTGACTAATTCCGCCTCTTACGCGAACACCTCCTCCAGCAAGCTAATACAGTCACCATCTAACACAGGCTTCCGTGAAACAATTAAGTGCGCAGCGACGAAGCCGTAAAACGCGCCCATTAAAATCCGAAATGGGTAATCATAACTACACCGCCGACCACGGAAAACGCACGAAACACACACAAACATACTCTCTCTCTCTCTCTCTCTCTCTCTCTCTCTCTCTCCTCCGCCCCACCCCTTCCCTCCCACCACCCACCTACCACACCACACCGCCTGAGCGACGAGGCGCAGTATTAAGGCATTGGACTGTCTGGAACTTGGATGGATCAAATCACCGCCTGGTCATCCAGATTTAGGCTTCACGTAATTTCCCTAAATCACTTAAGGCGAATGCCGGCAATGCCGATTTCTTTCTCCATCTTTACGAATAAGAGCTTGTGCTCCATTTATAAAGAACGCTTCCTTGATGCGTCGTTAAACCATAATCATTCTTTATCTTCCTCACCCTCCCCATCCGTCAGAGGGCCTACGACTTTAAGGCACCCAAGAGGACAGCGGATCGTCTTCCAGATTTTGCAAATTCTGTGAATTTCCTGAAATTGTTCAATCATTTCGGCCTTTCAGCCAGTCAAATCAGAGGTGAAAAGTTATTTGATTCTGATTCAAATTCAAAAATTCTCATTGATTATCCAGGAATTCTCGCATTATTATTCCCACTTAATGTTCATTTTCTAGTGCCTTCGTCCCGCATCGACGCAGGGTCGGCATTGCTATTAATGTTTAATTTAAAGGGCCCTACACACGCACCGACCGACAAATTGTATGTGCCTAGGCGTTTTGATCGCCACTCCATCCAGCAGATTTTGCCAACCACCCGTCTAATGTTTGTCACTGTGTATGGAATTCAATGCTGTTTTAATGTACAATAGAGAGTGTGAGACGGACGAAATTTTTAGGTCAGTTTCCGCAGAAGTATAAATACTGCAAATGTTTGTGGGACACTTACGAGGAGTGTAGTAATATAGATGCAAGAAATGAAGAACTATTTTCATTTTTTACATATATCCATGATAGTTTCGTGTGGTACAGAGAGAATAAAAATCCGTCGACCTGTATTTCTGGTTTTAGTTTTCATTTCCAAGGCTTCATTTCTGCAGTATCTGTTGTATTTGTTAGATGTGGACACCTTCATGTGCAATCTTTCTTCTTATAATCTGAAGTGAATTTCTTAAACTTACACGTCATCTTTTATGTTACATACATCAATTAGTAAAGTTGTTTCATGAATTTTGTCTAACCATGATGTATTTCCTCAGTCAGCTGTAAATCGCGTTGAAGGTTTCGGGAACCATTTCAGTTAATAATTGTTGGGATGTAACAGCACTGAATTTGAGGTCCTCTTAACTTCTGCTAGCGGTTAGAAAGCATTATGTAGCTAACAGTCTCTTGTTGCAGCTTATACACTCTCAGGACTACTCTTGTTTGTTAAGAATTGATGACGTTCAGCAGCTCCTAAATGTGAGATTCATCCATTCTTAGGTAATTATGAAAATCATCGGAGTCCAGCTGCTTAAGTAACAGAACATGGGGGAATTTATTTCCTTTCATTAGACACTTCTTTGCCCACAGATTCCTCTCTGCTTGTTTTGGCCTTTTTACCTCTATATCAGCCTAGGTAAACCCCCAGTTTTGTTTCTGTGTAAAACCAAGCGGGATCGTGTGTGTGTGTGTGTGTGTGTGTGTGTGTGTGTGTTTTCTGAGGCTGAACTTGGGTAACAAACCGGTATTCACATAGCGGGACGTGGGAAACAGCCTAAAAACCACATCCAGGTTGGCGAGCACGCCGACCTTCGTCGTTAAACCGCCAGACGGATTCCATTCGGGGCCGGCGCACTTCATCCCGGAAGTGGCGCTGTAACACGCAAGGCTGTCCGGTCTGGTATTACTCCTACTGAATGTTATTGGAAAAATTGCTGCATCACTAAAGTCTTAACAATTCTAGCAGACTCAGCCCACGTAATTAGATGCTACGTAACTTCCGGAAGACGAAACAATTTTAAGAACAGTTTTTCGCTATCGTGTTTACATGTTAGCCCTTAATCGATGCCGGCCGCGTTGGCCGAGTGTTTCTAGGCGCTTCAGTCCGGAACAACGCGACTGCTACGGTCGCAGGATCGAATCTTGCCTCAGGCATGGATGTGTGTGATGTCTCTTAGGTTAGGTAGGTTTAAGTAGTTCTAAGTTCTAGGGGGACTGATGACCTCAGATGTTAAGTCCCATAGTGCTCAGAGCCATTTAAACCTTAATCGAATTTGCTAGCTGTTCGAAATCAGCTGTCCCTATTTTGTCAGAATGATAAAGTAATGTTCGCAGTGCCTTCGTAACATTTTTAAGGAAGGGAGAACACTATTTCCTTGTGGATATCTGAAAGTATTTTATTATACCCACCTAGATCACGCGCTTTGTGGGATAAAAATGTTGTCACTGATGGAAGAGAATTGCAGCCAAACATTTTGCAGACTTAGAATGACTTCAAAACTTCCAAATGAGAAAAGAAAACCTTTCTGTGCAAAGAGTTAGCTAATTTTTGCCAGCAGCCATTGACTATCTATAAGTATATTAGCCTCTATAATGAAGACATTAGTATATCGACTTGCCGGCCGCGGTGGTCTCGCGGTTCTAGGCGCGCAGTCCGGAACCGCGCGACTGCTACGGTCGCAGGTTCGAATCCTGCCTTGGGCATGGGTGTGTGTGATGTCCTTAGGTTAGTTAGGTTTAAGTAGTTCTAAGTTCTAGGGGACTTATGACCTAAGATGTTGAGTCCCATAGTGCTCAGAGCCATTTGAACAATTTTTGAAGTATATCGACTTACAGATTAACCAGCAGTACAGAACATGAGTGTGTCACAAATCAACTTGGCAGTTCTAATTCTATAAAAATTAACATTTGTTTGTCTCTACCCATCAACTTTCGTCTCTTCAATTAAATAATCAAAATGAATAATTTCCAGATCAGGTGAACGCCTGTTTTCCTTCACGACACACAAAATCGGTTTCTCTACATTAATCAACGCCTTAAAAAGGAATTAGCAATCAGTACCCCAGTCACAACTCAAATGTGGAATTGTGTTGCCACATTGCAAATATCAATTGTGAAAGCAGAAATCCAACTGCCAAACCTGCATTTATAGAAACTATAGCGTAGTGTTTGTATCATCAATCAAGAACGGTACTAGGGACAACCGATTAAGGTGTATTAAGAAAACCAACCCATTAGTTACCAGTTATAGAAAATGCGAACACCTTAATCGACGAGTGCTTAAACGTATCGCGGAATATCTGGCAGACGCTGGCTGTCACCTTGATGACAGCTAAGAAAACACGCCACGGCGCAGCTGGTCACAGTGTCTGAACTAACAGGAGCATAACATCTCTGCTACAACTAAAACCCAAATCGGTTATTCCTCTACAAACTCGTCACTACAGACTCCGTAATCATATCTTGCTTTGAAACGTTTGAGACGATTGATGTCACCATAGTCACTGGAATTAGATTATTTTGTAGTTAATGGGTAGAATTAAATATGGGCAAGTGTGACAAGAGCTGTTGGCATCTGATCTGGATCGTACCTTTTTCGCGTGGCTAAAAAATATACTAACATATGTTAAAACGAACAGAAGGCATCTAAAATTTTTTCTGTAAAAATTGTTTATGATGTACTAATACCATAGCGAAAACCTGTCATACGTATTTCCCTAATACAGCTTAAATAAAAATATGAAAGTATACTTTACATTAGGTTCGAGAACAGAAACGTTTGACACAGATGCCTGCTGAAGACTAAATCGATAGAATAGGTAACTAAAGAAGTACTGGATCGAAGTGGAGAGAAATATGTATGGTCCAGCTTTATCAAAAGGAGGGATTGGTTGATGGGAAACATCCCGAGGAACCAGTATAGTAATCGGGGGGAATTGCCAGGGGCAACAGTTCAAATGGCTCTGAGCACTATGGGACTTAACTTCTGAGGTCATCAGTCCCCTCGAACTTAGAACTACTTAAACCTAACCAACCTAAGGACATCACACACATCCATGTCCAAGGCAGGATTCGAACCTGCGACCGTAGCAGCAACGCGGTTCCGGACTGAAGCGCCTAGAACAACTCGGTCACAACGGCCGGTGGTAACAGTTTCAGAGGTTTGAATGCAGAAAGCAGGTTGACATGGATGTAGGTTACAGCTATGCAGAAAGGAAGAGGCTTTACAAGATAGACTAGTCCGGAGGGTTTTATCAAACCAGTCTCCGAACAGTACATGACGGCGACGGTAAAAACAACAATGATAACATGTTCAAACCGGCGTCCCCTAATATTTTGGGCTGAAACAGTTATATCTCGATTACTGTCGTTACGAGTCCAAACTTCTCGATCTATGTTTTCAAAAATGTGATAACGCAGACATTAATTGCTAAGGAAATTTTTAGCAAGCACAGGACTCACGCGGGGCAGGGACATCCTCGTTCAATACGTACTCATGCCTTGTTTCTTATATCGTTGTCGACAGGACGCTCAAGTTTGATCTTTCCTTATTTACCTATTACACATTCATGGGTTAGACTGCGTATACACAATGTGAAACGAGTCAAGGAAAAGAAACTGATAAATAAAATCTGAGCATTCTCCTAGAAAAATCTGTCATCATTGTTTACTTTGCGTGCCAAAATACACAAACGTTTCTTTTCTTTTCTTCCGTACTTACCTTAATTGTATTTACTGTACGTATATATGTCCAAAAGGTCAGAGAATGTGGAAACTATGAGCAATTACGACAAAGACGTATTCGTGACCTTTTCCCTTGTGAAGAAAAGTTGTCTTATGAAGAAATGTCAGCATTTTCCGCACTATTTTACACATCCGTGAATGAAAATTAGCATTTAACTCTCCGTCGATGTCAGATTCGTTAGAGTTTCACTGCTTGCGTTATGCTATAACACTGAAGCAGTTCGCTACGGCATTAATAAAGGCATCACAAAAATAATCGTTTGAAGTTACTTAAGCAATCGATTGAAGAATTAAATCGCAGATTTAAACCCTGCTCCTCCCAGACACAAGTTTCTCGCCGTAAGCAACGGGCCACCTTTATTGACAAACATTTCATTTGGAAGTGCATGGCAGTCACAGGTAGCGTTGTTGACATCCACTGAGCAGAGCGGAAGAGCAGCAGCCAGCAGGGTACTCACTGTTGCGGCGTGCGTGGCGGCTGGTGGCTGGCAGCGCACTGGCCCGGCGCTGGCGCCGCCGTCCCCACCACGGCTAAACATTGCAAAACCGCTCGGCCGCGTCCTCATGGGGCGTGTTCCCCAGCAGCGCGCTTTCCCGACACCTGCTGATCCCCAAGGCCGGGG